>NC_051401.1:38375452-38390452 GCF_015228065.2 Penaeus monodon | reverse complement strand
TCAAATAGCCCGTCGCCAGTGCCTATGCTGTTGGTGCCGAAGCGTCAGCAAGGTTTTCGTCCCGTTTGCGATTTTCGGCGCCTGAACAGGTTGACCGTTCCATCACCTTTTTCCCATTCCTAACCTTTGCCAGCTCTTGCAAGACATTGGTGGGAAGAATAAGGTCTTCTCCTCCATTGATCTGTCGAAAAGGTTTCCTTCAGGTCCCCCTGGCAGAGGACAGCCGCCCATACACTGCATTCTCGACGCATGTGGGTCACTTTGAGTTCCTGGTGTCACCTATGGGTCTCAGGAACTCTCGTCTGACGTTTAGTCGTCATATGGCTCTCGTCCTGCAGGGTTTAGTTAATGATCAGGTGCTCGTCTATTTAGATGACATTTTGATTTGTTCACCTTCGATCAAGGACCAGCGTTTTTCAGCGAGGCCAAGGTAAAAGCTGTCAGTATGTTTCCCATTCCTTCTGATGTAACACAGGTAAAGTCGTTCCTAAGGTTAGCAGGTTTTTATAAACCATTCATTAAGGATTTTGGGAGGATCGTTGCACCGTAGACACACCTCCTCAAGAAAGATGTCCCCTGGCACTGGGGCGAAGAGCAGGTCAACACATTTTCAAGGCTACAGTATTGTCTGTCACGTGCTCCTGTTCTTGCATGTCTGAGGTTTGACCTCCCCTTCATTCTCCACACAGACGTGTTGAATGTTGGGTTAGGGGCCGTATTAATGCAGGAGCATTAAGGGAATCTGCATCCTATCGGGTTTGCTACTTGGTCATCGATATGAAAATATTAGCCATTGTATGGGCTCTTAAGTACTTCAGAAATATTATACTGGGGTAGAATGTCATGGTTTATTGCGGACCGGCATGCCACTCACGTCCTTAAAGGTTCATGATCCATCTGTCTAGGCATGTACCATATATCTTTGGAAGCGATTTCGATGTGAACCTTTTCGTGTCTATTTTAGTGCCACGCAAATGTCGCCAGCTGACCAAGTTTTGCCATGCTCGCCAATCAAAAACTTGCAAGTCTTTGAGATGGGACAACGACTGCTGCTCTCCTCCCTTCATTTAGCCTGCCTTCGTCAGCTGTTTGAATTAGTGCTTCACGGTTTCCTTCCTTGGAACCGCTGATGAAAGGACGGGTATATGCTGCCAGCGTCCCGACAAAATTTCGTACCTGTTTAATGAATTTTTTTCCTTGACGATACGGGCTGTTATTTCGGAGATCAGCCGAAGCGAATTTATGGATCACAGAACGATCATCTGACAGTCCTGGTGGTACCGAAAAAAGTTTAGTCTGGCATGTTGTTTGAAGTAATCCTTTGCATACCAATTAGGCAGCACATGTGTATTCATAAGGAAGTGCAGTTGACCTGTAACGATTTTATTTTCCGCGGCTTAGTAACGAGGGTAGTGAAACACTTCAATCCTTGCAAGATGTTCTCCTTGTACAAGGATCGCACATGCGTCTCATGCCTTCACTAAATTCGACATTCCGGAATTTTTCCTTGGCAGAAGGTGTCATGTGGACAATTTTTCCTCCCTCTGCGAGTTGGTGGCGGTTTCTGTCAAAGACTGCTTTGCATGTCACAAGCATTCATGACGTATTTGTTTTCCGTGCACGGCTGTTCACAATATTTAAGTTCGGTTACGTACCAGTTTTGTACTTCAAGGTGTTTAGCTTATCTCACACAAGCAGCTAATGTGGAAACAGGTGAACCGTGTTTGCCGTTGCCGTCCACAGCTAAGGCATTACCGAACATTTAAATAGATCATTTTTCACCATTTTTGCCGTCATCTGGTGGACGACGCAAGGACAATTTAAGACGGCTCTCTTCACCCCCACCGTCCAGTCGGCCATCATTCTACTGTCACTTCTTCCCTGAGCGATAGTTCTACACTTTCTTCTCACACGGACAAAACAAGCAGCTGCCATGCTACTCCTGGAGATGAGGCCACCGTCCCCTCTCTGGCGGACAACTATTGCTGAGTATTTGTTTCGCGGCAGCACGAGTCATTTCAGAGGCAATGGTGCTCCTGACCAGGTCTTGTGACATGGCTCTGCAAAAGACTATCGTGGTCGTTCCTTGTATTTAGGAAAACCCATGCTCATAGTACTATTTGGCTAACTTATCCCATTATTTCTGGCCGCCCTACATAGTTTGGATCAGTCAAGAAAACAAAGGCAAGTGCAAGTCTGTCGCTGATGGCGTTGTGCATGGTTCATTTTGAACGTCTTGTGGCTGATCAATTATTATCAGTGGTCAGGATTGATGATTGATTATTTAAAATTGTCTGCCGCATCAACAGCTAATGTCATTAGCGCGAAACACCTGCTAGCATAGAAATATTAGAATATATAAAAATTTAAAAAATCTATCATAAATTATTCTTACAAATACATAAATATATTAAAAATTAAGCATAAATAAAAATGCTCTAAGTATATACAGTTATTGCGATAATATTCTGCAGAATTAATTTATTGAAATATTAGCCTCCCGAAGGAAAAACTATAAGACCTTCTATGTCACCATCTCCCCCAATACATTTTTCAGTGTATATGGGTGGAGACAGTACATACGTCTTTTGGTCTGAGAATGTCACATCTTTCCACTACAGAATGTGCGACCGTATGGCTCTTGGCATCCTCACAAGAGTGCTTGACTTTTACCATCATCGTCCATGAGTCAGTCTCGTGTGCCCATTCTTAGTCTTGTTAATACCACTTCTACTTTCGTTGGATGGATGCTGGGTCACCCAACTGCCAAAGATCAGCTCTAATCTCTCGCATTGTTTGTTTTCTGAGAGGTTATGCCTCCATATGTTCCCTCTATCTATCACGCAGACACATCCTGATGCTGGGTTTTCAGGTCGGTGTGTGTGAGAGGAAAAAGAGCTCACAGGCTGAGTGGCAGCTGCCTTGGCCTCTGATCAGCTCGCTCATTCCCGCTTGAACCAAACATGTGCTGGCAACCACATAGAGTTATATCTTTACGTGTTGAACGATCAATGCAAGCCATCTTGAACCTCCCTCACTACCTTTATTTGATGAGTTTAAAACTCTTGATTGCTTACAGCACTACGATAGTCACACTAATATTACAACAGAATGGTTCGTAAGATCTCTATTCATCTTAACTGCTGCAATGATGGCGATGTAACTCTTGCAGTGAAGATCGAGGCTTCTAGAGAAGACTACCAGTTTCAGTCTTCCTTCTGCTCACTGCTGCAAAGCCACACCGTTTTCCAGATTTCGAACCATCTGTATATATTGCATCTGATCTTGGTACTTTGAATTGCTGACGAAATCTCTCTCTGACTTCTGCTTCAATCTCTCCCCTTTCCAATTCCGACCAAATCCAGCTCGACTGTGATTAGTCCAAGGGGGAATTGGGGAATTTCCCAACAGCCAGAACCTTGTGAGACTTAAATTAGCTCTTCTTACAAGATTCCTATTCTCCTACCATAGATCGCTACCTCAAAAGGGTTAAACAGCAATCTGGATGTAGATCCCGGAAATCCTTTGTAGTCTCGTGTAGTAAATCAGGTTCATGTGAGTCCCGGTTAATGAAAGAGGTGTTCTCCACTCTCAGCATACCGGGACTCCACAGTTGAAGACCTGAAATCCCCGAGTACAGATTCGAGAGCTTCTTATGAAACTGAGTCCACATCCGGAGAACAGTGGGAATTGCAGATGAATAAGCTTTCCATCCAGAATCAACCTTACGACGACATAAGCGCTCGTAAGCCGTAAAGCGTTGTGCGGTCCTGCACCCCAAGAGAAATGTGACAGAACCCGCAAAATCCTAAGCGCTTTTTATAGCCTTCACTTTAACTGTTTTGATGTGAGGCACCCATGTAATTCTTGAGTCAAAAATTAAGACCAAAGTAAACTTCCAACCTCTTGGACAAATGTAGTGGGTTTGCTCCTAAGTGAGGGAAGGATGGACTTTTCCTCCCTCGTTTGTGGAAATGTATAGCCATGGTCTTGCTTGGAGAAAATTTGAACCCATGATATGGTTGGCCACTGTAGCACCTGATTTTATTGGCAGTCTTATGTGTCCTTTGCACATCCTGTAAGCCTTCCTCCTGAGCAGTAGAGTTGTAAATCATCACATACATACAGATTACAATGAGACAGCACTTGGCAAACCTATACAATGTCCATTTAAGCAATGGCAAACAGGTCCACGACTTAAGACACTCCTTGTGGGACCCCTTCCAGCTGATCTTCCAGTTAGAGAAACTGTTTCCTACCCCAACTTCTGTCAACCAGAGCTTTGTATCGATTGGTAAGTACTGCTCCTCTTAAAACATGTCATACAGCTTCATGATATGCATGCTTCCAATAGTATCGTAGGCCCTTTTCAAGGCAAAGAAGACTGCTGTCATGTGACGCGCTGTGGCGAAAGGAATTTTCTGTATACAGTTTTCCACCTCACAAGTGCATCAGTGTCGTCTCAATTTTCTAAAAGCCAAAATTGGATATGGGGTCAACACGTTTTCTTTTTCCCTAGCAGCCATGTCAACCTGAAGTTGACATTTTCCTCCATCACTTGCAGATGCGCTGGGTGAGGGAAATTGTCTGTAATTTCCTGTATGGAGCAGCTTGCCAGGTTAGGAACAGGAATGATTATAGCTTCTCTCCCATGTGGATGGCACTGTACCTTTCCCTATAGACTATTGAATAGGTTCTACAGGAACTCTGGGAGCTCTCTGTTAAGTGAGATATCATTTGGTATGGCATACCGTCCTTCCTGGGCAGTCTTATGGCAAGCTGCAAACAGAGTCCATCTCCTTCACAGAAATGTGCAAGTTGTATGAGACAGTTCTTCTGCGTCCTACTGGAAGACGACACTGGGTGTTGTTTCCTGTGTCAGCAGCCCGAGAGTGGCAAATCGTCAGTGGTAAGATGCTCCAGAGGAGATCTCTGCCTTAATTTAGCTATCTCATTTGCAACATCCTTTTTGTCCTATGATGATTATGCCATCTATCTTCAGAGCAGGTTGTGACATGGATATGCTCTTTCCAGCGATTCTTACACACTTTGTCCCTACCCCATGCAAGGGTCTATCCCAGTAGGTTAATCGAGGAGACATACTTCTCCACTACGTCCGTCTAGACTCCTTTAGCACGCGGCCTGGTCCTTGGCTCGGGTCTTCTTGTATTGATCAAGGTTCAATGCTGGGCGTCCGTTCAAGGGGCCTTAATGCAGCTTTTTCTTGCTCTACAGGTTGTTGCATTCATCCGCCCACACATGGTACTGGCGGTCGACGGTAATTGCCGCTATTTTTGGGAATGGATGGCTTCATGAATGTGAAGTGATGTAACAGCATCTTGAATACACTGAAATCATTCACAGATCCTTGCAATACTGCGTTTGATCTAAAAAGATTCAGTCTCATGTTTCAAGTCACCATCTCTGCACTCCCATTGGCTGGAATACCATTTCACCTCCTCCAAAATATTGGAACGTGGATCGCTTCATGTAGGTCTTCCATACCTGCCCAAGTTAAGTTTCAACTGTGAATCAGGGTGAGACTATTGATAGGTCTATATTGGAGAATGTCCCAGTTTGAATTTGGAAATGTTTGTGGGAGTGTCACTGTTTCAATAAACTGCATCTAACTCTTAGACAAGGACTTCCAGGCCCCTTCGAAAAACAGAGGGTTGCACAAATGACTCTCCAGAGGTGAATGCGAACATTGAAATTCTCCCAAGAGTAAAATGGATGTGGCAACTGCCCAAGTAGATCTTCCAAATCATTAATGGTTCAGATTATGTGGAGGAAGGTAATGGATGCAACAGTGTACGGTCATGTCCGCTTATTCTCACAGCTTTCAACCTGCGTGTTTCTGCAGGTGTAGCGTTCCTGGAAGGGAATATTTTGACGTACAGTACTGCTGACTCCTCCCTGGTCCATTGTCAAAGGTTCCATATGGGCTTGAAACTTGAAATCCTCTCACTGAAAGTGGAACGATTTTCTGTCATAATCTCTTGTAGGCATACACAAACTGGATTACCTTGAAGCTATTCATATGTTGCAGTTCTTCCCTTTTGCATGAATTCCCTGACAGTCCTTGGATTAAGGGTATCAATTCGTTATATTATTTCTTCATAAGTGTTTTTGTCACCACCTTTGGTCAAGGTTTGCCTCACACCTTTAGGCTGTCCTTTCCAGGATCCTGGAAGTACCTTTTTAATGGTTTGTTTACCTGTGGAAACTAGTTCCATAGGTTTCCCTTGAGCAGGTTCAGGATTCCTTTTGCCTTGGAAAAGGGCAATGCCTGAGCCTTTAACCTTTCAGGAGCATTCCTGCCTGTCAGCAGAGCCCCTGTGGATGGGTGGCAGCTGGAGCTTTCACCGTTGATGCCTCTGGAGCCTTTCCTTATGTCTCCAAAGACCTTACCTTTGGGATGAGGAGTCTCCTCAATAGACCGCCTCCTCCATTTCTGAGTGTGAACCTCACCAGAGGCTGTCGCAATTTTGGACTGAGGTTTAGAGGAAGTGGCAGAGTGGGAGCCTTGGTAAGAAGCATTGAGGTTAAGGGTTGGTGGAATGAGGATAGGGCTAAACCGAAAGCAAAGACCTACCTGGGCTGGCAAACAGCACACGGGCACTGCGCTTTTGCCTCTGGAAAACTAACTTTCTCTCCTTGCTCCTTACTACCAAATACGTCCTTTTCAATTGTACCTTTACTTGCTTTAACAGAAGCTCATGACGCTTTGCAGTGGTAACAGCATATTGGACTGGACAGTTGTCATCTCCTTGATGACCTGTTGTACACACGTTTACAACATATTCTTGGTTGTCCATTTTTCTTTAAAACGGCAATAGTTGGCTCCATCCCATAACCTTGGCATGGAACACTCCCGCATAGAGTTTGGGCACATATGGCTTTACCGTGAGGTGGTACCAGGCTAAACCTTACTGATTCTGAAGAACTAATGTGTTAACAGTTAGAAGAAAGCTTGGTGTCGACTGTTCCAAACCAGCAACTTTCTTCTAAAACGTTTACTGCCACTACATTAACGTTCTTCTTAGTTCCTCTAAATTTCCTCCTCAGAATACCGCATCAAGTCTCGGGAAAAGACAATTCCCTTACACTGATTGAGGGTTTTGTGAGGAGAACATGAAACTTGATCCCCATGAAGTTGCTTATCGCACGCAGACGGTCACTCTCGTCTGTTGACGAAAACCTCAACTCATCAGCGTACATCTCACTGTGGGGTAGCGAGGATCACGTTGACATACTACACAATTTCCGCGATGTACATGTTTCCAAAATATCAAATCCATGATTGATACATAAACAATCAATTTGTCTTCACGGACCAGTACTACTATATGAAATGCTTTCATATTTACCAAGTAAAGATTTCCTTAGTGGATTGAGACTTTTCCCCCTTCTTACCTGGTTTGGAGCCCGGAACCATTACGATTCATTCTTGCCCTTTAGAAACTGGGAAAGGTTTCCAGAGTTGACAACATGTGATTTCCAGAAGAATGGTCGTGGGATTGCATGGTCTTTCAGGGAGAGAGCTAGATCTGTTTAAATTTTAGTACTCATGACAAATGGAATTCTTCTTTCTCATCCCCGCCCCCACCCACCAGGATTCCCACGACGGGAGGCTATAAGTTTGGGGCTCAAAAATTTCTCCCACCATCCACATGTAATGAGGAAATATACGCAGCCACTTAATTACATACTGGATGGCAGTCGTAGAACCTATGCGCTACGACTTGATAGTGCCTGACTTGAACCCTAGCCATATTTACCAGTCGACTGACTTGACCGGAGCCTTGATCACGCACCCGTTTAACCGAATAAGGACCAAGAGGTGTGTTTTTTTGCTAGCTGCAGGTGCGCAGCGTGCAGTCTCGCTCTACCTCCAGGACTCCTGTCTCGTGGTAATACGGGATGCCACGCACGCAACACACTGGGATAGTTCTCCCTGTCCAGATGGAATGATACCAGAGTGGGTACACCTATCCCCCTCTCATAGCCTTTGTGCACAAGGAAGCCATTTGTCCCATCCCTCACTGTGTCCCCCTCCAGTATGGGTAGCCCTCCTGTTCCGCTCACCAATCATTGGGACCCCACACTGCGGCTAAGGCGGCTTTCCGTTAGGGGGGTCCAGTGTCAGAATCATGATTGTCCTCTTGCTGGTCATCCTTCTTTGATACTCAGCCTGTTTAATCTTTTATTCCATTAGTCCTCTAGAGTTAGTTAGAGCTAAGGAAGTTTATTCTACACCCTGGCTATCGTGCCTCAGGCTGTGCATCATGATTAAAGTTTTACATATATCTAACATAATACATGTCTCTGTACAACTACTGTAATTGTACATGGTAAAAATGAAATATAGAATTCATACATAATACTAATAAATATTACTTTATATGCTTTTGCTACATGTGTTTAAATATACAATGTTTTAATTGTTTTATGGTATTAATTAGATAGTAAATTTTTGGGTATAAGTACGAGTATAGCTTCCAGTGTATCAGATAAATGAAATATTCACATAGCTCTTTATAACCTCATTTTAGATGGTCTAAAGCCTGTTATCACATGACATTCCGAAGATATAGTGGCTCAAGCATTCGCTTGTTTTCTCCTTTACGTTACACGTCTACATCTAGATTCTCTGCATTCTTGCACCATGCACTTGCCAGTACATTCTGTAGCCTAAACGTATTCTGGCAATAACCATGTCACACTGTCCTGTTTGACTCGTTGCCACCCATAGAGGTTTCTATCTCTTACTGATAGCCTTTGAGGCCTTTGATTGTTTTAATCAGATCTCTACTATTCTTGCCTTTGAGAACTTTTCAATATAAGCGCAAACCCTAGCAAGAGGCATCCCAAGATCTGTTTTTCACAGTATCCTTGCTGCAAGGCTTCTTCGGCCAATCTGTCTACTTGGTCATGCTTGCGTATGCCACTGAGGAAGATGGTATCCATACAAATTAATGTTGAAATTACGCTCTGTTGCATAAGTTAACGTTACGCCTTTCATGCACTCACAATTCCTCATACGCCCTGCTTTGAAAGAATTTTTAGCATCTGAAGAGCACCTTGAGAGTCACAGAAAACTACTCCAGAGCCCAGTTTTGTATTCTCAAATTAACTTAATGTTGTAGTAAAGCCATTTTAGTATACATGCAAGCACAACCAGTTTTGTATCCGACTGGTACGTATCCGTCGGTGTACACTCATATGCATCATTGCCATAGATTCTGTGTGTTTCCTTTACCAAACGTTATCCCATTTTTTTTGTGGTAGACGTAAGATTCATGGTTGAATTTTCGCATGGTGGAATAGGGATCGACCTGTTGGTATTTTACGAATTGAACATTGAGTTTATTCGGTTTTCATGGGAATTTTGTGTATCAGAGGACGCATGTGTGTGATTAGTCACGTCTTCTTGCTTTTTGGAAATCTGAGAGATACAAGGGTTCCCTCAGAGCTTTGACCCCTAATATGGTGGAAATTTAATTCTGATCTCATATTCACTATCCTTGCTGTTCTCCGGGCACCGAGGATAATCCTCATAGCTTCATTTTGCACTACCTCCAAGTTATTTATTTCTGATTCTTCCTTTACACTGCTAACAAGTGCATGTGCATGGTAGTCTACGCCAACCTTATAAAAGGCAAGTAAAACAGTCTAGCGAGCTTAACATTGATGGCATGTCTCTTCGACAAAGAACTTTCAGCGGTTTTAATCTCTCCCGAGTCTTTTCTTTAGAGCAAGACTAGGTCTGCATCATTTACGTTCACCTGGACCGAATATTTATACTTATTGCAATATGTTAGGCTCCTGGTCACCTATGCTAAAAGTGGGTGGGGATATGATATATGGATTGAGGGGAGAGCTATGGTTTTCTCAGACTTTGTTGTAATTTTAATCAAGATTTATTTGCATCCTCTCTTGTGATGATGCTCCTGACACATATGTCATCAGCATAGCATATAATGGATTCCCATCCCAATAGTGGGATATCTGAAGAGGCCACTTGCAATCTGTTCGCTAGATACATTCTAATTTCCGTTCAGTATCTTACCCACCGGATGCCAAAGCTTACTAATTGTGCTAGGATACTTCTCTCTCTTGCAATGTACAAAAGCCGGACTTAAGTCAAAGCAAAACAGTTTGCTTCCTGGATTTGAGTTTGAAAGTTATCTGCAAGCAATGTTGTGTGCTATGTCCCAATAGAAATCTTTACAGTCTGTGGGATAATTTACCATGTAACCTGTACCTTAGTCGTTCCAACATTATCCTTCTAGACCTTTGCATACACATGAGATTAATGAATTGGTCGGTATTTATCAGTGTTTGATTTCGGTGTTAGGGATGATAAGCTGCGCATGCCATGGCCAGGCAGCAATACCTTTTGACAACTTAAAACCTGTAGAGGTTGCAAAAGGGGATTACCAGTACCTGAGGCTATTAAGGCGAGGACCTTTATAAGTAATGTCCATCCCTCACCTGGGACAGGATGCTTTTTTCCTTTGATCAGTGCATTGTTCAGTTTCCCACTCAAGTGGCTCAGCAAAGTCTAAGAGTCAGTATCAGAATATCCATCTCAATGGCTAATTAACGTGCACTTTTTAGATTGACTACGGTGATCCTATATTTGGTGGAAATGAGCTCATTTGGACGCCCAGCCCGTTGACTAAGGAGCATATCTGCTTGTGCAAGATGACTATGGGAACTGCGGGTGCTAATTGGTTTTGCCTGAAATTCGATTTTTTGTTTCCCAGACCTCCGACATTGAGGTGTTATTGTTAATGCTTGTTAGGAACTGTTCAAAGTTCATTTTCTGAACTGATGTTTTTTAATCCCAGTTTTTTTTTAGCCTAAAGAAAATGAATAGGTTGTTCACGGGTATTTATCAAAAAGCTGCTGAGGCTTTTGTTTCCCTTAATTTGTAGGGTCATTGACCCTTAGGTTGTTGGGAAATCGTTGTGAGTTGTTGTTCTTTGAACAACAACTCACAACGATCCAACGACATACCACGGTGTTATAGTAATCAGTGACCACTTTGTCATGTCATGGAAAATTTATCAACACTTGTTTACTGTGTAATCATTAGACCATTCATAGATACGAGATTTAAAGTGTTGGCTACATGTAACGATGAACAGAAATTTTAGCCTATTTGTTTTTTGCGACTGAGTATTATCAACGCCACATCTCATTAATATTGCAAAGTGGTCCAGTATTATCTCTGTTCAAGCTGCTTCTGCCCTTTCCATGCACGAAATCCCCTTCCTTTACTAATCTAGTCTGCCCCCGCCACGTGATTTGCCTGTCTGTATCATATACTGTCCTAGATCTATTGTTCACAAATGTCGGAAACTCTTCGCCATTTTCATTGGCATTGACTATCTCCAAATTATAATGTCTAGCATTAAATCTCCATGCATATTGTTGGCCGTGATTCTGAAAAGTTGGGCAGTGATCATCTGGAAACTTTCTAACACCCTTGCGTATACATTTCTACAGAGAGTGAAACCCAGAGGCTGTTTGAATATGTTAATGCTGAGTATTGCACATTATTTTCATCAGACCAACTGATGCGGTGTGGTTTCAGTGACATAGGTCTAGGCCTGTCACTCCTGTGTTCGATAGGAATGGTACCCTCTAATTCTAGGAGCGTTTTTATTTTAGTGGCTGATGTGAATGGCTCTTGTAAACGATAATTCAACATTATTGTTATGAATGTGAAAAAAGTCATTAATTCTACGGTTACACCTTATTTCCCATGAAAAAAAAGTAATTTTTTTTTTTGTCCCCTCCCCCCCTATGATTATGTTGGTCAAATTTGTGTTTGATGAGCCCTTTTATCTGCATTTTTTGTCCATTAATATTTTTGGGTTCATTTTATTTATTTACTGTGAGTCTGTGCGCTTTCCGGTATTGATACATACGTAAAATCCATACCTGAAGCAATTTTCGAGTGATGTCCACATTCGTCCTTTTCCCTGCGCATCTTCGTCGGCTCTTTTTTACGTCACTTTTCTCACTGTTTTCAGTGGCCCTCGTGTGAAATAAATAAAAATAATCAACTCTTTGTATTTCAACATCACTAGATCATTAAAAAGCCATTTTCCCTGTCTACTGATTTTTTTTTTTTCCATTATCATTTTTTTTCAATTCACTCTTTCTTTCCTGTAATATTTAGCTACGTGGCGTAATCCTGACACTTGTAGCAACCACAACCTCTGACCCACGGTCGAATGGAGCTCGGCTCTATTATATTCCAAAGAATTGTACTCTTTGGGTGGGGGCTGTTCTCCGCCCCATAAAATGATGATCCTGTTTAAAAGCTGCTACCCTTTATAGCTCCTCCAGCTTTAAAAATCCCGGGAAGATCAGTGCTTCCTCATGGCAATCTCCTTGGGAAACCTGAAACCGGGTATTAGCCTTTTTTTTTCCTTTTGGGGTTGATATCGTCTTTGTTCAAATAGAGAGATAGGAATGCTATTAACCATCGGGCCCATATTTTTGTTGTTCCGTCGTAGCACGAGGATGTCCATATCCCTGCCCATTCTAGCGCCCTTTCCCTTTTTGAGGGACGGACTGGCTAACCTCCTCCCCAAATTTTACTATGGTAGATGTTCCTCCGAAAGGCCCCATCTAGGGTGGGGGTGAGGTTGAGGGGTGGGATTGCACGGGGAGGGCTGAACATTATCATCCCTTTCCCTTTTTTTTGGGGCTCTTTTTTTTCGGGTTTTGAGATTATTCTGTTGCTGGTCTTGCAGTGGTGAGTGATATCGGGGCTCCCCCTTCCAGATCTGTCGTCCATTTTCTTTGTTTCCTCATGGCGGGAAACTCGCATTGCCGCCGCATAACGTGATGGACGCACCTGAGGATGTGATTGAGGCCCTTTGGGGAAAGGTTTTCCCCCTTTAACAACCACAGGGAGGCCCGGGTTCTCTTTAACTTTAACTTTTTTTTTTCGTATCAAAGCACTTTTAAAACAAAATTACATGGCGATTGTGGTTTTTGGGAACACCCTCATTTTTGCACGCACGGAGGGTGTCGCCTGCTTTATTTCCCTCTGACATGGGCGGGTACTTCAAAGGGACTTTTATCTTCTGTCAAAACTTCTTCCCTTTAAGACAAAGCACTCGGTTTTATGCTACCTGAGGTCTTTCCTCACTGCCTCTGGGCTGTCTGTGATTATTTCATGCATCCTTTTATTACTTTTTAGGGGGTACTGCGGACTCCCCAAAACCCTTTAATGGTTCACGGGGCCCCACACATTTATTCTTAAGAATTAGGAGGTCTGCTCTATCCTTCCCCTTTCCCCTGATTTTTTTAAAACCCGTTTGGGCTACCAAGGACCATTCTGTGCTTTTTTCACCCTTTCCTTCATCCTTCAGATCCATCTTGTGCTCTGCTGTTGTTTCAGGTGCCTGACCACCACCTCTGTTCCTCCGGGGAGGGGAGCAAACAAATCTCGCTTTTATCTCAGCCTTTCGCATGCGACACTGATCTATTTTTATCAACAATGGGCCCACAATTGCTTGGAGACTTCACCAGATAAGTTTTTGTAGGGACTTTTGTCCTGCCTCTCACGTGGGTTGGTTTCATTCCCCGTCTTAAAAATTCCACCCTTTCAGATCCTACAGTGATTTGGCCCGATCCGACCTTGCCGACATCAACGTCACGATCCCGGGGTTGCATCTAAAGGGGGGTTAGTAAGGTTTAGGATGCGGACATGGGGGTTTATGTCAATTTTCCTAAACTTCATCTACCCTGTTTGCACCTTATTTGGGATGTTACCCTCTTATTAGTGTTTGGGACGTGCTACACGAAAGCGTATCGATATTGGGAGGATCGTATAGCAGTAGGGGGATCGAGCATGCTTCCCGTGTCCCCCCATATCACGGGCCTATCCTTGTACCAAAAGCAATGTCCGTAGTACACTGACACTTGTATAGGTAATTTGCTCTTTTTTACTCTATCCTTTTTTTGGATGCTCGATTTTTAATGATCCTTGCAGATTGCCTTGATCTTCCAGTCTAAAAAAAAAAAAAAAAATTACTGATTTTTTAACGGCTCGTATACTGTCGTTTATGCTCCCCCCGCCCTACACCTGCCTTATCTTTCTCTCCAACCCTATTGAAAGGGGTAGGGGGTTTGGGCTTAAACCCACACCTCCCCTCTTTTGGGCATACCACGGCTGGATAGAGTCAACATCATCTTTCTTCTGGCCAGAACCTCATACTCCCTTTTTTTTCCTCTTTTTTTTTTAATTTTCTTTCTTTTGGTTTTGTTCATTTTTTTAAAAAATTCTTAAAAAAAATAAAATTTAACCTCCTCTTTCCACACCCATCACATCCATGCTTTTTAAAAACCTTCACCTCGTCACCCAGGTTTCATGACTGCCTAACCCCACCCCCTTTCCTCATTTCCTAGCCCGGACCCAAAAATCTTATCCTTACCCCCCATCCACTGGTTTTCGTTTTGGGTGTGACATTGCTGCCATACTCGTGCAGACCATAAACTTTTGTTGTAAGGATTTATGCGGCCAAAAGGAAGAATATCACAACAGTGGGGTTAATCCAATCATGACGTGGTCCCAGGGCCGCGCCTCTCCTAACCCCGCTGCCAGAAGGGGAAACCTTTTTTTGACCGGCAGGAAAGGCCGCCCCCGTTGCGACCACCCCCAAGCTTTAACCTGCTTCAACAACATAGTTACCGAGGGTAACTCTGGGGTCACAGTCAGGGCCCGTCCCCGGCACACGCAGATGCATCTAAACTGTTACTTTTTTCCCAACCCCCCTGGTTACCGAATCCGCTGTTCGCTATAGCGGGGGCCCAGGCCCTGCGCCCCGACCTACTTTCCCCGAGAACGCTGCGAGCCCCCCACGCGGGGATCGTCAGTGAAGGGACGCACTCAGCGTCGTAAGGATTCGTGCCTTACCTTTGAGAATTGGCTGCCCAACCTCCCCCCACAGCGAGGGGAAAAACCACCCT
>NC_051401.1:38359943-38375352 GCF_015228065.2 Penaeus monodon | reverse complement strand
GTTAAGTACGGAAGAACTGGCTAGCAAGCACCCGATGGCGATGCCGAGCAATTGGGGTTACAAAGCCTATTTTTTATTTACCATAGACCACGTGGGTGTTTACCATGTGGCTCCAAGTCCAAACAGGGGCCCTCGATCAGCGAGGCGTAGATGCAATTTTTTCTGACCCTTTTGACCCGACAGTTCGGTCCAGTCCTGACATGTAAGGGCGGGCCACCCTTTGCCCCCAGGGGGGGCTGGGCCGGGCGCGTACCTCGCGCTCCCGCTTTACCCCTAACTTGCTCGTGTTTCCCCTTTTGTGTTGTACTCTTTAAATCAATCAATCACTGCCAAACCCTCATAACCATTGTTTAAATATTAAGCCTTTTACACACACACACACGCCGCACCCACTCTTTCTCTCCTCTCTCTCCTCTCTCTCTCTCTCTCTTCCCCTCTCTCCTCTCTCTCTCTCCCTTTCCCCCTTCTCTCTCCTCTCTCTCTCTCTCTCTCCTCTCTCTCTATTATAATAATATATAATATATATATATATATTAAAGTAATATATCATACACACAAAACACACACCTACACACACACCACATTTATAAAATATATTAATATATATATATATATTATATATATATATATATATATATATATAATAATATAATATATATTTTGTGTGTGTTGTGTGGTGTTTGTGTGTGTTTTGATGTTGTGTATTATTTTTTTATATTACATTATATCATTTTATAATTTTATACTTATATTAATATTTTTTATATTTTTTTATAATTATTGTTTTAATATTATTATATTATTTTTATTAAAAATTTTATATTAATATTATATATATATATATATATATATATATATATATTATATGAAAGATGTTCATAAATTTATTCCCATTCAAAAAAACCAAAATGCAGCAATAAAAATTTTAGATACTGATATTCGAAAAAAGTGATAGGGGGAAGTTTATTTGATTTTTCTCTCTTTTTTTTTCTTCTCTCTCTGTATTAATAATATATAATTTATATATTTTTATTATATTATTATTTATATGTATACATTATAATATATAATATATATTATATTTTATATTATATATTTTACATATATATTATATATTATTTTTAAAATATATATAAATTAAATAATTAATATATAAATTTTAAAATATATACATATACACACACCACACATATATATTTAATATATATATATTTATATATATATATATAATATTATATATATTATATAAAATGGTGTGTGTTGCGTGTGTGGGTGTGTGTGTGGGTGGGGTGTGTGTGTGTGTGTGTTGTTGTTGTGGGGGTGTGTTAACACACACACACACACACCACACACACACACACACACACACACACACACACATATATATATAATATATAATTATATAATTATATATATATAATATATATATATATATATATATATAATATATATATAGGTTTCCCGAGGATGGGGGAAGGGAGGGCCATTGGGGGGAAAAAAGTCGCTTTTCCCAAGTTGAAATTAAGGCAGCGTTTAAATTAAAGGGATGATTCCCAAACACACAAAAACCCACACACACACCCCCACACAAACCCCCACAACACCACAAACACCCATACAAAAACATACACACACACAACATACACACCGGGACGTTCTTTTTTTAAAAGTTTCCTCTGACCCAAATCCGTATATTAAAGGAGCCCAAATTTCAAAATGCATAAAATACTCACCCTTTAAATATTTCCAAAAACCCCATAAATTTTTTTCTTTTAAAAGCGGTGAAGGGGGAAATAATTTGAGAAAATGGAACCAGGGGGGTTTTATCGAGCAAGGGTGATGAGTTTTTTATAAGTAAATGGCCACACCCACAAGAACTTTCGATAAAATTTGAAAGAAACTTTTTTTTTGAGGTCTCCATAAATCATACGACGTTTTTTAAAAACATTGGTTTTGCCATTCAGGTGAGAAAAATTCTTGGAAAGGGCCCCCTATAAAAAGCGACCCAATCTCCTTTTTGATGAGGACACCATCCATAAAACAAAGACTGCCTTTTTGGGCAAATCCCCGGGATTACTATTCATCAGGTACCCAAAATGTCCAAAAATTAAAGTTTTGGGTTTTTGTGGGCCCAAAAACGTGCTGACCATCTGCATATACAAAAGTTGTCTGCTTGATTGGTTTTTCCCCTGCTGCTGCTGATGAAATTACTGAATTTTTTGAAGTCAATTTTTCGTTTTTTACACACAACCCGCGGACATCAAGCGAGGAGTCCCCAGCTACTAAAACGATGGGAGAAGTTAAAAGTCTTGGGGAGACTTTAAATTTTTCGGGGATTTTTTTCCTGTACGTCCATGGGAAATGACCCCAAAAATCGTTAATGAACGCCCCTCGTAAATAAATATATATAAAATTTTATACAGGGGTTCATTAACGATATTTTCCGGGGCCCTTCCCATGGACGTACAGGAATGAAAGGGCCCTAAAACTGTTAATAGTCCCCCAAGAGCGTTACTTTTCCCACGTTTATGTAGCTGTGGAAACCCTCGCTTGTATTTTCCCCAGTTTTTGTGTGAAAAGATGAAATTTACTTCCGAAATCAGTATTTCCCTCAGCAGCACCTGGGAAAACCCATCAAGCGACAAATTTTGTATATGCAGTGGTCATGCCGTTTTGCCCACAGATCAACATTAATCTTGACATTTTGGGCTCCTATGAATAGAAAATACGCGATTTTGAAAAACGGGCAGTCTTCGTTTGATGGATGGTGCCTCATCCGGGAAAATTGGGGTCGCCTTGGATAGGGGCCTTTTTCCACAGTTTTAACCCTGAACTGGCATGCCAATTTTAATAACGTCGTAGATGATGGAGCTCCTAAAAATAAGTTGCTTTCATTTCTCGAAAGTCCTTGGGTGTGTGGCCTTCACTTAAAAAAAAACTCTCACATTGCTCGAAAACCCCCTGGTCATTTTCTCCATTTTTCCCTTCACCGCTTTAAAAGAAAAAATGTTTTATTATGGAAATATAAAGATGAGTATTATTATGCATGTGAAATTTCTGCTCCCGATATATACGGGTTGGGTCAGAGGAAATCTTTAATAAACCCCCCCGTGTGTATTGTGTGTGTGTATGTTTTTTGTATGTGTTGTGTGTGTGTGGTTTTTGGGGGTGTGTGTGTGTGGTTGTTTATGTGGTTTTTGTGGATCACCTTAATCAAAAGCGCCTAATTTCAATTGAACAGCACTTTTCTCCTCCCAAGGCCCCCTCCCTTCCCAATCCTCGGCCCTCCTATAATATTATTATATATATATATATATATAAATTATATATTATTTTATATTATATTAATATTTTATAATTTTATATATATATTATATAATATATATATATTATTTTAAAATTTTTATAAAAATATTATAATATATATATAAATATTATATATATATTATATATATATATATATATATATATATATATATATATATATATATATATATAAATTATATATATATATATATATATATATATATTTTATAATATATATATATATATATATTATATATATATATATATATATATATATATAAAATATATATTATATATATATATATATATATATATATATATATATATATATAAAATATTATATATAATAAAATATAATATATATATATATATATTTATATATATATATATATATATATGTGTGTGTGTGTGTGTGTGTGTGGTGGTGTGTGTGTGTGTGGTTGGTGTGTGTATACACACACACACACACACACACACAACACACACACACACACACCACACCCACACACACACACACACACACCCCAAATAAAAATTATATATATTATAATATTATATATATATTATATATATATATAATATATATTATATTATGTTTTTGGGTTGTTTTAATGTATATATATAATATATATATATATATTATATATATATGTATACAATACATTATTTTATATATATATATTTAATTTATATTTTTAAAATTTGTATACATTTTATTTATATATATATTTACATATATAATATATTTATATTTAATTATATTATACATATATTATTTTATATATTTATTATGTAACATTTATTATATTATTATTATATTATTATATATATATAAATATATTATATCCAGAGGAGAGAAAAAAAAAAGAGAAAATCAATAAACCTTCCCCCCTACCTTTTTTTCGAATATCGTCTCTAAAAATTTTTATTGTGCATTTTTTTTTTTTTGAATGGTAAAATGAATTATGATACATGTTTTCATATATAATATATAATATTATATAATATATATATATATATATATAATTTTATATATATTTTTAAAAATATTTTATATTTTAAATTAAATACATTTTTTAAATATTATATTATATATAATATAAAATATATATATATATATACTTTATATTTAAGAATATATATGATATATATGTATATTATACATATTATATACATACACACCATAAAACACACACACACACACACAACACCCACACACACACATATATTATATATATAAATTATTATTAATATATATATATATATATATAATATATTATATATATATATTATATATATATATTGTGTGTGTGTGTGTATTTGGTGTGTTTGTGTGTTGCTTTATATACATATTTTTAAAATATTATATATTATATAATATATATATATATTAATTATTGTGTGTGTGTGTTTTGTGTGTGTGTGTGTGGGGTTTTGGTGT
This sequence comes from Penaeus monodon, assembly GCF_015228065.2. NCBI lineage: Eukaryota > Metazoa > Arthropoda > Malacostraca > Decapoda > Penaeidae > Penaeus > Penaeus monodon. The sequence goes on along the minus strand of NC_051401.1, from coordinate 38,370,605 downwards.
GTGGTGTGGTGTGTGTATATATATTATATATATTATATATATTATATATAAAAGAAGAGAAAAGGGAAGAGAGAAGAGGAGAGGAGAAAGAAAAAGAGAGAGAGAGAGAAAAAGAGAGGGGAAAAAGAGAGAGAAGGAGGAGAAGAGAAAGGGTGTGTGCTGCGTTGTTTGTGAAAAAGGGCATGATACCTTAATACAAGGGTTTTATGACTGGTTTGCGTGATTGATTGATTGCGAAGAGTAAAACCTTTAAAGGGGAACCACGAACATGTCTAGGGGTAAAGCGGTGACGGAGGTCACGCGTCCGGCCACCCGCCCTAGGGCGAAGGCTGGCCCCGACCTTTACCAGTCAGGCCTGGACACGAACTGTCGGGTCAAAAGGCAATAAATTGGGCACTCCCCTGCTGAGTCGATGGTTCCTGTTTTGGACTTGGAGCCACAGGGTAAACACCAGTGGTCTATTGGAAAATGAAATAGGCTTTGTATACCCAATTGCCGGCATCTCCATCTGGTGCTCTGCTAGCCGTTCTGTCCTCTGTAAAAAGCGGGGTCATGAATCCCCGTTTCCCAGATCAGGTGGCGATCACCCTTAAATTCATCCCCAAATGAACAGGGGAAGGGGGCTTATAGTAATGTGTGGTTTTTTTTTTGAGAGAAAACATGGTATATTCGAACCCGGGAGGCGTGCATTGGTCCCGGGGTAGATGCTTGTCTTTTCGCCCCCGTGTTTTTAGTGCTGTTTTTACCAACACGGGAACGGGGCCCCCTCCCTTTCCTGATAAAATTAAAGGAAGGTCGTATACTCTTTTATTGATCGGAATTGCATCATCCCTGAGTAACGGGGTTAGGGACTTTCAGCTCTCCTCCCCTACTTCCCTCCCCTGACGCCTCTCCCTATCCCTGTTTCTTCCCCGCAACTACCTCCTCCCCCTGTCCCTTTAACATGATTTCTGCAATCCTTCTAGGGCTCCTCTATTCATCTGGAATTGCTTCCCCTCAACCTGCTACAGATACCTCATCACACATCTCGCGGCCACTCTCACACATAATCCCTCCCCATCAAAGCATCGCATGTGAGTTGACAATGATGGGTTTTGGCGCATTTATGGGGCGGGAGTCTGTATAATTCCACCTTTCCATGACTTTCTAGTTAAGTAACGGTCGGTTGGTAAATATGGCATATGCTTGGGCCTCCCCGAAAATTTTCGAGTAAAAAGGGGACTGTTTTTTTTCCCTCTCTATATCCTTGTGGAGGGAGTGCGCAAATCCTGGATGAACTTAAACCTGCCCCTTTTTCTATTGTTTTGTTGTTGGTTAATGATTGTGAGGGCCTGATAGCTGGTTTGAACTGCCCAGTCAGTTTCCCTGGGGCTTTTTTTCTTCCACGTCCCCGATTCAGCTGACCCCTTCACTGCAACTTAGGGAAAAGGGTATGCAGGGCCATTCGCTTTAGCGAGGGTAAGGAGATTTAGGCAAGTTGTTAGATCAATTTCAACGACCAAGGCCTTCCGTTGCGAACGCATATGGTAAAACATCTATTCTCTAAACCTGGAGCTAAGTCTGTGTATTTCCGGCTACAAATTCCACACAGCAGGGGGTCATTCTAGAGGGGGAAAATTTTGGTTGCTGCAACCGGGTTAATTCAACCAAATACCCCTCGCCAGTCCTATGCTGTTGGTGCCGAAGCGTCAGCAAGGTTTTCGTCCCGTTGGGTTTTCGGGGCCCCGAAAAGGTTTTACCCTTCCATCACCCTTTTTTCCCCTTCCAACCTTTGCCCCTCTTGCAAACATTGGTGGGAAGAATAGGGCTTCTCCTCCATTATCTTTGAAAAGGTTTCCTTCAGGGCCCCCTGGCAAGGACACCGCCCATACAAAATGCTTCTCGACGCATTGGGTCATTTGGTTCCTGGTGTCACCCATGGGTCTCAGGGAAATCTCGTCTGACGTTTTAAAATCGTCATATGGCTCTCTCCGCAGGGTTTAGTTAATGATCAGGGGGTCTATTTTGTGACATTTTGATTTGTTCCCTTTGTCAAAGGCCACGTTTTTCAGCGGGCCAAAGGTAAAAGCGTCAGTATGTTTCCCATTCCTTCTGATGTAACACAGGAAATGTTCCTAAGGTTACGGTTTTTATAAAAACCCTTCTTAAGATTTTGGGAGGATCGTTGCCCGTAGACACACCTCCCCAAGAAAAATGTCCCCTGGACGGGGCGAAAAGATCAAAACATTTTCAAAGGGTACAGATTGTCTGTCACGTGCTCCTGTTCTTGCATGTCTGAGGTTTACCTCCCCCCCTTTATTCTCCACCAACTTTTTGAATTTGGGTTAGGGGGCCTTTAATGCAGGGGCATTAAGGGAATCGCATCCTATCGGGTTTGCTACTTGGTCATCGATATGAAAATATTAGCCATTGTATGGGCTCTTAAGTACTTCAGAAATATTATACTGGGGTAGAATGTCATGGTTTATGCGGACCGCATGCCACTCACGTCACTTAAAGGTAATGATCCATATGGTCATAGGGCATGTTACCAGGATATCCTGGGCGATTTCGATGTGACTTTCGTGTCTATTTAGGGCCACGCAAATGTCGCCGCTGACAAGTTGCCATGCGCACCAATCAAAAACTTGCAGTCTTTGAGATGGGACAACACTGCTGATCTCCTCCCTTCATTTAGCCTGCCTTCGTCAGCTGTTGTGAATAGTGCTTCACAGGTTCCTTCCTTGGAACCGCTGAATGAAGACGAGGTATATGCTGCCAAGCGTCCCGACAAAATTTACGGTTACCGGTTAATGAATTTTTTCTTGACGATACGGGACTGTTATTTCGGAGATCCCAGCCGAAGCGAATTATGGATCACAGACGGATCATCTGACAGGTCCTGGTGGTACCGGAAAGTTTAGTGCTGCATGTGTTGAAGTATGCTTATGAATACCATGAGGCAGCACATTGTGGTATTCATAAGGCAGTGCAGTTGACCTGTAACCGATTTTATTTTCCGCGGTTAGTAACGAGGGTAGGGAAACACGTCAAATCTTGCAAGATGTGCTCCTTGTACAAGGATCGCACATGCGATCTCATGCCTGCACTAAAGTTCGACATTCCGGATTTTCCTTGGCAGAAGGTGTCATGTGGACAATTTTTCTCCCTTCTGCGAGTTGGTGGCGGTTCTGTCAAAGACTGCTGTGCATGTCACAAAAGCATTTCATGACGTAATTTGTTGCCGTCACGGCTGTTCACAATATTTAAGTTCGGTTAACGGTACCGAGTTTGTAATTCAGGTGTTAGCTAGTCTCACACAGCAGCTAAATGTGACACAGGTGAACGTTTTGCCGTTCCGTCCACAGGCTAATGGCATTACGGAACATTTAAATAGATCAATTTTCACCATTTTGCGTCATCTGGTGGACGACAGCAAGGACAATTAAGACGCTCTTCACCCCACCGTCCAGTCGGCCATCAATTCTACCTGTCACTCTTCCCTGAGCGATAGTTCACACTTTCTTCTCACGGGACAAAACAAGCAGCTGCCATGCTAACTCCTGGAGATGAGGCCACGTCCCCTCTCTGCGGACAACTATGCTGAGTATTTGGTTTCTCGGCAGCAGCGAGCATTTCAGAAGCAATGGTGCTCCTGACCAGGTCTTGTGACATGGCTCGTGCAAAGACTATCGTGGTCGGTTCCTTGGTATTTAGGAAAACCCATGCTCATAGTACTATTTGGCCTAAGCTTAGTCCATTATTTCTGGGCCCCTACAGAGTTGTAGCAGTCAAGAAAAACAAGGCAGAGTGCAAGTCTGTCGCTGATGGCTTTGTGCAGTGGTTCCATTTTGACGTCTTGTGGCTGATCAGTATTATCAGTGTCAGGATTGATTGATTGATTATTTAAAATTGTCTGCCGCATCAACAGCTAAGGTCATTAGCGGCGAACACCTTGTTAGATAGAAATATTAGAATATATAAAAATTTAAAAATCTATCAATAAATATCTTACAAATAACAATAAATATATTAAAAATCAAAGCATAAATAAAATGCTCTAAGTATATACAGTTATTGCATAAATATTATGCATAATTAAATTTTATTGAAAATATTAGCCTCCCTAAGGAAACTAATAAGACCTTCTATGTCACAATCCTCCCCCAATACATTTTTCAGTGTATATGGGGGAGACAAGTACATACGTCTTTGGTCTGAGAATGTTGCACATCTTTCCACTACATGTGCGACCGTTAATGGCTCTTGGCATCCCTCACAAAGTGCTTGACTTTTAGCCATCATCGGTCCATGAGTCAGTCTCGTGTGCCCGATTCTTAGTCTTGTTAATACAACTTCTACTTTTCGGTTGGGATGGATGCTGGTCACCCAACTGCCAAGATCATCTCTAATCTCTCGCAGTTTGTTTCTAGAGGTATGCCTCCATTGTTCCCTCCATCTATCACGAAGACAACTCCTGATGCTGGGTTTCAGGTCGGTGTGTGGGAGAGGAAAAAGAGCATCACAAGGCTGAGTGGCAGCTGCCTTGGCCTTCTGATCAGCTCGCTCATTCCCGCTGATACCAACATGTGCTGGCACCCAACATAGAGTTCTTTTTACGTGTTGACATCAATGCAAGCCAATCTTGAACCTCCCTCACTACTGGATGTGATGAGTTTAAACTCTTGATTGCTTGCAAGGCACTACGAGAGTCACAATATATTACAACAGAATGGTTCGTAAGATCTCTAGTCATCTTAACTGCTGCAAGGATGGCATGTAACTCTGCAGTGAAGATCGAGGCTTCTAGAGAAAGACTACCAGTGCAGTCTTCCTTCTGCTCACTGCTGCAAAGCCCACACCATTTTCAGATTTCGAACCATCTGTATATATTGCATCTGATCCTTGGTACTTAGAAATGTGCTGAAGAAATCTCTCTCTGACTTCTGCTTCAGATCTCTCCCCTTTCCCAATTCCGACCAAATCCAGCTCGACTTGATTAGTCCAAGGGGGGAATTGGGGAATTCCAACAGCCAGAACCTTAGTGAGACTTAAATTAAGCTCTTCCACAAGATTCCTCATTCTCCTACCATAGGATCGGCTATCCTCAAAAGGGTTGAAAAACAATCTGGATGTAGATCCCGGAATCCTTTGTAGTCTCGTGTAGTAAATCAGGTTCATGTAGTCCCGGTGTAATGAAAGAGGTGGTTCTCCACTCTCAGCATACAGGGACTCCACAGGTGAAGACCTGAAAGCCCCAGTACAGATTCTGAGAGCTTCATTATGAACTGAGTCCAACATCCGGAGAACAGTGGGAGTTGCAGATGAATAAGCTTCACATCCATAATCAAGCTTACTACGAATAAGCGCTCGGTAAAGCCGTAGAAGCGTTGTGCGGTCTGCACCCCAAGATAAATGTGAAAGAACCCGCAAAATACTAAGCGCTTTTGTAGCCTTCACTTTTAACTGTTTGATGTGAGGCACCCATGTAAGTCTTGAGTCAAAAATTAGACCCAAGTACTTCACCTCTTGGACAAATTGTAGTGGGTTTGCTCCTAAATAGAGGGAAGGATGGAACTTTCCTCGTTTGTGGAAATGTATAGCCATGGTCTTGCTTGGAGAAAATTTGAACCCATGATATGTTGCCCACTGTACAACCTGATTTATTGCAGTCTGTATGTGTCCTTGCACATCCTGTAAGCTTCCTCCTGAGCAGTAGAGTGTAAAGTCATCCACATACAGATTACATGAGACAGCACTTGGAACAACCTATACAATGTCATTTATAGCAATGGCAAACAGGGTCACACTTAAGACACTCCCTTGTGGGACCCCTTCCAGCTGATCTTCCAGGTTAGAGAAACTGTTTCCTACCCAAACTTCCTGTCAACAAGGAAGCTTTGTATGATGGTAGGTAATGCTCCTCTTAAACCAATGTCATACAGCTTCATGAGTATGCCATGCTTCCAAGTAGTATCGTAAGCCTTTTCAAGGTCAAAGAAGACTGCTGTCATGTGACGCCGCTGTGCGAAGGAATTCTGTATAGCAGTTTCCATCCTCACAAGTGCATCAGTGGTCGATCTCAATTTTCTAAAGCCAAATTGATATGGGGTCAACACGTTTTCTTTTTCTAGCAGCCATGTCAACCTGAAGTTGACCATTTTCTCCATCAGCTTGCAGATGCAGCTGGTGAGGGAAATTGGTCTGTAATTTCCTGGTATGGAAGCATCTTTGCCAGGTTTAGGAACAGGAATGATTATAGCTTCTCTCCATGTGGATGGCACTGTACCTTCCCTATAGATCCTATTGAATAGGTCTAACAGGAACTTCTGGGAGCTCTCTGGTAAGTGAGATATCATTTGGTATGGAATACCGTCACTTCCTGGGGCAGTCTTATGGCAGAGCTGCAAAGCAGAGTCCATCTCCTTGCACAAAAATGGCAAGTTGTATGGAAGTTCTGCTGCAGTCCTACTGAAGAACGACACTGGGTGTTGTTCCTGTTCAGCCCGAAGAGTGGAAAATCGATCAGTGTAAGATGCTCCAGAGGAGATCTCTGCCTTAGATTTAGCTAGCTCATTTGCAACATCCTTTTTGTCTATGATGATTATGCCATCTATCTTCAGAGCAGGTTGTGACATGGATATGCTCTTTCCAGCGATCTTACACACTTTGTCCCATACCCATGCTAAGGGGGTCCCAGGGTTAATCGAGGAGACATACTGTCTCCACGACGTCCGTCTAGCCTCCTTTAGCACGCGCCTGGCCTTGGCTCGGGTCTTCTTGTAATTGATCAAGGTTACAATGCTGGGGCGTCGTTTCAATTGCCTTAATGCAGCTTTTCTTGCTCTGACAGGTTGTTGGCATTCATCAGACCACCATGGTACTGGAGGTCGACGGTAATGGCCGCTACTTTTGGGAATGGATGCTTCATGATGTGAAGTGATTAACAGCATCTTGAATACACTGGAAATCATTCACAGATCCTTGCAATACTGCAGTTGATCTAAAAAGATTCCAGTCTGCATGTTCAAGTCACCATCTCTGCACTCCATTGGCTGGAATACCATTCACCTCCTCCAAAATTATTGGAAAGTGATCGCTTCCATGTAAGTCTTCCATGACCTGCCAAGTGAAGTTCAACTGTGAATCAGGTGAGACTATTGATAGGTCTATATTGGAGAATGTCCCAGTTTGAATTTGGAAATGTGTGGGAGTGTCACTGTTCAATAAAACTGCATCTACTCTTAAGAACAAGGACTCCAAGGCCCTTCCCCGAGGGTTGCACAAAGTGTCTCTCCAGAGGTGATGCCGACCATTGAAATCTCCCAAGAGTAGAAATGGATGTGGCAACTGCCCAAGTAGATCTTCCAAATCATTAATGTTCAGATTATGTGGAGGAAGGTAGATGGATGCAACAGTGTAAGGTCATGTCAAGCCTATTCTCACAGCTTTCACCTGCAGTGTTGTCTGCAGGTGGACGGTCTGGAAGGGAATATTTTGACGTACCATTACTGCTACTCCTCCATGAGGTCCATTGTCAAAGGTTCCATAATGGGCTTGAACTTGAAATCCTCTCAGGGAAATGGAACGATTTTCCCTTGTCATAATCTCTTGTAGGCATACACAAACTGGATTACATGAAGCTATCAGATGTTGCAGTTCTTCCCATTTTGCATGAATTCCCTGACAGTTCCATTGGATTAGGGTATCCAATTCTTTATATTATTTCTTCATAAGGTGTTTGTCACCACCTGTGGTCAAGGTTTGCCTCACACCTTTAGGCTGTCCCTTTCCAGGATCCTGGAAGTACCTTTTTAATGGTTGTTTACCTGTGGAACTAGTTTCCATAGGTTTCCCTTGGACAGGTTCAGGATTCCTTTGCCTGGGAAAAGGGCATGCCTGAGCCTTTACTTCAGGAGCATTCTGCCTGGCAGCAGAGGCCCCTGTGGATGTGGTGGCAGCTGGAGCTTTCACCGTTGAGGCCTCTGGAGCCTTGCCTGATGGCTCCAAAGACCTTACTTTGGGAGGAGGAGTCTCCTCAATAGACCCCTCACTCCATTTCTGGTGGAACAACTCACCAGAGGCAGTGTCAGCAATTTGGGACTGAGGTTTAGAGGAAGTGGCAGAGTGGGTGCTGTAAGAAGCATTGGAGGTTAAGGGTTGGTGGGAAGGAGGATGGGCTAGAACCGAAGCAAAGGACCTACCTGGCTGTGCAAACAGCACACGGGCACGTCGCTTTGCCTCTGGAAAACTAACTTTCTCCTTGCTCCTTACTACCAATACTTCCTTTTCAAATTTGTACCTTTTACATTGCTTTAAAGAAGCTTCATGAGCTTTGCAGTGGTAACAGCATATTGGACCTGGACAGTTGTCATCTCCTTGATGACCTGTTGTACCACACTTTACACATACTCTTGGTTGTCCATTTTCTTTAAAACGGCAAGAGTTGGCTCCATGCCCATAACCTTGGCAGTGGAAGCACCGCATAGAGTTGGGCACATATGGCTTTACCTTGAGGTGGTACCATGCTAACTTAACTGATTCTGGAAGAACTAATGTGTTAAAAGTTAGAAGAAGAGCTGGTGTCGACTGTTCCAAACCATCAACTTTCTTCTTAAAACGTTTTACTGCCACTACATTAAAGTTCTCTAGTTCCTCTAACAGTTTCTCCTCAGAATACCGCATCAGGTCTCGGGAAAAGACAATTCCCTTACACTGATTGAGGGTTTTGTGAGGAGAACATGAAACTTGAGCCCCATGAATGTTGCTTATCGCACGCAGACGGTCACTCTCGTCTGGTGACGAAACCTCAACTATCAGGCTACCATCTCACTGTGGGGTGATGCGAGGATCACGTTGACATACTACAACCATTTTCCGATGTACTTCAAAAATATCAAGATCCATGATTGATACACAATCAATGGTCTTCACTACCAGGTACTTACTATATGAAATGCTTTCATATTTACCAAGTAAGATTTCCTTAGTGGATTGAGGACTTTTCCCCTTCTTACCTGGTTTGGGAGCCCGGGAACCATTACGATTCCCATTCTTGCCCTTTAGAAACTGGAAAGGTTCCAGAGTGACAACATGTGATGTTCCAGAAGGAATGGTCGGGGGATTGCATAGGTCTCAGGGAGAGAGCTAGATCTGTGTAAATTTGTAGTACTCATACAAATTGGAATTCTTCATTTCCTCATCCCCCCACCCACCATGGAGTCCAACGACGGGAGGCTATAGTTGGGGCTCAAAATCTCCCACCAGCCACAGGGGTAATGAGGAAATATACGCAGCCACTATTACAGTACTGATGGCAGTCGTAGGACCTATGCGCTACCGACTGAATAGTGCCTGCTTGACCCTAGCCATATTTGACCAGTCGACTGACTTGACCGGGCCTTGATCAAGCCACCCGTTTAACCAGAATAAAGGACCAAAGAGGTGTGTTGCTAGCTGCAGGGCGCAGCGTGCAGCATCGCTCAACCTCCAGGACTCCTGTCTCCTGGTAATACGGGATGCCACGCACGGCAAACACACATGGGAGAGTTCTCCCTGGTCCAAGATGGAATGAACCAGAGGTGGGTACACCATCCCCTCTCATAGGCCTTGGTGCACAAGGAAGCCATTTTGTCCCATCCCTCACTGGTTCCCCCTCCAGTATGGGTAGCCCTCTGGTCCGGCTCACCAGATCATTGGGACCCCACTGCGGCAAGGCGGCTTCCGTTAGGGGGGTCAGTGTCAGGAATCATGATTGTCCTCTTGCTGGTCATCCTTGCTTTGATACATCATCCTGTTTATCTTTTACTTGCATTAGTCCTCGAGAGTTAGTTAAGCTAAGGAAGTTTATTTACCACCCTGGCTATCTGCTCAGGCATGGGCATCATGATTACAGTTTTACATATATCTAACATAATACAGTAGTCTGTAACTACTGTAATTGTACATGGTAAAATAGAAATATAAATCATACATAATACAATAAATATTACTTTCATATGCTTTTGCTACTGTGTTTAAATATCAATGTTAATTGTTTATGGTAATTATTAGATAGTAAATTTTGGGTATAGTACGAGTATATCTTCCAGTGTATCAGATGAAATGAAATATTCACATAGCTCTTTATACCTCATGTTAGATGGTCTGAAAGCCTGTATCACATGACATTCCGAGATATAGTGCTCAAGCATTCGCTTGTTTTCTTCGTTACACAGTCTACATCTAGATTCATCTGCACTTCTTGCACCATGCAATTGCCAGTACATTCTGTAGCCTAAACGTATTCTGGCAATAACCATGTCACACTGTCTGGTTTGACTCGGTGCCACCCATAGGAAGGTTTGCTATCTCTTACTGATAGCCTTTGAGGCCTTTGAGTGTTAATCAGATCTACTAGTTCTTCCTTATGAGAACTTTTCAATATAAGCGCAACCCTAGCAAGAGGCATCCCAAGATCTGTTTTCACAGTATCCTTGCTGCAAGGCTTCTTTCGCCAATCTGTCTACGTGGTCATGCTTGCGTATGCCAACATGAGATGGTATCCATACAAATTTAATGTTGAAATTACGCTCTGTTGCATAAGTTACGTTACGCTTCATGCAACTCCAATTTCGCCACCGCTTTGAAGAATTAGCATCTGAAGGCACCTGAAGTCACAGAAACTACTCCAGAGCCCAGTTT
>NC_051401.1:38338765-38359843 GCF_015228065.2 Penaeus monodon | reverse complement strand
AGAAAAACTACTCCAACCCAGTTTTGTATTCTCAATTAACTATTTGTAGTAAGCCATTTTAGTATACAGTGCAAGCACAACCAGTTTTGTATCCAGACTGTACGGATCCGTCGGTGTAGCACTCATATGCATCATTGCCCATAGATTCTGTGTGTTCCTTTACCAAACAGTTATGCACATTTTTTTTGTGGTAGACGTAAGATGCAATGTTGAATTTTCCATGGTGGAATGGATCGACCTTTTGGTATTTTACTAATTGGAACATTGAGTTTTATTATGTTCATGGAGATTTTGTGTATCAGAGGACGCATGTGTGTGATTAGTCACGTCTTCTTGCTTTTTGGAAATCTGAGAGATACAAGGGTTCCCTCAGAGCTTTGACCCCTAATATGGTGGAAATTTAATTCTGATCTCATATTCACTATCCTTGCTGTTCTCCGGGCACCGAGGATAATCCTCATAGCTTCATTTTGCACTACCTCCAAGTTATTTATTTCTGATTCTTTACACTGCAACAAGTGCAGTGCATGGTAGTCTACAGCCAACCTTATAAAAGCCAAGTAAAACAGTCTAGCGAGCTTAACATTGATGGCATGTTCTCTTCCGACAAGAACTTTCAACGGTTTTAATCTCTCCCAGAGTCTTTTCTTTAGAGAAAGACTAGGTCTGCATCATTTACGTTCACCCCGAGATATTTATACTTATGGCATATGTTAAGCTCCTGGTCACCTATGCGAAAAGTGGGTGGGGATATGATATATGGATTGAGAGCTATTGTTTTCTCAGCCTTTGTTGTAATTTTATCAAGATTTATTTGCATCCTCTCTTGTGATGATGCTCTGACACATATGTCATCAGCATAGCATATAATGGATTCACCATCCCATAGTGGGATATCTGAAGAGGACACTTGCAGATCTGTTCGAAAGATACATTCTAATCCAGTTCAGTATCTTACCCCGGATGCCAAAGCTTACTAATTGTTCTAGGATAACTTCTCTCTTTGCAATGTCAAAAGCTGACTTAAGGTCAAGAAAAACAGTGTGCTTCCCTGGATTAGAGTTTGAAAAGTTATCTGCAAAGCAATGTTGTGTGCTATGTCCCAATAGAAATCTGTACAGTCTGTGGGATAATTTACCATGTAACCTGTACCTGAGTCTGTTCAAAATTATCCTTTCTAGAACTTTGCATACACATGAGATTAATGAAATTGGTCGGTATTTATCAGTGTTTGATTTCGGTGTAGGGATGATAAGACTGCGCATCCAGGGGCCAGGCAGAATACCTTGTGACAAACTTAACCTGTATAGGTGCAAAAGGGGATTACCAGGTACCTGAGCTATAAGGCAGAGGACATTATAGGTAATTCCATCCTCACCTGGGACGGATGCTTTTCCTTTGATCAGTGCATTGTTCAGTTCCCACTCAGTGATCTCAGCAAAGTCTAAGGAGTCAGTATCAGAATATCCAATCTCAATGGCAAATTAACGTGCAATTTTAGATTGACTAAGGTGATCCTGAATATTTGTGGGAAATGAGCTCAATTTGGACGCTCCAGCCCATTGACTAAGGAGCATATCTGCTTGTGCAAGAGGACTATGGAACTGCGGGGTGCTAATTGGTTTGCCTGAAATTCGATTTTTTTTTTCCCAGACCTCCGACATTGAGGTGTTATTGTTAATGCTTTGTAGGAACTGTTCAAAGTTCATTTCTGAAATGTGTTTTTAATCCCCAGTTTTTGTTAGCCTAAAGAAAATGAATAAGGTTGTCACGGGTATTTATCAAAAAGCTGCTGAAGGCTTTTGTTCCCTTAATATTGTAGGGTCATTGACCCACTTAGGTTGTTTGGATCGTTGTGAGTTGTTGTTCTTGAACAACAACTCACAACGATCCAACGACAGACCAAGGTGTTATAGTAATCAGTGACCACTGTTGTCATGTCCATGGAAAATTTATCAACACTTGTTACTGTGTAATCATTATACCAGTCATAGATACGAGATTTAAAGTGGTGCTCAAGGTAAAGATGAACAGAAATTTTAAGCCTATTTGTTTTTTGCAGACTGAGTATTATCAACAGCACATCTCATTACTATTGCAAAGTGGTCAGTGATTAGCTCTGTGCAAGCATGCTTCTGACGTTTCCATGCACAAGATCCCTTCCTATTACATAATCTAGTCTGCCCCCGCCACGTGAGTTTGCCTGTCTGTATCATATACTGTCATAGATCTATTGTTCACAAAATGTCGGAACTCTTCGCCATTTTCATTGCATTGACTATCTCCAAATGTATAATGTCTAGCATTAAAATCTCCCATGCATATTGTGCCGTGATTCTGAAAGTTGGGCAGTGAATCAGTCTGAAACTTTCTACACCCTTGCGTATACATTCTACAGAGAGTGAAAACCCAGAGGCTGTTTGAATATGTAAATGCTGATATTGCACATTATTTTCATCAGACCAACTTATGCGGTGTGGTGTCAGTGACATAGGTCAATAGGCCTGTCACTCCTGTGTTCGTATAGGAATGGTACCCTCTAATTCTAGGAGCGGTTTTTATTTTAGTGGCTGATGTGAAGGGCTCTTGTAAACAGATAATGTCAACATTATTGTTATGAATGTAGTAAAGCAAGTCATTAATTCTACGGTTGACACCATGTATATTCCATGAAAGAAAAGTAATTGTTTTTTTGTCCCCCATCACACCCTATGATTAGCTGATTGGTCAAATTTGTGTTTGATGAAGCCCTTTAGTCTGCTTATTTCTTGTACAGCATTACATATCTGTGTTGCATCTTATTTATTTACTGTGAGTCTGTGCGCTTTCCGTGTATTGATACTATACGTATAATCCATACCTGATAGCAATTTCTGAGTGATGTCCCACAGTTCGTCCGTTTCCTGCGCATCTTCGTCGGCGTCATTTTTACTGTCACTGTCATCACTGTTTTCAGATGGCCCGTCGTGTGTAATAATATAATAATAATATCAGAGCTCATTTGTATTTTCAACATCACTAGCATCATTAGAAAGCACATTTTCCCTGTCTACATGATCACTTTTGTTTTCCATTATCATTTTTATTCAATTCAGCTCTTTCTTTCCTGTAATATTTAGCTACGTGGCTGTAATCCTGACACTTGTAGCAGACCACAACCTCTGAGCACCACGGTCGAATGGAGCTCGGCTCTATGTATATTCCAAAGAATTGGTACTCTTTAGGTGGCGGCTGTTCTCCGCTCCATACAATGATGATCCTGTTTAAAGGCTGTCTATCCTTATAGCTCCTCCGAGCTTTAAAAATACCCGGAAGATGCAGTGCTTCCTCAGTGGCAATCTCCTTCGGAAACCTGGTAACCAGGTATTAGCCATAGTTTTTCCTTTTGGGTTGATAGTCGTCTTTGTTCTATAGAGAGATAGGAAGTGCTATTAACCATCAGGCCCACGTATTTTTGTTGTTCACGTCGTAGCACGAGGATGTCCATATCCCTGCACCATGTCTAGCGGTCCTTCCTCTTGGAGGGACGGCAGCTGGCTAACCTCCATCCACCTAATTTTATCTATGGTAGATGTGTCCTCCGGAAAGGCCAGTCTAGGGTGGAGGGTGGAGGGTTGAGGGGGTGGTGATTGGCACTGGGAGGGCTGAACATTATCATCCCATTCCTTTTTATGGGCTCTTTTGTTACTGGCTATTGAGATATATTCTGTATGCTGGTCTTGCGAGTGGTGAGTGATATCTGGCTCTCCCTTCCAGGATGCTGTCGTCCATATTCTTTGTTTCCTCATGGCAGGAAACTCGCATTGCCTGCCGCATAACGTGATGGACGCACCTGAGGATGTGATTGAGGACCTTGGGAAGGTTTTCCCTTTAACAAGCCACATGGAGGCCCGGTTCTCTTTAACTTTAACTGTTTTTTCGTATCAAAGCACGTTGAACAAAATTACATGGCGATTGAATGGTTTGGCAACAGCCCTCATTTGTGCAGCGCACGGAGAGGTGTCGCCTGACGTGATTTCACCTGCTGACATGGGCGTGGTACTTCAAAGGGTATCTTCATCTTCTGTCAAGACTCTCTTCCCTTTAAGACAATGCACTCGGTTTTATGCTAGCCTGAGGTCTTTCCTCACTGCCTCTGGGCTGTCTGTGATTATTTCAGTGCATCCTTCTATTACTTTTAGGGCGTACTGCGGACATCCAAACCATATTACATGGTTCACGTGCCTCACACATTTATTCTTAGAGAATAGGAGGTCATGCTCTATCCTTCCCTTCCTCTGATTTTTTAGAATCCTGTTTGAGGCAAACCAAGGACACATTCGTGTGCTTTTTTTCACCTTTACCTTCATCTCTTCAGACTCCATCTTGTGCTCGTGCTGTTGTTTCAGGTGGCCTGACCACCACACTCTGTTCCTCCGAGGAGGTGAGCAATCAACTCTCGCCTTTCATGCTCAGCCTTTCGCATGCGACACTGATCTATTTCTATCAATCAATGGACGCCACAATTGCTTGGGAGGAGCTTCAGCCAGATAAGTTTTTGTAGGGAACTTTTGTCCTGCCTCATCACTGTGGGTTGGTTGCATTCCCTGTCATTAAAAATTCCACCTTGCAGATCCTACAGTGATTAGGCCAGCGATCCTGACCTTGCCGACAATCAACGTCACGATCCCGGAGTTGCATCTAAGGGGCGTTAGTAAGGTTCAGGATGCGGACATGGGGTTGATGTCAGATTTTCACATAAACTTCATCTACCCTGTGTATGTCACCTTATTAGGCATGTTACTCCTCTTATTAGTGTTTGGGACGTGCTACACGAAAGCGTATCTGATGCATTGGGAGGAGGATCGTATCAGCAGTAAGGTGATCGAGCATGCTTCCTCGTGTCCCTCATATCACGGACCTATCCTTGTACAACAGCAATGTCCGTAGTACACTGAGCACTTGTATAGGTAATTTGCTCTTCTTACTCTATCCTTTTATTGGAGTGCTCGAGGTTCAAGTAGATCCTTGCAGATTGCCTTGATCATTCCAGTCTAAGAAAAAAAAAAAAAATTAGCTGATTGTTTAACGGCTCGTAGTACTGTCGTTTATGCTCCCCCCGCCCTACACCTGCCTTATCTTTCTCTCCAACTATCCTATTGAATGGCGTAGGTTGGTCTGTAAGACCGACACACTCCGCTCTTGGCATACCGACTGGCTGGATAGAGTCAACATCATCTTTCGTTCTGGCCAGAGACCTCATACTCCTTCTTTTTCATCTTTTTTTTTAATGTAGCTTTCTTTTGGTTTTGTTGCATTTTTTTAAATTCTTAAAATAAATAATTTAACCTCCTCTTTGCCACACCCATCACATCCATGCTTTTAAATACCTTCACCTCGTCACCTGAGGTTTCATGACTGCCATAACCTCACCCTCATTACCTCATTTGCCATAGCCTGGACCCAACATACTTATCCTTACCCCACCATCCCACTGGTTTCGATTTTGGCATGTGACAATTGCTGCCAGTACTCGTGCCAGGACCATAAATCTTTTGTTGTAAGGATTTATGCGAGCCAAGGAAAGAAGTATCACAGACAGTGGTGTTAATCCAATCATGACGTGGTCGCCAGGACCGCGCCTCTCCGTAAGCCCTGCTGCCGACGAAGGGGAACCTTTTGTTGACACAGGCAGGAATGGCCAGCCCCTGATTAGCGACCACCTCCAAGCTTCAACCTGCTTCAACAACATAGATTAGCCGAGGGATAACTCTGGAGTCACAGTCGAGGAGCCCGTGCCCAGAGCACACCGCAGATGGCATCTAAACTGTTAACTTTTATCCCAACCTCCCTGGTTAGCCGAGAATCCAGCTGTTCGCTATAGCGGGGTCCCAGGCCATGCGCCCTGACCTACTTCCCAGAGAACGCTGCGAGCCCGCGAGCGCGCGATCGTCAGTGAAGGCACGCACTCAGCGTCGTAAGGTATTCGTGCCTTACACTTTGAGAATTGGCTGCCCAACCTCCCCTCACAGCGAGGGGAAGCACCGCTCGCCTGAGGACACCCGTACCAAACACAAAAGATTCAAGATGGCGCCAGGCCACCTTCACCCTTTTCCTCTTTTCAGAGAACCCACTACAACTATTACCCCAAGTTTTACCCTGCATGCCGGGTTAAGCCCCGGCTCCTTTTTCTTTTACTAAAATTAATTGGTTAAGGGCACTTTTGCAGGGATTTCTCTACAGAATAATGACGACAATCAGCCTAAAAGCAATAAATAGGGGAATACCTGGTTACCAGGTTTCCGAAGGAGGCTACCGCTGAGGAGGATGTACAAGGATGGACAGCCATTAAATAGGATCATCATTCTATAGAGTGGAGAACAGCCGCCACCTAAAGAGTACCAATTCTTTGGAAGATACATACAGCCGAGCTCCATTCGACCATGGTGCTCAGAGCTTGTGGTCTGCTACAAGTGCCAGGGTTACGACCACATAGCTAAATATTGCATGGATGAAACAGCTTCTGCTGTCTGTGCAGAAGCTCACCAGACAAAGGACTGCCCTGCAAGAAACGAGAAGGACAATGACAACGAAGACACTGCCCCAGAGGTGCATTAGGTGCGGAGCGCAAAGTGTGACGTCCTGGCACCGTACCCCCCTAACGGAAGCCGCCTTACCGCGGTGGGGGGGGCGTGAGGTCCCAATGATCTGGTGAGCCGGACCAGAGGGCTACCCATACTAGAGGAGTCACCAGTGAGGGATGAGACAAAATGGTTTCCCGGTGCACCAAGGCCTATGAAAGGGGATGGTGTACCCACCCATGGTTCATTCCATCTTGGACCAGGGAGAACTCTCCCACGTGTGTTTGCCGTGCGTGGCATCTCGTATTACCAGAGACAGGAGTCCTGAGGTTGAGTGATGCTGCACGCTGCGCCCTGCAGCTAGCAACACACCTCTTTGGTCCTTTATTCTGGTTAGACGGGTGGCTTGATCAAGGCCCGGTCAAGTCAGTCGGCTGGTCAAATATGGCTAGGGTCAAGCAGGCACTATTCAGTCGGTAGCGCATAGGTGCCGCGACTGCCATCAGTACTGTAATAGTGGCTACGTATATTTCCTCATTACCCCTGTGGCTGTTGGGAGATTTTGAACCCCAACTATAGCTTCCCCTCATTGGACTCCATGGTGGGTGGGGGGGTGAGGAAATGAAGAATTCAAATTTGTATGAGTACTACAAATTTACAAAGATCTAGCTCTCTCCCTGACGACCTACGCAATCCCTCGACCATTCCCTCTGGAACATCACACGTTGTCACTCTGGAACCTTTCCAGCTTCCAAAGGGCAAGAATGGGAATCGTAATGGTTCCTGGGCTCCCAAACCAGGTAAGAAGGGGAAAAGTCCTCCTCAATCCACTAAGGAAATCTTATGTCAACGGGATCCTCGCATCACCCCACAGTGAGATGGTAGCCTGATAGTTGAGGTTTCGTCACCAGACGAGAGTGACCGTCTGCGTGCGATATGCAACATTCCTGGGGCTCAAGTTTCATGTTCTCCTCACAAAACCCTCAATCAGTGTAAGGGAATTGTCTTTTCCCGAGACCTGATGAGGTATTCTGAGGAGAAACTGTTAGAGGAACTAGAGAATTTTAATGTAGTGGCAGTAAAACGTTTTAAGAAGAAAGTTGATGGTTTGGAACAGTCGACACCAGCTCTTCTTCTAACTTTTAACACATTAGTCTTCCAGAATCAGTTAAGTTAGCATGGTACCACCTCAAGGTAAAGCCATATGTGCCCAACTCTATGCGGTGCTTCCACTGCCAAGGTTATGGGCATGGAGCCAACTCTTGCCGTTTTAAAGAAAATGGACAACCAAGAGTATGTGTAAAGTGTGGTACAACAGGTCATCAAGGAGATGACAACTGTCCAGGTCCAATATGCTGTTACCACTGCAAAGAAGCTCATGAAGCTTCTTCAAAGCAATGTAAAAGGTACAAATTTGAAAAGGAAGTATTGGTAATAAGGAGCAAGGAGAAAGTTAGTTTTCCAGAGGCAAAGCGACGTGCCCGTGTGCTGTTTGCACAGCCAGGTAGGTCCTTTGCTTCGGTTCTAGCCCATCCTCCTTCCCACCAACCCTTGCCCTCCAATGCTTCTTACAGCACACACTCTGCCACTTCCTCTAAACCTCAGTCCCAAATTGCTGACACTGCCTCTGGTGAGTTGTTCCACCAGAAACGGAGTAGGAGTGAGGGGTCTATTGAGAAGACTCCTCCTCCCAAAGCAAGGTCTTTGGAGCCATCAGGCAAGGCTCCAGAGGCCTCAACGGTGACAGCTCCACCTGCCACCACATCCACAGGAGCCTCTGCTGCTAGGCAGAATGCCCTGAAGTAAAGACTCACGCACGCCCTTTGCCCAGGCAAAGGAATCCTGAACCTGTCCAAAAGACTCCAGCTGCCACAACATCCACAGGGGCCTCCGCTGCTAGACAGAATGCCCCTGAAGTAAAGGCTCAGGTCCGTCCTTTGCCTAGGCAAAGAAATCCTGAATCTGTCCAAGGGAAACCTGTGGAAACTAGTTCCACAGGTCAACAAATAATAAAAAGGTACTCCCAGGATCATGGAAAGGGACAACCTAAAGGTGCAAGGCAAACCTTGACCACAAGTGCTGCCAAACACCTTATGAAGAAATAATCTAAAGAACTGGATACCGTAATCCAATGGAACTGTCAGGGAATTCATGCAAAATGGGAAGAACTGCAACATCTGATAGCTTCATGTAACCCAGTTTGTGTATGCCTACAAGAGATTATGACAAGGGAAAATCGTCCCATTTTCCTGAGAGAATTCCAAGTTCAAGCCCATTATGGAATCTTTGACAATGGACCTCATGGAGGAGTAGCAGTAATGGTACATCAAGATATTCCCTTCCAGGCCATCCACCTGCAGACAACACTGCAGGTGAAGGCTGTGAGAATAGGCTTGACACGACCTTACACTGTTGCATCCATCTACCTTCCTCCACATAATCTGAACATTAATGATCTGGAAGATCTACTTGGGCAGTTGCCACATCCATTTCTACTCTTGGGAGATTTCAATGGTCGGCATCACCTCTGGGGAGACACTTTGTGCAACCCTCGAGGAAGGGCCTTGGAGTCCTTGTTCTTAAGAGTAGATGCAGTTTTACTGAACAGTGACACTCCCACACATTTCCAAATTCAAACTGGGACATTCTCCAATATAGACCTATCAATAGGCTCACCTGATTCACAGTTGAACTTCACTTGGCAGGTCATGGAAGACTTGCATGGAAGTGACCACTTTCCAATACTTTTGGATGAGGTGAATGTTATTCCAGCCAATGGAGTGCAGAGATGGCGACTTGAACATGCGGACTGGAATCTTTTTAGATCAACTGCAGTATTGCAAGGATCTGTGAATGATTTCCAGTGTATTCAAGATGCTGTTAATCACCTCACATCACGAATTCACCTTGCAGCAGAAGCATCCATTCCCAAAAGTAGCGGCCATTACCGTCGACCTCCAGTACCATGGTGGTCTGATGAATGCCAACAAGCTGTCAGAGCAAGAAAAGCTGCATTAAGGCAATTGAAACGACGCCCCAGCATTGTAACCTTGATCAATTACAAGAAGACCCGAGCCAAGGCCAGGCGCGTGCTAAAGGAGGCTAGACGGACGTCGTGGAGACAGTATGTCTCCTCGATTAACTCTGGGACCCCCTTAGCATGGGTATGGGAAAAGGTCCTAAGATCGCTGGAAAGAGCATATCCATGTCACAACCTGCTCTGAAGATAGATGGCATAATCATCAAAGATAAAAAAGATGTTGCAAATGAGGTAGCTGAATCCATGGCAGAGATCTCCTCTGGAGCATCTTACACTGATCGATTCTCTACTTTTCGGGCTGAACAGGAACAACACCCAGTGTCGTTCTTCAGTAGGGCTGCAGCAGACCTTCCATACAACTTGCCATTTTTGCGCAAGGAGATGGACTCTGCTTTGCAGCTCTGCCGTAAGACTGCCCCAGGAAGTGACGATATTCCATACCAAATGATATCTCACTTACCAGAGAGCTCCCAGAAGTTCCTGTTAGACCTATTTAATAGGATCTATAGGGAGGGCACAGTGCCATCCACATGGAGAAAAGCTATAATCATTCCTGTTCCTAAACCTGGCAAAGATGCTTCCGCACCAGGAAATTACAGACCAATTTCCCTCACCAGCTGCATCTGCAAGCTGATGGAGAAAATGGTCAACTTCAGGTTGACATGGCTGCTGGAAAAAGAAAACGTGTTGACCCCATATCAATATGGCTTTAGAAAATTAAGATCAACCACAGATGCACTTGTGAGGATGGAAACTGCTATACGGAATTCCTTCGCACAGTGACGTCACATGATAGCAGTCTTCTTTGACCTTGAAAAGGCTTACGATACTACTTGGAAGCATAGTATACTCATGAAGCTGTATGACATTGGTTTAAGAGGAGCATTACCTACCTTCATACAAAGCTTCCTTGCTGACAGGAAGTTTAGAGTTCGGGTAGGAAACAGTTTCTCTAACCTGGAAGATCAGCTGGAAGGGGTCCCACAAGGGAGTGTCTTAAGTGTGACCCTGTTTGCCATTGCTATAAATGACATCGTAAAGGTTGTTCCAAGTGCTGTCTCATGTAATCTGTATGTGGATGACTTTACACTGTACTGCTCAGGAGGAAGCTTACAGGATGTGCAAGGATGCATGCAGACTGCAATAAATCAGGTTGTACAGTGGGCAACATATCATGGGTTCAAATTTTCTCCAAGCAAGACCATGGCTATATCATTTCCACAAACGAGGAAAGTTCCATCCTTCCCTCTATTTAGGAGCAAACCCACTACAATTTGTCCAAGAGGTGAAGTACTTGGGTCTAATTTTTGACTCAAGACTTACATGGGTGCCTCACATCAAACAGTTAAAAGTGAAGGCTACAAAAGCACTTAGTATTTTGTGGGTTCTTTCACATTTATCTTGGGGTGCAGACCGCACAACGCTTCTACGGCTTTACCGAGCTCTTATTCATAGTAAGCTTGACTATGGATGTGAAGCTTATTCATCTGCAACTCCGACTGTTCTCCGGATGTTGGACTCAGTTCATAATGAAGCTCTCAGAATCTGTTCTGGGGCTTTCAGGTCTTCACCTGTGGAGTCCCTGTATGCTGAGAGTGGAGAACCACCTCTTTCATTACACCGGGACTACATGAACCTGATTTACTACACGAGACTACAAAGGATTTTGGGATCTCCGACATCCACATTGGTTTTCAACCCCCTCGAGGATAGCCGATCCTATGGTAGGAGAATGAGGAATCTTGTAGAAGAACTTAATTTAAGTCTCACTAAGGTTCTGGCTGTTGGAATTCCCCAATTCCCCCCCTTGGACTAATCAAGTCGAGCTGGATTTGGTCGGAATTGAGAAAGGGGAGAGATCTGAAGCAGAAGTCAGAGAGAGATTTCTTCAGCACATTTCTAAGTACCAAGGATCGGACGCAATATATACAGATGGTTCGAAATCTGAAAATGGTGTGGGCTTTGCAGCAGTGAGCAGAAGGAAGACTGCATCTGGCAGTCTTTCTCTAGAAGCCTCGATCTTCACTGCAGAGTTACATGCCATCCTTGCAGCAGTTGAGATGACTAGAGATTTTATGAACCATTCTATTGTGATATATTGTTACTCTCGTAGTGCCTTGCAAGCAATCACGAGCTTAAACTCATCACATCCAATAGTGAGGGAGGTTCAAGATTGGCTTGCACTGATGTCAACACGTAAAAATATAACTCTGTGTTGGGTGCCAGCGCATGTTGGTGTCAGTGGGAATGAGCGAGCTGATCAGAAGGCCAAAGCAGCTGCTGCTCAGCCTTGTGATGCTCTTTTTCCTCTCCCACACACCGACCTGAAACCCAGCATCAGGAGTTGTCTTCGGGATAAATGGAAGGAACAATGGAGGCATGTCTCCAGAAGTAAACTGCGAGAGATTAGAGATGACCTTGGCAGTTGGGTGACTAGCATCCATCCCAAACGAAAAGTAGAAGTAGTGGAAAGATGTGCAACATTCTCAGACCAAAGACGTATGTACTTGTCTCCCCCATATACACTGAAGAATGTATTGGGGAGGATTGTGACATAGAGGGTCTTATTAGTTTCCTTAGGGAGACTAATATTTTAGTAAAATTTAATTATGCATAATATTTATGCAGTAATTTTATACACTTAGAGTATAATATTTATGCTTTGACTTTTTATTTGTTTATTGTCATTTTTAAGATATCTATTGATAATTTTTTAAGTTTTAAACATTTTAATATTTCTATTTAACAAGGTATTCGCCGCTAATGACCTTAGCTGTTGATACGGCAGATAATTTTAAATAATCAATCAATCAATCCTGGCACCGTATAGAAGATGAATGGTTGTGTATCTACTATCTTGTACTACTGGTGTCTTATCTCTTTGGGGAGTGTTTGTTGTGGGTGTGAGTGCCCACAGGTATGGCTGGGTGCTGGAGGTGAAGTCGGAGATCAACGGGGGAGCCGGCAAGCTCCCCAGTTGGCTAAGGTCTGGGCAGTCCATGTGTTGCTGCTGCTGTTGTCATGTTCTGCTGGAGGATTGATGAATGCTCATCTCGGTTCGGATTCTGCGGCTTAAGTACACGAGCACTGTGTAAGCACACAGGGAAGGAGGGGAGTCCAATGCCCAATGAGCACAGACATGGCTGTGGACCTGATGTGACCCAACCTGGGAAACTATGCCAAACTTCACGTTGCAGGGTCATGCTGCTACAACCGTAACTGCCCCCACAAACCGCCACGAGCGCCCCCCACCCCCGCCCCGACCGTACATATCAGCCACACCCCACCCAGTGCCGTGTGACATCACCAACCCACAGGAATTCCCGCAACTGCCAAGGGGATTCCCCATCCCAGGAAACAGTGCCAGGTACGGATTATATGTATATATGTATCAATATGTGGAAAGCGTGCAGAATCAGTGTAAATACACAAGATGCAACACACATATGCAGTGCTGTACAAGAATTAATGACTTGCTTTGCTATATTCATAACAATAATGTTGATGTTATCAAGAGCCCTTCACATCAGCCACTAAAATAAAAACCGCTCCTAGAATTAGAGGGTACCACTCCTATACAAACACAGGAGTGACAGGCCTAATGACTTATGTCAGTGATACCATACTGCATAAGCTGGTGTAGAAGTCTGATGACAATAATGTGCAATATCAGCATTTGCATATTCGAACAGCCTCTGGGTTTTTCTCTCTGTACAATGTATACGCAAGGTGTAGAAAGTTTCAGACTGATTCACTGCCCAACTTTCAGAATCACGGCACAATATGCATGGGAGATTTTAATGCTAGACATTATACATTTGGAGATAGTCAATGCAATGAAAATGGCGAAGAGTTCCGACATTTTGTGAACAGATCTATGACAGTATATGATACAGACAGGCAAACTCACGTGGTGGGGGCAGACTAGATTATGTAATAGGAAGGGATCTTGTGCATGGAACCGTCAGAAGCATGCTTGCAACAGAGCTAATCAGTGACCACTTTGCAATAGTAACGAGATACGCTGTTGATAATACTCAGTCTACAAAAACAAATAGGCTCAAAATTTCTATCCCACATTACTTTGAGCATCACTTTAAATCACGTATCTATGACCAGTATAATGATTACACAGTAACAAGTGTTGATAAATTTTCCATGGACATGACAACAGTGGTCACTGATTACTACAACACTTGGTCTGTCCAAAGAAAACCTTCAAGAACAACAACTCACAACGATCCAAACAACCTAAGTGGGTCGGTGACCCTACATTATTAAGGGAACAATAGCGAGTTCAGGAGCTTTTTGATATCTACAAGCAGGGTAATACCCTTGACAACCTTATTCAATTTCTTAAGACTAACAAAAACATACAGGAATTAAAAACTCATTTCAGAAATGAACATTTTGAACAGTTCCTACAAAGCATTAATAATAACACCTCAATGTCGAAGGTCTGGAAAAAAATTAATCAAATTTCAGGCAAACAATCAACACCCCGCATTTCCCATAGTCCTCTTGCACAAGCAGATATGCTCCTTAGTCAATGGGTTGGAGCATCCAAATTGAGCTCACTTCCCACAAATTTCAGGATCACCTTAGTCAATCTAAAATTGCACGTTAATTTGCCATTGAGAATTGGATGTTCTTATACTGACCCCTCAGACTTTGCTGAGATCACTGAGTGGGAACTGAACAATGCACTGATCAAAGGAATAGCGTCCGCCCCCGGTGAGGATGGAATTACCTATAGTTTCCTCCGCCTTATAGCTCAGGTACCTGTAATCCCCTTTTGCACCTATACAGGTTAAGTTTGTCACAAGGTATTCTGCCTTGCCCCTGGACACGCAGTCTAATCATCCCTATATTGAAATCAAACACTGATAAATACCGACCAATTTCATTAATCACGTGTATGCAAAGGTTCTAGAAAGGATAATTTTGAACAGACTTAGGTACAGGTTACAAGGTAAATTATCTCACAGACTGTACGGATTTCTGTCGGGACATAGCACACAACATTGCTTTGCAGAGTACTTTTCACACTCTAATCCAGGGAAGCACGCTGTTTTTCTTGACCTTGAGTCAGCTTTTGACATAGCAAATAGAGAAGATATCCTAGAACAATTAGTAAGCTTTGGCATCCGGGGTAAGATACTGAACTGGATTAGAATGTACCTTTCGAACAGATCTGCAAGTGTCCTGTTCAGGGGAGTGAGAAGTTCCACTTCACAGTCTTTTGAACTTGGGACGCCACAGGGAGCAGTTCTCAGCCCTATGCTGTTCAATGTCCTCATGCACAAGCTGGTGGCAGATATCCGACTTGGGGATGGTGAGTCCATTATATGCTACATTGATGACATATGTGTCAGAGCATCATCACAAGAGAGGATGCAAATAATTCTCGCAGAATCACACAAAGCTCCAGTGTGGATTATCTCCTGAGAAACATGGCTCTCAACCATGTATCATACCCCCCCCTTTCGATAGTGACAGGCTTGCATGTGTCATAAGTATATATCGGGTGAACGTAAATGCAGACCTGGTCCTCTCTCTAAAGAAAGACTCTGAGAGAGATTGAAACCTTGAAAGTTCTTGTCGGAAGAGAAGATGGAATCATGTTAAGCTCTCTACCTGTTTTACTTGGCTTTTATAAGGTTGGTTGTAGACTATCATGCACTGCACTTGTTGCAGTCTAAGGAACAGAAATAGGTAGCTTGGAGGTAGTGCAAAATGAAGCTATGAGGATTATCCTCAGCGCCCCGAGAACAGCAAGGATAGTAAACATGAGATCAGAATTACCATCCATTCTGATAGAATAATATTTATTTCCATCATATTTGGGTCAAGCTTTGAGGGAACCCTCGCATCTCTCAGATATCCCAAAACAACTGCAACAATAAAAATCACGCACGTAGACGTGACTAATCACACACACGCGCCCTCTGATACACAAAATCTCCATGAACATTATAAAACTCAACGTTCCAATTAGTAAATTACCAAAAGGTCGATCCATTCCACCATAGAAGAATTCAACATTGATCGTGCACCTTACATGTCTACCACAAAAAAACAGGGTGCATAACTGTGTGTGAAACAAATTGCGCTAGCAACGGTAAAGGAACACACAGAATCTGTGGCGATGATGCATAAGAGTGTTACGCCGACGGATCCGTACAGTCTGGATACAAAGCTGGTTATGTTTGCACTGTATACTAAAATGGCTTACTACAACATCATGTTAATATGGAAGTACAAAATTGGGCCAGCACTACACAAACGGAGCTGGCAGGTATACTCCTCGCAAAGGAATTCTTAATGTCTCGGGGCTCTGGAGTAGTTTTCTGTGACTCTCAAAGTGCTCTACGGACACTAAATTCTTAGACAGAACATTAATATCACATTAGACTGAAATATCGTGCGTGGCTTGATGTTTGAACGCCTGATGTCATTGATATTCAGTAGATGTTCTTTCACTTTTGTTTTAAATGTCTTTTGGTTGGAGATATTTCTAATATTTTCTGGTAGTTGGTTCCAGATCACCAGTCCTCGGATTTGCATATTTCTTGTCCTGGTTTCTGTGTTCGATCTTCTGATATATAGGGAGTTATTTTGCCTTGTATGGACACCTGTTATGTTACCTATTATTTATATAGGTAATAGCCAGTTTTGGGTAATTTCCTTATATGACTTTATGGATTAGAATACATGGTCATAGTTGTATTTCTGTTGTAATTTTAGCCATTTTAGTTTGTTTATATGTGGTGTGATGTGGTCATATTTATTTACATTTCCTAGTGCTACTCTTGCCGCGAAGTTCTGTAGTTTTTTTGGGTCTTTTGTATTTGTGTTTTCTTTGTAGAGCCCCAGATGTTTCGACATCTAGTGTTCTTGTTTCTGTGGGTATTTTATTTTCTATGTGATTTAAGTATATCAGAGTGCCCATTACTGTTCTGTAGATGTGATCAATATGTGTCTCAAATGGCATGTATCTGTCTATGTGTACCCCTAGATTTTTTACTGTTGTGTTGGGTTTGATGTAGCAGCCATGGAAGTCTATAACTGTATCTGTGGGTTTTTATGCTATGTTCTGACGGCTGCCTATAAAAATACATTGTGTTTTTTGTGGAACGCCTACAACCAGACACATTTGCTCATATCAGAGAAAGGGCAGCCGAGCCTGATAACTCAGACGTTATCTTTTTTCTGTGGGAAACTAAGGAAAGCCTATAAAACCAGTTCTGGCACAGCCCTGGGCTCTAATGGGATCTCGTACCCCATTATTTCCCACCTACGACTAGCAGGTAAGCTTGCACTCTTGCAACTCTCATCAAGTTCTGGGAACATCCACTCTACCCAGAGTTGGGAGAGATTACCATAGTGTCCATCCTAAACAAACGAGCCAGGGAAGTAACCGCCCCATCTCTCTCCTCAACTGTCTGGCCAAGACGGCTGAGAGGATGGTACTAAACTGGCTCCAGTGGAAAATGGGACCCCCACATAAACACCTCCATGGGTTCACAGGGTCATGAGCACAGCACACAGCAAGCGACACTCTTGAGCACAATAAGCATGGGCACATCTGTGGTAGTATCCTTTACCTGGAGAAGGCTTTGAATTGGCAAGTCCTCTTGCCATTCAGGAGAGCCTGATCCAGAAGGAATCAGAGGTACACTCTTGGCTTGGGTAGGTGACTACTTTAGGAACAGGACAGCCAGAGTCAAATTCCCAAGGTCACTTATCATAGCACATGCCACTAGAGAATGGAAGGCCACAGGGTGGGGTTCTTAGTTCAGCCCTCTTTAACACATTAATGTCTCCTATGCAGACGATCTTGCTATCATCTCCACTGGACCATACTGCCTAAACAAAGCCCAGCATTGTCTGGACCTCGTGTCTGAGGAGTGCTGTAGGACAGGACTAAAGATCTCTGCAGCTAAATCCAGAGCCATGGCTCTGAGACAAAAAGTTCAAGGCAAAAGTCTGAAAATCCAGGGAATGGACTTGGAATGGGTTCAGGACTACCTCTGCCTTGGGGTAAGGATAGACCGGACCCTTTCCTTCCAGAAGGAGGTCCAGTACCTGGTTGACCGAACCAAACAAGACTGTCCATGAGAGCACTGAGTAGGAGACACATAGGAGCCAGACACAAAGTACTAAGATCATTCTAAGATCATTGTACATGCCGTCCGGCCCATTGTGGACTATGCCTCACTCTCTCTGATTGGCACAAAGAGAAAACACAAAGACAAATTGGAGACAGTCCAAAATGAAGCTGCCAGGATCATTCTGGGTGCCCCAAGGTGGACGAAGGTCCTCAACCTCCTCATGGAGGCAAACCTTCTCCCCTGGACTAAGAATCGATCTAATGGCAGCACAATTCCTGCCAAAGGTTATCCAGGCTCCCAGGAACCCAAGCCTCAGATAAAAAATAGTCAGACGCCTAGAACAAGACAACGAGCTCTTTGTAAACAACTCCTGGCTGTCTCAAACAGCCAGGGTGTTAATACGCCATCAGCTCAAAGAACAACTTCTCGCTAAGGGCATGGGACTCCTCCCACCCTAACTTTGTCGAAGCCCCGCCGTGGGCACAAACCTCGATAGAGTTTTTCCATCATGAGCCTAACAATGAAAAATAGTCAATACCCCACACCTAGTCTAAAGGCAGAAGCCCAGAGGGTCATTGCAGCCATCACTCCTCCGGGTAGTAGAACATATTTCACGGATGGATCAGTTGATCCCTTGAGCCACACTGCAGGCGCCGGCTTTGCAGCAAGGATGCCAAAAAATCCATGTGAGTAACAGACAACGCCTCCTCGCTACAGGCAGAGGCAGTTGCAATCATGGAAGCTGTAGGCCATGCGTCCCTAAGGGAAGGGCATGTGGTCATACATACAGACTCCAGGGCAGGCCATCGACTGTCTTCAGCAGCGCTCACCCAAAGACAACATCTACCTTCTGACTACTATCCTCACAATGGCACAGAAGATTCTTGCTCAGGGTAGAATAACAATAAACTGGGTTCCCGCCACATTGGCATCAGAGGAATGAGCTTGCTGACAGACTAGCCGACATTGGCAGGGGTATGCCCCAAATCCCTGATATTACAACCTAGCAAAAAATTACTGAAGGAGAAGTGTACTGAGGCCGCTCATACCTTCCTTCTGCAGCTTCACAGAGGGGAAACGAGATCCTCCTCCTCGGCCACCCTGTAAGGGCCGGTCACATTAATCTATTCTGTCCAGGGATCCGTTTATAGAACTGGAAGCTGCCCATTCTGTAAACGGATCCGAGATGAAAATCCTCCGCAGCGCGAAAACGTTCCCTGTCGGTATTTCATCCCGCCTAGAGCTGAATAAAATTGCCGAAACAAAGACTATTATATAATTACTGGTAAACTCATTACATAGAATCTTTAAAAATATTATATACCAATGATAAAACAAATTTAATTATTAGGGCACAAAGATATATTGCATCGAACAACGATGTCTCATTAATTTTTTTATCGATAATTCGGGATAAACGTTTTATTTGACTAACAAACATAAAATATCAACCCCTTCCCGACACGTAAAAAGCATGAGCTCTCCTTCGGAAGTTATTTACGCCTTGTTGGATAAAGTGAAGTCAAAGAGCCATTGTGGAACACCATTCATAATGATTATAAAAGCAGGAATGTGAAAAGAACATTAATGGCTACGCACATCAACTCTCCACAAATATGCATATTTCACTTTTCTTGATCCAGTTTATTTTTACCTCACATTCGTAATCTAAAATAGGTAATCTTAAATACAAGTAAAATCTTAGTTTATAAATGTATAACAGCAGTAAGCCATATCATATTATTGTCCGAAGGGACACGGAATATAATGTGACCAATCCCTCTCTGTAGCTGACCAGACTTCGGCGATCCTATCTGGGGATCCTAGGACAGAATAGACTAGTGTGACCTTCGCTTTACTCAGACGCCACAGGCTATGAACCACTGGCACTCTCTGCAATAATCAACAGTGGTACCGAAGTCCATTCTTCACAGAATGCGCCTAAGTTTCCACTGCATGGCAGATCATAGAGACAATAGACCGTGAAGAGAGGTGTTGGACGCATTGCGGCGAGCCGAACGCCACACTCGTACATTACTTAGAGAATTGTGAGCACACACAATTCCTGAAACAGGGTCCGCCGATAAACAGCCGTCGTGCTGTAAACAGATTATGCGGTATGCTGTACATCATGGCGGCAGAGCGCCTGCTACGGTAAGCCCGAGTGTCAGAGAACCAAATGAGACAGCCATAAAAAGCTGACGCAGGCAGGGCCATATATGGCCCGGCGAAGCTAGACTTCGCAAATCTCTCAAGCAAGGAAGAATCAACACACTCATCGGCTAGGCTCTGACACTGAACACCATTGTGACTCCGCAAATAAGACTAATTTGATTACCGTACTGTTTACTAAACCTACACGCCCACTTGAGAGAACTGCAGCAAAACCTACAGCTCGAGTGTTGAAAACAAAAAAACGTGTGTGTGTGTGTTAACACGGTTATAACTTGTGCAAGAAACTAATTCTATTCGTACCTATCTCACCTGTTTATCTTTTTCCTTGATTTTGGGAAAGACTATTTCTTATAACTTTATTATAGTGCTATTAATATTTTGATAACATGACAATTGCAATGTCAATAATAGTGATAAAAATGATAATACTAATATTTACAGTGGCAGCATTCAGAAAATACATTTAAAAAATCGGAAATTCAAGGAGTGGAAAATTCCGACATGGTCAACAAGGGCCTACTAAATGACTCCTTGGTGGCTGAGCACTTGTGGAACTATCTATGTACAAGAAAGTTCACCAAGAATTCTGTACATATACCTGCATCTGATGCATACGAGATGGGGAGAATAAGTGGAGGCCTTCTTTTGTTCTGGTCATGAAACTTCTATACCTTCTATACTGTGTATGCACAAAGTTAGATATAATTGACATATTCTTTGAAAACTTAAGAGATCAGTTAAAATGATCCTGTACAGTTAATTAATTTCGAAAATATATTACATGAATTTTATCAAAAGCAGTTTGTATGGACGACATACAAACTGTCTCAGGTTGTTTAATGAATTTGAATTTACTATCTTCGTACCATGCGTTCCGTGATATATTCGTTTTATTGATATTATTGAGTGTGGCAATATATTTACCATGTTACAAAAATCTTACATTGTAAGCATACCGCTTATCTGTGAAAGATAAAAGCGTCAAACTATAAAACTCCTTATCAACTGATTAATTTTCTTGGATTAGGGCTTTACAATATATTAATTCACACGCACACATTTCATAACCTAGTTTATCCAAGTCAAAACCATTCGGGAGAGTACAGAACGTAAAAAAAGCAGGATTAGAGAGTTTCAAAACAAAGAAAAACTTATCTCAGAAAAAAAAATTAAACTCGAGCGAAACCTG
>NC_051401.1:38312583-38331165 GCF_015228065.2 Penaeus monodon | reverse complement strand
AATTTTTTTAAAAACCAACTTATGCGGTGTGGTGTCAGTGACATAGGTCAATAGGCCTGTCACTCCTGTGTTCGTATAGGAATGGTACCCTCTAATTCTAGGAGCGGTTTTTATTTTAGTGGCTGATGTGAAGGGCTCTTGTAAACAGATAATGTCAACATTATTGTTATGAATGTAGTAAAGCAAGTCATTAATTCTACGGTTGACACCATGTATATTCCATGAAAGAAAAGTAATTGTTTTTTTGTCCCCCATCACACCCTATGATTAGCTGATTGGTCAAATTTGTGTTTGATGAAGCCCTTTAGTCTGCTTATTTCTTGTACAGCATTACATATCTGTGTTGCATCTTATTTATTTACTGTGAGTCTGTGCGCTTTCCGTGTATTGATACTATACGTATAATCCATACCTGATAGCAATTTCTGAGTGATGTCCCACAGTTCGTCCGTTTCCTGCGCATCTTCGTCGGCGTCATTTTTACTGTCACTGTCATCACTGTTTTCAGATGGCCCGTCGTGTGTAATAATATAATAATAATATCAGAGCTCATTTGTATTTTCAACATCACTAGCATCATTAGAAAGCACATTTTCCCTGTCTACATGATCACTTTTGTTTTCCATTATCATTTTTATTCAATTCAGCTCTTTCTTTCCTGTAATATTTAGCTACGTGGCTGTAATCCTGACACTTGTAGCAGACCACAACCTCTGAGCACCACGGTCGAATGGAGCTCGGCTCTATGTATATTCCAAAGAATTGGTACTCTTTAGGTGGCGGCTGTTCTCCGCTCCATACAATGATGATCCTGTTTAAAGGCTGTCTATCCTTATAGCTCCTCCGAGCTTTAAAAATACCCGGAAGATGCAGTGCTTCCTCAGTGGCAATCTCCTTCGGAAACCTGGTAACCAGGTATTAGCCATAGTTTTTCCTTTTGGGTTGATAGTCGTCTTTGTTCTATAGAGAGATAGGAAGTGCTATTAACCATCAGGCCCACGTATTTTTGTTGTTCACGTCGTAGCACGAGGATGTCCATATCCCTGCACCATGTCTAGCGGTCCTTCCTCTTGGAGGGACGGCAGCTGGCTAACCTCCATCCACCTAATTTTATCTATGGTAGATGTGTCCTCCGGAAAGGCCAGTCTAGGGTGGAGGGTGGAGGGTTGAGGGGGTGGTGATTGGCACTGGGAGGGCTGAACATTATCATCCCATTCCTTTTTTATGGGCTCTTTTGTTACTGGCTATTGAGATATATTCTGTATGCTGGTCTTGCGAGTGGTGAGTGATATCTGGCTCTCCCTTCCAGGATGCTGTCGTCCATATTCTTTGTTTCCTCATGGCAGGAAACTCGCATTGCCTGCCGCATAACGTGATGGACGCACCTGAGGATGTGATTGAGGACCTTGGGAAGGTTTTCCCTTTAACAAGCCACATGGAGGCCCGGTTCTCTTTAACTTTAACTGTTTTTTCGTATCAAAGCACGTTGAACAAAATTACATGGCGATTGAATGGTTTGGCAACAGCCCTCATTTGTGCAGCGCACGGAGAGGTGTCGCCTGACGTGATTTCACCTGCTGACATGGGCGTGGTACTTCAAAGGGTATCTTCATCTTCTGTCAAGACTCTCTTCCCTTTAAGACAATGCACTCGGTTTTATGCTAGCCTGAGGTCTTTCCTCACTGCCTCTGGGCTGTCTGTGATTATTTCAGTGCATCCTTCTATTACTTTTAGGGCGTACTGCGGACATCCTAAACCATATTACATGGTTCACGTGCCTCACACATTTATTCTTAGAGAATTAGGAGGTCATGCTCTATCCTTCCCTTCCTCTGATTTTTTAGAATCCTGTTTGAGGCTACCAAGGACACATTCGTGTGCTTTTTTTCACCTTTACCTTCATCTCTTCAGACTCCATCTTGTGCTCGTGCTGTTGTTTCAGGTGGCCTGACCACCACACTCTGTTCCTCCGAGGAGGTGAGCAATCAACTCTCGCCTTTCATGCTCAGCCTTTCGCATGCGACACTGATCTATTTCTATCAATCAATGGACGCCACAATTGCTTGGGAGGAGCTTCAGCCAGATAAGTTTTTGTAGGGAACTTTTGTCCTGCCTCATCACTGTGGGTTGGTTGCATTCCCTGTCATTAAAAATTCCACCTTGCAGATCCTACAGTGATTAGGCCAGCGATCCTGACCTTGCCGACAATCAACGTCACGATCCCGGAGTTGCATCTAAGGGGCGTTAGTAAGGTTCAGGATGCGGACATGGGGTTGATGTCAGATTTTCACATAAACTTCATCTACCCTGTGTATGTCACCTTATTAGGCATGTTACTCCTCTTATTAGTGTTTGGGACGTGCTACACGAAAGCGTATCTGATGCATTGGGAGGAGGATCGTATCAGCAGTAAGGTGATCGAGCATGCTTCCTCGTGTACCCCATATCACGGACCTGTCCTTGTGCAACAGCAATGTCCATAGTACACTGAGCACTTGTATAGGTAATTTGCTCTTCTTACTCTATCCTTTTATTGGAGTGCTCGAGGTTCAAGTAGATCCTTGCAGATTGCCTTGATCATTCCAGTCAAAAAAAAAAAAAATTGGCTGATAGTTTAAGGGCTCGTAGTACTGTCGTTTATGCTCCCCCGCCCTACACCTGCCTTATCTTTCTCTCCAACTATCCTATTGAATGGCGTAGGTTGGTCTGTAAGACCGACACACTCCGCTCTTGGCATACCGACTGGCTGGATAGAGTCAACATCATCTTTCGTTCTGGCCAGAGACCTCATACTCCTTCTTTTCATCTTTTTTTTAATGTAGCTTTCTTTTGGTTTTGTTGCATTTTTTTAAATTCTTAAAATAAATAATTTAACCTCCTCTTTGCCACACCCATCACATCCATGCTTTTAAATACCTTCACCTCGTCACCTGAGGTTTCATGACTGCCATAACCTCACCCTCATTACCTCATTTGCCATAGCCTGGACCCAACATACTTATCCTTACCCACCATCCCACTGGTTTCGATTTTGGCATGTGACAATTGCTGCCAGTACTCGTGCCAGGACCATAAATCTTTGTTGTAAGGATTTATGCGAGCCAAGGAAAGAAGTATCACAGACAGTGGTGTTAATCCAATCATGACGTGGTCGCCAGGACCGCGCCTCTCCGTAAGCCCTGCTGCCGACGAAGGGGAACCTTTTGTTGACACAGGCAGGAATGGCCAGCCCCTGATTAGCGACCACCTCCAAGCTTCAACCTGCTTCAACAACATAGATTAGCCGAGGGATAACTCTGGAGTCACAGTCGAGGAGCCCGTGCCCAGAGCACACCGCAGATGGCATCTAAACTGTTAACTTTTATCCCAACCTCCCTGGTTAGCCGAGAATCCAGCTGTTCGCTATAGCGGGGTCCAGGCCATGCGCCCTGACCTACTTCCCAGAGAACGCTGCGAGCCCGCGAGCGCGCGATCGTCAGTGAAGGCACGCACTCAGCGTCGTAAGGTATTCGTGCCTTACACTTTGAGAATTGGCTGCCCAACCTCCCCTCACAGCGAGGGGAAGCACCGCTCGCCTGAGGACACCCGTACCAAACACAAAAGATTCAAGATGGCGCCAGGCCACCTTCACCCTTTTCCTCTTTTCAGAGAACCCACTACAACTATTACCCCAAGTTTTACCCTGCATGCCGGGTTAAGCCCCGGCTCCTTTTTCTTTTACTAAAATTAATTGGTTAAGGGCACTTTTGCAGGGATTTCTCTACAGAATAATGACGACAATCAGCCTAAAAGCAATAAATAGGGGAATACCTGGTTACCAGGTTTCCGAAGGAGGCTACCGCTGAGGAGGATGTACAAGGATGGACAGCCATTAAATAGGATCATCATTCTATAGAGTGGAGAACAGCCGCCACCTAAAGAGTACCAATTCTTTGGAAGATACATACAGCCGAGCTCCATTCGACCATGGTGCTCAGAGCTTGTGGTCTGCTACAAGTGCCAGGGTTACGACCACATAGCTAAATATTGCATGGATGAAACAGCTTCTGCTGTCTGTGCAGAAGCTCACCAGACAAAGGACTGCCCTGCAAGAAACGAGAAGGACAATGACAA
The DNA here is from genome assembly GCF_015228065.2 of Penaeus monodon. Lineage (NCBI taxonomy): Eukaryota > Metazoa > Arthropoda > Malacostraca > Decapoda > Penaeidae > Penaeus > Penaeus monodon. The sequence goes on along the minus strand of NC_051401.1, from coordinate 38,327,052 downwards.
CGAAGACACTGCCCCAGAGGTGCATTAGGTGCGGAGCGCAAAGTGTGACGTCCTGGCACCGTACCCCCCTAACGGAAGCCGCCTTACCGCGGTGGGGGGGGCGTGAGGTCCCAATGATCTGGTGAGCCGGACCAGAGGGCTACCCATACTAGAGGAGTCACCAGTGAGGGATGAGACAAAATGGTTTCCCGGTGCACCAAGGCCTATGAAAGGGGATGGTGTACCCACCCATGGTTCATTCCATCTTGGACCAGGGAGAACTCTCCCACGTGTGTTTGCCGTGCGTGGCATCTCGTATTACCAGGAGACAGGAGTCCTGGAGGTTGAGTGATGCTGCACGCTGCGCCCTGCAGCTAGCAACACACCTCTTTGGTCCTTTATTCTGGTTAGACGGGTGGCTTGATCAAGGCCCGGTCAAGTCAGTCGGCTGGTCAAATATGGCTAGGGTCAAGCAGGCACTATTCAGTCGGTAGCGCATAGGTGCCGCGACTGCCATCAGTACTGTAATAGTGGCTACGTATATTTCCTCATTACCCCTGTGGCTGTTGGGAGATTTTGAACCCCAACTATAGCTTCCCCTCATTGGACTCCATGGTGGGTGGGGGGGTGAGGAAATGAAGAATTCAAATTTGTATGAGTACTACAAATTTACAAAGATCTAGCTCTCTCCCTGACAACCTACACAATCCCTCGACCATTCCCTCTGGAACATCACACGTTGTCACTCTGGAACCTTTCCAGCTTCCAAAGGGCAAGAATGGGAATCGTAATGGTTCCTGGGCTCCCAAACCAGGTAAGAAGGGGAAAAGTCCTCCTCAATCCACTAAGGAAATCTTATGTCAACGGGATCCTCGCATCACCCCACAGTGAGATGGTAGCCTGATAGTTGAGGTTTCGTCACCAGACGAGAGTGACCGTCTGCGTGCGATATGCAACATTCCTGGGGCTCAAGTTTCATGTTCTCCTCACAAAACCCTCAATCAGTGTAAGGGAATTGTCTTTTCCCGAGACCTGATGAGGTATTCTGAGGAGAAACTGTTAGAGGAACTAGAGAATTTTAATGTAGTGGCAGTAAAACGTTTTAAGAAGAAAGTTGATGGTTTGGAACAGTCGACACCAGCTCTTCTTCTAACTTTTAACACATTAGTTCTTCCAGAATCAGTTAAGTTAGCATGGTACCACCTCAAGGTAAAGCCATATGTGCCCAACTCTATGCGGTGCTTCCACTGCCAAGGTTATGGGCATGGAGCCAACTCTTGCCGTTTTAAAGAAAATGGACAACCAAGAGTATGTGTAAAGTGTGGTACATCAGGTCATCAAGGAGATGACAACTGTCCAGGTCCAATATGCTGTTACCACTGCAAAGAAGCTCATGAAGCTTTTTTAAAGCAATGTAAAAGGTACAAATTTGAAAAGGAAGTATTGGTAATAAGGAGCAAGGAGAAAGTTAGTTTTCCAGAGGCAAAGCGACGTGCCCGTGTGCTGTTTGCACAGCCAGGTAGGTCCTTTGCTTCGGTTCTAGCCCATCCTCCTTCCCACCAACCCTTGCCCTCCAATGCTTCTTACAGCACACACTCTGCCACTTCCTCTAAACCTCAGTCCCAAATTGCTGACACTGCCTCTGGTGAGTTGTTCCACCAGAAACGGAGTAGGAGTGAGGGGTCTATTGAGAAGACTCCTCCTCCCAAAGCAAGGTCTTTGGAGCCATCAGGCAAGGCTCCAGAGGCCTCAACGGTGACAGCTCCACCTGCCACCACATCCACAGGAGCCTCTGCTGCTAGGCAGAATGCCCCTGAAGTAAAGGCTCAGGTCCGTCCTTTGCCTAGGCAAAGAAATCCTGAATCTGTCCAAGGGAAACCTGTGGAAACTAGTTCCACAGGTCAACAAATAATAAAAAGGTACTCCCAGGATCATGGAAAGGGACAACCTAAAGGTGCAAGGCAAACCTTGACCACAAGTGCTGCCAAACACCTTATGAAGAAATAATCTAAAGAACTGGATACCGTAATCCAATGGAACTGTCAGGGAATTCATGCAAAATGGGAAGAACTGCAACATCTGATAGCTTCATGTAACCCAGTTTGTGTATGCCTACAAGAGATTATGACAAGGGAAAATCGTCCCATTTTCCTGAGAGAATTCCAAGTTCAAGCCCATTATGGAATCTTTGACAATGGACCTCATGGAGGAGTAGCAGTAATGGTACATCAAGATATTCCCTTCCAGGCCATCCACCTGCAGACAACACTGCAGGTGAAGGCTGTGAGAATAGGCTTGACACGACCTTACACTGTTGCATCCATCTACCTTCCTCCACATAATCTGAACATTAATGATCTGGAAGATCTACTTGGGCAGTTGCCACATCCATTTCTACTCTTGGGAGATTTCAATGGTCGGCATCACCTCTGGGGAGACACTTTGTGCAACCCTCGAGGAAGGGCCTTGGAGTCCTTGTTCTTAAGAGTAGATGCAGTTTTACTGAACAGTGACACTCCCTCACATTTCCAAATTCAAATTGGGACATTCTCCAATATAGACCTATCAATAGGCTCACCTGATTCACAGTTGAACTTCACTTGGCAGGTCATGGAAGACTTGCATGGAAGTGACCACTTTCCAATACTTTTGGAGAGGTGAATGTTATTCCAGCCAATGGAGTGCAGAGATGGCGACTTGAACATGCGGACTGGAATCTTTTTAGATCAACTGCAGTATTGCAAGGATCTGTGAATGATTTCCAGTGTATTCAAGATGCTGTTAATCACCTCACATCACGAATTCACCTTGCAGCAGAAGCATCCATTCCAAAAGTAGCGGCCATTACCGTCGACCTCCAGTACCATGGTGGTCTGATGAATGCCAACAAGCTGTCAGAGCAAGAAAAACTGCATTAAGGCAATTGAAACGACGCCCCAGCATTGTAACCTTGATCAATTACAAGAAGACCCGAGCCAAGGCCAGGCGCGTGCTAAAGGAGGCTAGACGGACGTCGTGGAGACAGTATGTCTCCTCGATTAACTCTGGGACCCCCTTAGCATGGGTATGGGAAAAGGTCCTAAGATCGCTGGAAAGAGCATATCCATGTCACAACCTGCTCTGAAGATAGATGGCATAATCATCAAAGATAAAAAAGATGTTGCAAATGAGGTAGCTGAATCCATGGCAGAGATCTCCTCTGGAGCATCTTACACTGATCGATTCTCTACTTTTCGGGCTGAACAGGAACAACACCCAGTGTCGTTCTTCAGTAGGGCTGCAGCAGACCTTCCATACAACTTGCCATTTTTGCGCAAGGAGATGGACTCTGCTTTGCAGCTCTGCCGTAAGACTGCCCCAGGAAGTGACGATATTCCATACCAAATGATATCTCACTTACCAGAGAAGCCAGAAGTTCCTGTTAGACCTATTCAATAGAATCTATAGAGAGGGCACAGTGCCATCCACATGGAGAAAAAGCTATAATCATTCCTGTTCCTAAACCTGGCAAAGATACTTCCACAGAAATTACAGACCAATTTCCCTCACCAGCTGCATCTGCAAGCTGATGGAGAAAATGGTCAACTTCAGGTTGACATGGCTGCTGGAAAAAGAAAACGTGTTGACCCCATATCAATATGGCTTTAGAAAATTAAGATCAACCACAGATGCCACTTGTGAGGATGGAAACTGCTATACGGAATTCCTTCGCACAGTGACGTCACATAATAGCAGTCTTCTTTGACCTTGAAAAGGCTTACGATACTACTTGGAAGCATAGTATACTCATGAAGCTGTATGACATTGGTTTAAGAGGAGCATTACCTACCTTCATACAAAGCTTCCTTGCTGACAGGAAGTTTAGAGTTCGGGTAGGAAACAGTTTCTCTAACCTGGAAGATCAGCTGGAAGGGGTCCCACAAGGGAGTGTCTTAAGTGTGACCCTGTTTGCCATTGCTATAAATGACATCGCAAAGGTTGTTCCAAGTGCTGTCTCATGTAATCTGTATGTGGATGACTTTACACTGTACTGCTCAGGAGGAAGCTTACAGGATGTGCAAGGATGCATGCAGACTGCAATAAATCAGGTTGTACAGTGGGCAACATATCATGGGTTCAAATTTTCTCCAAGCAAGACCATGGCTATATCATTTCCCAAACGAGGAAAGTTCCATCCTTCCCTCTATTTAGGAGCAAACCCACTACAATTTGTCCAAGAGGTGAAGTACCTGGGTCTAATTTTTGACTCGAGGGTTACATGGGTGCCTCACATAAAACAGTTAGAGATGAAGGCTACAAAAGCACTTAGTATTTTGTGGGTTCTTTCACATTTATCTTGGGGTGCAGACCGCACAACGCTTCTACGGCTTTACCGAGCTCTTATTCATAGTAAGCTTGACTATGGATGTGAAGCTTATTCATCTGCAACTCCGACTGTTCTCCGGATGTTGGACTCAGTTCATAATGAAGCTCTCAGAATCTGTTCTGGGGCTTTCAGGTCTTCACCTGTGGAGTCCCTGTATGCTGAGAGTGGAGACCACCTCTTTCATTACACCGGGACTACATGAACCTGATTTACTACACGAGACTACAAAGGATTTTGGGATCTCCGACATCCACATTGGTTTTCAACCCCCTCGAGGATAGCCGATCCTATGGTAGGAGAATGAGGAATCTTGTAGAAGAACTTAATTTAAGTCTCACTAAGGTTCTGGCTGTTGGAATTCCCCAATTCCCCCCCTTGGACTAATCAAGTCGAGCTGGATTTGGTCGGAATTGAGAAAGGGGAGAGATCTGAAGCAGAAGTCAGAGAGAGATTTCTTCAGCACATTCTAAGTACCAAGGATCGGACGCAAATATATACAGATGGTTCGAAATCTGAAAATGGTGTGGGCTTTGCAGCAGTGAGCAGAAGGAAGACTGCATCTGGCAGTCTTTCTCTAGAAGCCTCGATCTTCACTGCAGAGTTACATGCCATCCTTGCAGCAGTTGAGATGACTAGAGATTTTATGAACCATTCTATTGTGATATATTGTTACTCTCGTAGTGCCTTGCAAGCAATCACGAGCTTAAACTCATCACATCCAATAGTGAGGGAGGTTCAAGATTGGCTTGCACTGATGTCAACACGTAAAAATATAACTCTGTGTTGGGTGCCAGCGCATGTTGGTGTCAGTGGGAATGAGCGAGCTGATCAGAAGGCCAAAGCAGCTGCTGCTCAGCCTTGTGATGCTCTTTTTCCTCTCCCACACACCGACCTGAAACCCAGCATCAGGAGTTGTCTTCGGGATAAATGGAAGGAACAATGGAGGCATGTCTCCAGAAGTAAACTGCGAGAGATTAGAGATGACCTTGGCAGTTGGGTGACTAGCATCCATCCCAAACGAAAAGTAGAAGTAGTGGAAAGATGTGCAACATTCTCAGACCAAAGACGTATGTACTTGTCTCCCCCATATACACTGAAGAATGTATTGGGGGAGGATTGTGACATAGAGGGTCTTATTAGTTTCCTTAGGGAGACTAATATTTTAGTAAAATTTAATTATGCATAATATTTATGCAGTAATTTTATACACTTAGAGTATAATATTTATGCTTTGACTTTTTATTTGTTTATTGTCATTTTTAAGATATCTATTGATAATTTTTTAAAGTTTTAAACATTTTAATATTTCTATTTAACAAGGTATTCGCCGCTAATGACCTTAGCTGTTGATACGGCAGATAATTTTAAATAATCAATCAATCAATCCTGGCACCGTATAGAAGATGAATGGTTGTGTATCTACTATCTTGTACTACTGGTGTCTTATCTCTTTGGGGAGTGTTTGTTGTGGGTGTGAGTGCCCACAGGTATGGCTGGGTGCTGGAGGTGAAGTCGGAGATCAACGGGGGAGCCGGCAAGCTCCCCAGTTGGCTAAGGTCTGGGCAGTCCATGTGTTGCTGCTGCTGTTGTCATGTTCTGCTGGAGGATTGATGAATGCTCATCTCGGTTCGGATTCTGCGGCTTAAGTACACGAGCACTGTGTAAGCACACAGGGAAGGAGGGGAGTCCAATGCCCAATGAGCACAGACATGGCTGTGGACCTGATGTGACCCAACCTGGGAAACTATGCCAAACTTCACGTTGCAGGGTCATGCTGCTACAACCGTAACTGCCCCCACAAACCGCCACGAGCGCCCCCCCCCCGCCCCGACCGTACATACAGCCACACCCCACCCAGTGCCGTGTGACATCACCAACCCACAGGAATTCCCGCAACTGCCAAGGGGATTCCCCATCCCAGGAAACAGTGCCAGGTACGGATTATATGTATATATGTATCAATATGTGGAAAGCGTGCAGAATCAGTGTAAATACACAAGATGCAACACACATATGCAGTGCTGTACAAGAATTAATGACTTGCTTTGCTATATTCATAACAATAATGTTGATGTTATCAAGAGCCCTTCACATCAGCCACTAAAATAAAAACCGCTCCTAGAATTAGAGGGTACCACTCCTATACAAACACAGGAGTGACAGGCCTAATGACTTATGTCAGTGATACCATACTGCATAAGCTGGTGTAGAAGTCTGATGACAATAATGTGCAATATCAGCATTTGCATATTCGAACAGCCTCTGGGTTTTTCTCTCTGTACAATGTATACGCAAGGTGTAGAAAGTTTCAGACTGATTCACTGCCCAACTTTCAGAATCACGGCACAATATGCATGGGAGATTTTAATGCTAGACATTATACATTTGGAGATAGTCAATGCAATGAAAATGGCGAAGAGTTCCGACATTTTGTGAACAGATCTATGACAGTATATGATACAGACAGGCAAACTCACGTGGTGGGGGCAGACTAGATTATGTAATAGGAAGGGATCTTGTGCATGGAACCGTCAGAAGCATGCTTGCAACAGAGCTAATCAGTGACCACTTTGCAATAGTAACGAGATACGCTGTTGATAATACTCAGTCTACAAAAACAAATAGGCTCAAAATTTCTATCCCACATTACTTTGAGCATCACTTTAAATCACGTATCTATGACCAGTATAATGATTACACAGTAACAAGTGTTGATAAATTTTCCATGGACATGACAACAGTGGTCACTGATTACTACAACACTTGGTCTGTCCAAAGAAAACCTTCAAGAACAACAACTCACAACGATCCAAACAACCTAAGTGGGTCGGTGACCCTACATTATTAAGGGAACAATAGCGAGTTCAGGAGCTTTTTGATATCTACAAGCAGGGTAATACCCTTGACAACCTTATTCAATTTCTTAAGACTAACAAAAACATACAGGAATTAAAAACTCATTTCAGAAATGAACATTTTGAACAGTTCCTACAAAGCATTAATAATAACACCTCAATGTCGAAGGTCTGGAAAAAAATTAATCAAATTTCAGGCAAACCAATCAACACCCCGCAGTTCCATAGTCCTCTTGCACAAGCAGATATGCTCCTTAGTCAATGGGTTGGAGCATCCAAATTGAGCTCACTTCCCACAAATATTCAGGATCACCTTAGTCAATCTAAAATTGCACGTTAATTTGCCATTGAGATTGGATGTTCTGATACTGACCCCTCAGACTTTGCTGAGATCACTGAGTGGGAACTGAACAATGCACTGATCAAAGGAAAAGCGTCCGCCCCCGGTGAGGATGGAATTACCTATAGTTTCCTCCGCCTTATAGCTCAGGTACCTGGTAATCCCCTTTTGCACCTATACAGGTTAAGTTTGTCACAAGGTATTCTGCCTTGCCCCTGGACACGCAGTCTAATCATCCCTATATTGAAATCAAACACTGATAAATACCGACCAATTTCATTAATCACGTGTATGCAAAGGTTCTAGAAAGGATAATTTTGAACAGACTTAGGTACAGGTTACAAGGTAAATTATCTCACAGACTGTACGGATTTCTGTCGGGACATAGCACACAACATTGCTTTGCAGAGTACTTTTCACACTCTAATCCAGGGAAGCACGCTGTTTTTCTTGACCTTGAGTCAGCTTTTGACATAGCAAATAGAGAAGATATCCTAGAACAATTAGTAAGCTTTGGCATCCGGGGTAAGATACTGAACTGGATTAGAATGTACCTTTCGAACAGATCTGCAAGTGTCCTGTTCAGGGGAGTGAGAAGTTCCACTTCACAGTCTTTTGAACTTGGGACGCCACAGGGAGCAGTTCTCAGCCCTATGCTGTTCAATGTCCTCATGCACAAGCTGGTGGCAGATATCCGACTTGGGGATGGTGAGTCCATTATATGCTACATTGATGACATATGTGTCAGAGCATCATCACAAGAGAGGATGCAAATAATTCTCGACAGAATCACAACAAAGGCTCACAAGTGTGGATTAGTCATCTCCGCTGAGAAAACAATGGCTCTCAACCCATGTATCATACCCCCACCCACTTTTCGCATAGGTGACCAGGAGCTTGACATGTGTCATAAGTATAAATATCTCGGGGTGAACGTAAATGCAGACCTGGTCCTCTCTCTAAAGAAGAGACTCTGAGAGAGATTGAAACCTTTGAAAGTTCTTGTCGGAAGAGAAGATGGAATCAATGTTAAGCTCTCTAACCTGTTTTACTTGGCTTTTATAAGGTTGGTTGTAGACTATCATGCACTGCACTTGTTGCAGTCTAAGGAATCAGAAATAGGTAGCTTGGAGGTAGTGCAAAATGAAGCTATGAGGATTATCCTCAGCGCCCCGAGAACAGCAAGGATAGTAAACATGAGATCAGAATTACCATCCATTTCTGATAGAATAATATTTATTTCCATCATATTTGGGGTCAAAGCTTTGAGGGAACCCTCGCATCTCTCAGATATCCCAAAACAACTGCAACATAATAAATCACGCACGTAGACGTGACTAATCACACACACGCGCCCTCTGATACACAAAATCTCCATGAACATTATAAAACTCAACGTTCCAATTAGTAAATTACCAAAAGGTCGATCCATTCCACCATAGAAGAATTCAACATTGATCGTGCACCTTACATGTCTACCACAAAAAAACAGGGTGCATAACTGTGTGTTGAAACAAATTGCGCTAGCAACGGTAAAGGAACACACAGAATCTGTGGGCGATGATGCATAAGAGTGTTACGCCGACGGATCCGTACAGTCTGGATACAAAGCTGGTTATGTTTGCACTGTATACTAAAATGGCTTACTACAACATCATGTTAATATGGAAGTACAAAATTGGGCCAGCACTACACAAACGGAGCTGGCAGGTATACTCCTCGCAAAGGAATTCTTAATGTCTCGGGGCTCTGGAGTAGTTTTCTGTGACTCTCAAAGTGCTCTACGGACACTAAATTCTTAGACAGAACATTAATATCACATTAGACTGAAATATCGTGCGTGGCTTGATGTTTGAACGCCTGATGTCATTGATATTTCAGTAGATGTTCTTTCACTTTTGTTTTAAATGTCTTTTGGTTGGAGATATTTCTAATATTTTCTGGTAGTTGGTTCCAGATCACCAGTCCTCGGATTTGCATATTTCTTGTCCTGGTTTCTGTGTTCGATCTTCTGATATATAGGGAGTTATTTTGCCTTGTATGGACACCTGTTATGTTACCTATTATTTATATAGGTAATAGCCAGTTTTGGGTAATTTCCTTATATGACTTTATGGATTAGAATACATGTGTCATAGTTGTATTTCTGTTGTAATTTTAGCCATTTTAGTTTGTTTATATGTGGTGTGATGTGGTCATATTTATTTACATTTCCTAGTGCTACTCTTGCCGCGAAGTTCTGTAGTTTTTGGGTCTTTTGTATTTGTGTTTTCTTTGTAGAGCCCCAGATGTTTCGACATCTAGTGTTCTTGTTTCTGTGGGTATTTTATTTTCTATGTGATTTAAGTATATCAGAGTGCCCATTACTGTTCTGTAGATGTGATCAATATGTGTCTCAAATGGCATGTATCTGTCTATGTGTACCCCTAGATTTTTTACTGTTGTGTTGGGTTTGATGTAGCAGCCATGGAAGTCTATAACTGTATCTGTGGGTTTTTATGCTATGTTCTGACGGCTGCCTATAAAAATACATTGTGTTTTTTGTGGAACGCCTACAACCAGACACACTTGCTCATATCAGAGAAAGGGCAGCCGAGCCTGATAACTCAGACGTTATCTTTTTTCTGTGGGAACTAAGGAAAGCCTATAAAACCAGTTCTGGCACAGCCCTGGGCTCTAATGGGATCTCGTACCCCATTATTTCCCACCTACGACTAGCAGGTAAGCTTGCACTCTTGCAACTCATCATCAAGTTCTGGGAAACATCCACTCTACTCCAGAGTTGGGAGAGGATTACCATAGTGTCCATCCCTAAACAAAACGAGCCAGGGAAGTACCGCCCCATCTCTCTCCTCAACTGTCTGGCCAAGACGGCTGAGAGGATGGTACTAAACTGGCTCCAGTGGAAAATGGGACCCCCACATAAACACCTCCATGGGTTCACCAGGGTCATGAGCACAGCACACAGCAAGCGACACTCTTGAGCACAATAAGCATGGGCACATCTGTGGTAGTATTCCTTTACCTGGAGAAGGCTTTGAATTGGCAAGTCCTCTTGCCATTCAGGAGAGCCTGATCCAGAAGGGAATCAGAGGTACACTCTTGGCTTGGGTAGGTGACTACTTTAGGAACAGGACAGCCAGAGTCAAATTCCAAGGTCACCTATCACAGCACATGCTACTGGAGAATGGAACGCCACAGGGTGGGGTTCTCAGTCCAGCCCTTTTAAACACATTAATGTCCTGTGGGGTGCAAGATCATTTCCTATGCAGACGATCTTGCTATCATCTCCACTGGACCATACTGCCTAAACAAAGCCCAGCATTGTCTGGACCTCGTGTCTGAGGAGTGCTGTAGGACAGGACTAAAGATCTCTGCAGCTAAATCCAGAGCCATGGCTCTGAGACAAAAAGTTCAAGGCAAAAGTCTGAAAATCCAGGGAATGGACTTGGAATGGGTTCAGGACTACCTCTGCCTTGGGGTAAGGATAGACCGGACCCTTTCCTTCCAGAAGGAGGTCCAGTACCTGGTTGACCGAACCAAAACAAGACTGTCATGAGAGCACTGAGTAGGAGACACATAGGAGCCAGACACAAAGTACTAAGATCATTCTAAGATCATTGTACATGCCGTCCGGCCCATTGTGGACTATGCCTCACTCTCTCTGATTGGCACAAAGAGAAAACACAAAGACAAATTGGAGACAGTCCGAAATGAAGCTGCCAGGATCATTCTGGGTGCCCCAAGGTGGACGAAGGTCCTCAACCTCCTCATGGAGGCAAAACTTCTCCCCCTGGACTAAAGAATCGATCTAATGGCAGCACAATTCCTGCCAAAGGTTATCCAGGCTCCCAGGAACCCAAGCCTCAGATAAAAAATAGTCAGACGCCTAGAACAAGACAACGAGCTCTTTGTAAACAACTCCTGGCTGTCTCAAACAGCCAGGGTGTTAATACGCCATCAGCTCAAAGAACAACTTCTCGCTAAGGGCATGGACTCCTCCCACCCTAACTTTGTCGAAGCCCCGCCGTGGGCACAAACCTCGATAGAGTTTTCCATCATGAGCCTAACAATGAAAAATAGTCAATACCCCACACCTAGTCTAAAGGCAGAAGCCCAGAGGGTCATTGCAGCCATCACTCCTCCGGGTAGTAGAACATATTTCACGGATGGATCAGTTGATCCCTTGAGCCACACTGCAGGCGCCGGCTTTGCAGCAAGAATGCCACAAAATCCATGCGAGTAACAGACAACGCCTCCTCGCTACAGGCAGAGGCAGTTGCCGGCTTTGCAGCAAGGATGCCAAAAAATCCATGTGAGTAACAGACAACGCCTCCTCGCTACAGGCAGAGGCAGTTGCAATCATGGAAGCTGTAGGCCATGCGTCCCTAAGGGAAGGACATGTGGTCATACATACAGACTCCAGGGCAGCCATCGACTGTCTTCAGCAGCGCTCACCCAAAGACAACATCTACCTTCTGACTACTATCCTCACAATGGCACAGAAGATTCTTGCTCAGGGTAGAATAACAATAAACTGGGTTCCCGGCCACATTGGCATCAGAGGGAATGAGCTTGCTGACAGACTAGCCGACATTGGCAGGGGTATGCCCCAAATCCCATGATATTACAACCTAGCAGAAAATTACTGAAGGAGAAGTGTACTGAGGCCGCTCATACCTTCCTTCTGCAGCTTCACAGAGAGGAAACGAGATCCTCCTCCTCGGCCAGCTGTAAGGGCCGGTCACATTAATCTATTCTGTCCAGGGATCCCTTTACAGAACTGGATGCTGCCCATTCTGTAAACAGATCCGAGATGAAAATCCCTCCGCAGCGCGAAAACGTTCTGTCGGTATTTCATCCCTGCCTAGAGCTGAAATATATTGCCGAAACAAAGACTATTATATAATTACTGGTAAACTCATTACATAGAATCTTTAAAAAATATTATATACCATGATAAAAACAAATTTAATTATTAGGCACAAAGATATATTGCATCGAACAACGATGTCTCATTAATTGTTTATCGATAATTCGGATAAACGTTTATTTGACTAACGAACATAAATATCAACCCACTTCGACACGTCAAAAGCATGGAGCTCTCTTCGGAAGTTATTTACGCCTTGTTGGATAAAGTGAAAGTCAAAGAGCCATTGTGGAACACCATTCATAATGATTATAAAAGCAGGAATGTGAAAAGAACATTAATGGCTACGCACATCAACTCTCCACAAATATGCATATTTCACTTTTCTTGATCCAGTTATTTTTACCTCACATTCGTAATCTAAAATATAGGTAAATCTTAAATACAAGTAAAATCTTAGTTTAGTAATGGTATACAGCAGTAAGCCATATCATATTATTGTCCGAAGGGACACGGAATATAATGTGACCAATCCCTCTCTGTAGCTGACCAGACTTCGGCGATCCTATCTGGGGATCCTAGGACAGAATAGACTAGTGTGACCTTCGCTTTACTCAGACGCCACAGGCTATGAACCACTGGCACTCTCTGCAATAATCAACAGTGGTACCGAAGTCATTCTTCACAGAATGCGCCTAAGTTTCCACTGCATGGCAGATCATAGAGACAATAGACCGTGAAGAGAGGTGTTGGACGCATTGCGGCGAGCCGAACGCCACACTCGTACATTACTTAGAGAATTGTGAGCACACACAATTCCTGAAACAGGGTCCGCCGATAACAGCCGTCGTGCTGGTAAACAGATTATGCGGTATGCTTACATCATGGCGGCAGAGCGCCTGCTACGGTAAGCACCGAGTGTCAGAGAACCAAATGAGACAGCCATAAAAAGCTGACGCAGGCCGGGCCATATATGGCCCGGGCGAAGCTAGAACTTCGCAAATCTCTCAAGCAAGGAAGAATCAACACACTCATCGGCTAGGCTCTGACCACTGAACACCATTGTGAGCTCCGCAAATAAAGAGCTAATTTGACTTACCGTACTGTTTACCTAAAACCTACAACGTCACACTTGGAGAGAACTGGCAGCAAAACCTTAACAGCTCGCAGAGTTGAAAAAAAAAAACGTGTGTGTGTGTGTTAACACGGTTATAAACATTGTGCAAGAAACTAATTATTATTCGTACCTATCTCACCTGTTTATCTTTTTCCTTGATTTTGGGAAAGACTATTTCTTATAACTTTATTATAGTGCTATTAATATTTTGATAACATGACAATTGCAATGTCAATAATAGTGATAAAAATGATAATACTAATATTTACAGTGGCAGCATTCAGAAAATACATTTAAAAAATCGGAAATTCAAGGAGTGGAAAATTCCGACATGGTCAACAAGGGCCTACTAAATGACTCCTTGGTGGCTGAGCACTTGTGGAACTATCTATGTACAAGAAAGTTCACCAAGAATTCTGTACATATACCTGCATCTGATGCATACGAGATGGGGAGAATAAGTGGAGGCCTTCTTTTGTTCTGGTCATGAAACTTCTATACCTTCTATACTGTGTATGCACAAAGTTAGATATAATTGACATATTCTTTGAAAACTTAAGAGATCAGTTAAAATGATCCTGTACAGTTAATTAATTTCGAAAATATATTACATGAATTTTATCAAAAGCAGTTTGTATGGACGACATACAAACTGTCTCAGGTTGTTTAATGAATTTGCATTTTACTATCTTCGTACATGCGTTCCGTGATATATTCGTTTTATTGATATTATTGAGTGTGGCAATATATTTACCATGTTACAAAAATCTTACATTGTATAGCATACCGCTTATCTGTGAAAGATAAAAGCGTCAAACTATAAAACTCCTTATCAACTGATTAATTTTCTTGGATTAGGGCTTTACAATATATTAATTCACACGCACACATTTCATAACCTAGTTTATCCAAGTCAAAACCATTCGGGAGAGTACAGAA
>NC_051401.1:38277583-38305083 GCF_015228065.2 Penaeus monodon | reverse complement strand
ATAGATCGAATGACAAGAATTGCAGAGCCCTTGACTTTCACTGAATATTTAGATGGCGTTCTTAACGACGTAAAGAAAGAGATAACTCCAAAGCTAAGGACCGACACAGACAAGGCGTTTGTCAACCAAATAATTGACGAAATCCGAAACAATCCCAAAGTTCTTCGACTAATGTAGGGGTAATCTGTTTCACACGTATAAGCTTTAGGTGTTGTTCCTAATATACATGTACGTGTGTGTGTGTGTGTGTGTGTGTGTGTGTGTGTGTGTGTGTGTGTGTGTGTGTGTGTGTGTGTGTGTGTGTGTGTGTGTATACATACATACATACATACATACATACACACACACACACACACACAACACACACACACACACACACACACACACACACACACACACACACACACACACACACACATATATATATATATATATATATATATATATATATATATATATGTCGAGATCGATATTGACTCGACATTTAAAAAAGCTTTTTGGATATAATTGTAAACATGTCTGGACCATGCACAATTGCCAAACCCCAACGACATGTTTATTTATGTATTTTTATTTTGAAGGCATATCAATATAGCTAATATAGTGTTAGAACTGATAGAGTAAATTATGACAGTCATCTGTAAATGTCTGGTTTGCTTAAAGCATCAATTGAATGGAAGAAAGTGTAACCAGTTTTATCATTATAACCTTCGTCAGGCGGCGTCCTTGCCCTCCTCCCCCATGCAAGTATGTCAAGTGCCGGATATTAAGAATCTTGTTTTATCCGGAAATTGAAGGTTGTAATGCTCGACAAGTGAATTAATATCATTGTCGAATCCACATGTATTGAACTGTGGTAACTGAGACGGGTCCTTGCTCTCGTCCTGAGGCTGAGGATAATGAGGCAACACCAACTCAGTACATTTACAGCTCGATGTTATTAGGATTTTTTTTTCTATAAGTCTAAGGAAACATTTCCGATTGCACCAAGTAATGAATTGGGAAAAGAACAACAGATAAAGGAAGACGGAAAGTTAGAAGAGGAGGATTGGTGACTTATTCGTCCAAGTAAACAACGGAAAATACAGGGGACCGCAGGTGTGAGTGTTTCGATCCCAACTCACTTTTCGTTTTTAATATATCTTATGATTATTATTGATTTATAATTAGTAGGAGAAGGAAGGTTTAAAATTATTAACTTTAGTGTTGATTTGACTTGGTAGAAGAGAATATTCCTTGTGTTTTTATAATGTTTATTGTTAAGATTTACGTTGTGATAAGCCACCTGTTTACTTTTATGTGATTATAAAATAAAATAAATTGGTTACAATTGTTTTTATGACTGGTTTACCTTCAGTATGCACACTCAACAGAGGAATAAATGCAGTCTACCCCACGAGCCTTAAGGCCATCAAGACATGCTACACACATTAATATTATTAAATCAAATTAGGTTATTTTTTTATAATCTTCACTATCAAGTTTTTATTTCAGTGGTGAAATTAGGATGTGAAACTAATTGCTGGAATGACAATATTGTGTACTTTATTTTCCTTTTCCGAATAAAGTGTATCTAATTGGCATTTACTTTCATTCATATGTATAACAAATGCAATTGAAAGATGAATGGTATCCCCATCTCGGAAATTCAATGATAGGTTTATTGCCCGAAATTGTGATATGAAGAAAGATATAAAGAAGGGCGCGCACTCCAGAATTAAGAATAAAAAACATTGTCTATAACTGATTCCTTCCTAAGTCACCTTAACCCTCCCCCCCACACACACACATACATATATGCTGAGAGATAGACAGGTAGATAAATTATATATATAATATATGTGTATGTATGTGTGTGTGTGTGGATCAACGTGTATATATACTCATGCATTTATAAACATAAATATATACACATCATCATCATCATCAAGGGGCTAACGCCGACGGGGGCGCATGGCCGCATCCACCCTTCGCTTTCAGCCATGAGGGTCCCTCATGGTGAGTCTCCAGGTAGGCACTCGGCCATCGTGGACACATGGTCCTGCCAACTGTACCCCATGATCCGGTGAATAGACTTGTTACAAAAGGCATCCAGACGACTCCAAGGCAGTAGATAGCGTCCAGGTTTCGCTTCCATAGAGCAAACCAGTATCGTGGCCTTGAAGGGACGTAGGTTGGTCCTTCTGCATAGGTATCGACGCCTCCAAATGCTCTTGTTGATCAAGTTCACGGCTCCTGTTGCCAGACCAATCCGTCTACTGACTTTTTGGTCTGATAGCACAGAGATATGGATTACACTACCAAGGTATGCAAAGCTCTCTGTGACTTCAACGCCCTCGCCACAAGCATGAATCGACTGAACAGGTTCCCCTAACAGGCCCTCAAAGTCCTGAAACTTGGTCTTCGTCTAGGAGACCTCTAGGCCTAAGGGCTTCACCTCATTGCTAAATGCATCAAGAGCCGCCACCAGTGACTCCAGGGACTCCGGATAGCAACATCATCGGCAATGTCAAGGTACGAGACCTTGATATTTTCCAGCGTTGCTCCACACTGACTTTGGCTAGTAGTTCTGCCCATTATCCAGTCCGTTGAGGGTGAAAAAGTGTTGGTTGCAAGGACACACCCTTGCCTCAACCCGATTAACAGGGAAGAAGTTTGATAGGCCGCCACCACATTTTACAGCTCTTTCAATAACGGTATATAGGTTTGATATTAGGCCAATAATCAGTGTCAGAATTCCCCCGTCTTAGAATTTCCCATAGCAATTCTAAATGCACCAAGTCAAACGCCCTCTTGATTGATTGATTGATTATTTCAAAATTTATCCTGCGCGTCAAACAAGCTTAAGGCATTAGCGGCGAATTACTTGTTAAATAGAAATATTAAAATTGAAAACTTAAAAATTTACAATAGATATCTTATAATAACAATAAACAAATTAAAAATCAAAGCATAAATATTATAACTAAGTGTATAAAAATTATGGCATAAAACATAATGCATAAATTAGAATTATTTAAAATATAAGTCTCCCTAAGGGAACCTAATAAGACCCTCTATGTCACAATCCTCCCCAATACATTCTTCTGTGGATATGGGGGAGACACGTACATACATCTTTGGTCTGAGAATGTTGCACATCTTTCAACTAATGGTGCGATTTGTTAAAGGGCTCTTGGATTCCCTCACAAAGTGCTGATTTTAGGACATCATCGGCCAGTAGTCAGTCTCATGTGGTTCTGTGTGCCCGTTCTCTAGCCTTGTTCAAGCAACTTCCACTTTTCGGTTGGTATAGATGCTAGTCACCAACTGCCAAGGTCATCTATAATCTCTCGCAGTTATTTCTGGAGATAGGCATCCATTATTCCTTCCATTATCGCGAAGACAACTCCTGGAGCTGGGTTTCAGGTCGGTCGTGATGGGAGAGGAAAAAAGAGCATCACAAGCTGAGCGGCAGCTTGCCTTGGCCTTCTGTCGCTCGCTTCATCCCACTGACACCAACATGCGATGGCACCAAAACTACAGAGTATCTTTTTACGTGGTGACATCAGTGAAAGCCAATCTTGAACCTCCCTCAACTATTGGATGTGATGAGTTTAAGCTTTCGTGATGATTGCAAGGCACTACGAGAGCAACAATATATCACAATAGAATGGTTCATTAAAACTGTCATCTTAACTGCTGCAAGAGATGGCAATGTAACTCTGCGGTGGAGATAATGCTTCTAGAGAGAAAGACTGCCAGATTGGCAGTCTTCCTTCTGCTCACTGCTTTGCAAAGCCACACGCATGTTCCAGATTTCGAACCATCCTGTATATATTGCGTCCGATCCGTGGTACTTAGAAATGTGCTGAAGAAATCTCTCTCTGACTTCTGCTTCAGATCTCTCCCCTTCCCAATTCCGACCCCCAAATCCAGCTCAACTGATTGCCAAGGGGGGGAATGGGGAAATTCCAACAGCCAGAACCTTAGTGAGAACTTAAATGAAGTTCTTCTACAAGATTTCCTCATTCTTCCTCCCAAGATAGGCTATCCTCACGGGGGGGTTTGAAAACCAATCTGGATGTAGAGATCTTGGAATCCTTTGTAGTCTCGTGTAGTAAATTCAGGTTAATTTAGTCCCGGTGTAATGAAAGAGGTTGGTTCTCCACTCTCAGCATACAGGGACTTCCACATTGAGAGACCTGAAAGCCCCAGTACCGATTCTGAGAGCTCATTATGAACCGAAGTCCAACATTCCGGAGAGAAACAGTCGGAGTGGCAGATGACTAGCTTCACATCCAAGGCAAGCTTACTACGAAATAGCGCTCGGTAAAGCTGGTAGAAAGCGTTGTGCGGTCTGCCACACCCCAAGATAAATGTGAAAGAACCCGCAAAATACTAAGTGCTTTGTAGCCTTCACTTTTAATGTTTGAGTGAGGCCACCATCGTAAGTCTTTGAGTCACAAATTAGACCCAAGTACTTCAACCTCTTGACAAAATTGCAGTGGGGTCTGAATCCTAATAGAGGGAAGGATGGAACTTTCCTCGTTTGGGAAATGATAGCCATGGTCTCCTTGGAGAAAATTTGAAACCAATGATATGTTGCCCATGTACAACCTTGATTTATTGCAGTCTGCCATGCATCCTTGCAATTCCTGAATGCTTCCTCTGAGCAGTACAGTGTAAAAGGTCATCCACATACAGGATTACAGAGACAGCATTGAAAACAACTTGACAATGTCATTATAGCCAATGGCCAAAACGGTCACACTTAAGACACTCCTTGTGGGACCCCTCCAGCTGATCTTCCAGGTTAGAGAAAACTTGTTTCATAACCCGAACTCTAAACTTCTGTCAGCAAGGCAGCTTTGTATGGAAAGTAGGTAATGCTCCTCTTAAACAAATGTAATACGATTCATGAGTATGCCATGCTATCCAAGTAGTATCGTAAAGCCTTTCAGGTCAAAGAAGACTGCTATCATGTGACGTCGCTGTGCGAAGGAATTCCATATTAGCAGTTTCCATCCTCACAAGTGCATATGTGGTTGATCTTACATGTTATAAAGCCATATTGATATAGGGATTAACATGTTTTCCTTTTTCCAGCAGCCATGGTCAACATTTCTCCATCAGCTTGCAGGATGGCAGCTGGTGAGGGGAAATTGTCGGTAATTCCTGGTGCGGAAGCATCTTTGCAGTTAGGGAACAGGATGATTATAGCTTCTCTCCATTTGGATGGGCACTGTGCCCTCTCTATAGAGCCTACAATAGTCTGACAGGAAAACTCTGGGAGCTCTATGGTAACGTGAGAATCATTTGGGATGAATTACCGTCACTTCCTGGGGGAAAGTTTCCCTACGGCAAGAGCTGCAAGCAGAGTCCATTCCTTGCACAATAATGGCAAGTTATATGGAAGTTCTGCTGCAGGTACTCTACTGAAGAACGACACGGGTGTTGATTCGTCCGCCCGAAAAACCGAAAAAGTGTGAGAATCGAGCAGTTGTAAGATGCTCCAGAGGAGATCTCTGTCATGATTTAGCTAGTCATTTGGCAAACATCTTCTTATCTGTGAGATAGCCATCTATCTTCAGAGCAGGTTTTGTGACATGGATATGCTCTTTCCAGCGATCCTTACGCATCCTTGTCCCAATACCCATGCTAAGGGAGTCCCAGAGTTAAATCGAGGAGACATAATGTCTCCACACTCCGTCTAGCCTCCTTTAGCACGCCGCTGGCATTGGCTCGGGTCTCTGTAATTGACAAGGGTATACAATGCTGGGGCGTGTTTCTACTGCCCTTAAGGCAGCTTTTCTTGCTTCTGACAGGTTGTTGCAATTCATCAGAACCACCATGGTACTGGAGGTCGACGGTAATGGCGTACTTTTGGGAATGGATGCCTTCTGCTTTGCAAGGGAATTCTGAAGTGAGGTGATTAACAGCATCTTGATTTTACACTGGAAAATCATTCACAGATCCTTGCAATACTGCAGTTGATCATAAAAAAGATTCCAGTCCGCATGTTCAAGTCGCATCTCTGCACTCCATTGGCTGGAATACCCATTCCCCTCCCTCCAAAAGTATTGGAAGTGGGTCACTTCCATGCAATGTCTTCCATGACCTGCCAACAAGGAAGTTCCAACTGGTGAATCAGGTGGTGAACCTATTTGAATAGGTCTAATTGGAGAATGTCCCAGTTTGAATTTGAAAATGTGTTGGGAGTAGTGTATTGTTCAGTAAAACTGCATCTACTCTTAACCCACCCAATCACCCCGGATTTATGTTCGTCCCTTGTAGGTTTTTTGTGAATTTTCGTTACTACAGAGGGCTCCACATGTGCTCAGCTCCCAAGGAGTTCTTATCAGTAGGCCTCACGATGACTGATCGTGATTTCCCCATTCCTTGAATTGGCGGGGAGGAAAAAATGCGCGTTTTTCTTTAATACAATTGATATCAATACTGTATTATTGTTATGATGTTATGATTTATTAAAGTATTATTAAAATCGTGTTAAACATTTAATACAAGGAAATAATGCAAAAGGATCCTTTCAAAAGTCAAGACAAGGGGTAACAGGTGAGAAAGGTGGGACGAATAAGTGACCCCTTGATGACTTAAAGCACTTTCTTGTAGAGCCCATCTATGTGTGGAATACAATAAATTAAACCTGTGTTACAGTGGGCATGGATGTATCTTGCCAACGTGCCGGATTGGTGTTAAGAACAAGGACTCAAGGCCCTTCCTCAAGGGTTGCACAAAGTGTCTCCCCAGAGGTGTGCGACCATTTGAAATCTCCCAAGAGTAGAAATGGATGTGGCAACTGACCCCAAGTAGATCTTCCAAATCATTAATGTTCAGATTATGTGGAGGAAGGATAGATGGATGCATGCAACAGTGTAAGGTCCGTGTCAAGCCTATTCTACAGGCCTCACGCAGTGTTGTCTGCAGGTGGATGGCCGGAAGGGAAATCTGAGCTACCATACTGCTACTCCTCCATGAGGCCCATTGCAAAGTTCCATAATGTGCTTGCAACTGGAATCCTCTCAGGAAAATGGGGGGGGGGGACGTTTCCCTGGTCAATAAGCTCTTGTTAGGCAACACAAACGGGGTTCCATGAAGCTATCAGATGTTGCAGTTTTCCCATTTCTTGCCATGAATTCCCTGACAGTTTCCATTGGATTAGGGTACCAGTTCTTTATATATTTTCTTCATAAGGTGTTGAGGCAGCACCTGTGGTCAAGGTTTCGCCTCACACCGTTAGCTGTCACTTTCCATGATCATGGGAGTTACATTTTTCAATATTTCGTTTGACCCCTGGGGAACTAGTTTCCCACAGGTTTCCCTTGGACAGGTTCAGGATCTTTGCCTAGGAAAGGACCGACCCCTGAGCCTTTGCTTCAGGGGTTCTGTCTATAGCGGCATTGGGACAGGCCCTGTGGATGTTATGTGGAGCTGGAGTTCTTTTGGACAGTGTCAAGATTCCTTTGCCTGGGTCAAAGGGCAGTGCATGAGCTTAATTCAGGAGCATTCTGCCTAGCAGCAGATGCTCCTAGTGGATGTCGGTGGCACTGGAGCTGTCACCATTGAGGCTCTGGAAGCCTTAGCCTGATGGTCCAAAGACCTTACTTTGGGAGGAGGAAGTCTCCTCAAATAGACCCTCACTCCTACTCCGTGTCTGGTGGAAACAACCACCAGGGCAGGTGTCAGCCAATTTTGGGACTGAGGTTAGAGGAAGTGGCAGAGTGTGTTGCTGTAAGAAGCATTGGAGGGCAAAGGGTGGTGGGAAGGAGGATGGGCTAGAACCGAAGCAAAAGGACCTACATAGGCTGTCGCAAACAGCACATGGGCACGTCGCTTGCTTGGAAAAACTACTTTCTCCTTGCTCCTTATTTAAAAAACCAATCTTCCTTCAAATTTGTACCTTTTACATTGCTTGAAGAAGGCTTCATGAGCTCTTTGCAGTGGGTAACAGCAATTGGGACCTGGACAGTTGTCATCTCCTTGATGCCTGTTGTACCACACTTAAACATACGCTTAGGTTGTCCATTTCTTAAAACGGGCAAGAGTTGGCTCCAGCCCAATAACATTAGGGAGTGTGGAAGCATCGCATAGAGTTGGGCACAAGGCTTTACCTTGAGGTGGTACCATGCTAACCTTAAAACTGATCTGGAAGGAACTAATGTGTAAAAGTTAGAAGAAGAGCTGGTTTGTCGACTGTTCCAACCAGCAACTTTATTCCTAAAAACGTTTTACTGCCACTACATTAAATTCTCTAGTTCCTCTAAAACAGTTTCTCCCAGAATTACCTCATCAGGTCCGGGAAAGACCAATTCCCTACACTGATTGAGGGTTTTGTGAGGAGAACATGAAATTGGCCCCAGGATATGCATATCGCCGCAGACGGTCACTCTGTCTGGTGACGAAACCTCAACTATCAGGCTACCAATCTCGCTGTGGTGTGATGCGAGGATCACGTTGACATACTTCAACTATTTTTGATGACCCCAAAAATTTCAAGATCCATGATTGATACACCATACAATGGTCTTCACTAACAGCGGACCGTAGCATCTATGAAATGCTTTCATATTTACCAGGTAAGATTTCCTTAGTGGATTGAGGAGGAACTTTTACCCTGCTACCTGGTTTGGGAGCCCGGGAACATTTAGAATTCCCATTCGTCCCTTTGGAAGCTTGAAAGGTTCCAGGAGTGACGTGTGATTTTCCAGAGAGAATGGTTAGAAGGGATTGCGCAGGTCGTCAGGGAGAGAGCTAGATCTTTGAAATTTGTAGTACTCATACAAATTGGAATTCTCATTTCCTCACCCCCCCACCCACCATGGAGTCAATGAGGGGAAGCTATAGTTGGGGTTCAAAAGTCTTCCCAACAGCAACAGGGTAATGAGGAAATTATACGCAGCCCCTATACAGTACTGATGGCAGTCGCGGGACCTATGTCCTACCGGACTGAATAGTGCCTGCTTGACCTAGCATTATTTGACCAAGCCGATTGACTTGACGGGGCTATGATCAGCCACCCGTCTAACCAGAATAAAGGGACCAAAAGAGGTGTGTTGCTAGCGCAGGGCGCAGACGTGCAGCATCGCTTCAACCTCCAGGACTCCGGTTCCTGGTAATATTGCCACGCACGGCAACACCATGTGGGAGAGTTTCTCCCTGGGTCCAAGATGGGATGAACCAGGGTGGGTACACCATCCCCTCTCATAGGACTGGTGCACCAGGAAGCCTTTTGTCTCATCCCTCACTGGTGACCCCTCGTATGGGTAGCCCTTGGTCCGGACTTCACCAGATCATTGGGACCTCATGCCCCCCCACCGCGGCAAGGCGGCTTCCATTAGGGGGGTCGATGACGGAGAGGTTGTGAACTGGCAAGGGAGTCTCATTCAGAGCTGTTCCGTTTTTCGCACTAGGCTAGCCAGTGGTGGCAGCTGCAAGCGAGAAGGCACTTAAAACTATTTAGGATACTACACCATCGCTTCACATTACCTTGTGCAAACAGGAGGACCATGACAGCAGGAAAACCACATCATGCGCATTTTCATTTATTAAGCTTTCGGACATCAACTGTATTGGTCCCCACTTTGCTCTCTATTGTCAAAGCCACTATTTCCCTTTCTACTGCGAAATCCACTCGGGCTTTATCTAGAGGGGGCACAATTAATTAACGTCAAGTGTGAGCTCTCCTGTATCTTTACCTGAGTCAACTCTTGATGAACCCACACTATAAAATATAATAATCATAAGAGGGGTTACTGATGATCTAATTTCAGTCTTAGAGGTAACTGAGAGAAGGGGAATATCAAACAATTGTTAATCTTACATTTCTTGATATATTGAATTATAAATCATTAAACTTGTACAACTAAAAAACCTAAATTGACACAGAGGTCCACTTCTCCACTAATGTGTGTATTCCTTCTTTTATGTCTTCCTTCCTGAATCCTTTGTCTGTACAGACTTTCCTCAAATTCCTTCATTTCTTTCCTGTATCAGTTCAGAGGATTCCTAAGGATGGCACCTGCTTTACAATCTGGTGGATCTCTCCAAGGACTTCTCAGGAGCAAACACCACAAAACCGAACAAAAACACAAAACCCATTCCTAAAAAAAGAGAAACAATGGTTCTATTTTAGGAATGATAAAACAATAAAAGGTTCAATATAACTAATTTCTTGTAGGAACATAACTACTTTTGACAAACAAACAAATTGCATAGATTCATGCCATTATATACGATCTGAGTAGTTTTATATTTATACATTATATTATATTTATGAAACCCTCATTTTAGCATAGATAGTATTATTCTATTATAAACTTCAATAACACTTACTCCTTGAATGGGTTTTAAATCCTCAATAATAACAGTGACATCTGAATGGTATCCAAGTGCCACGTGTCAGCCACTAGCTGTGAAGAAGATATTCTATTAACCATGATTTTCCAATGTGTTCTCAAATGATTACTTTGTTATGGTTCTGTAATCAGATCTATAGTATTTTATAATTTTATTATTGATATTAGCACAGCTGAATGTTCTTTCTTACTTCTGGTATTTAAAGTATTTTACTAACCTCTTTCGAGCATCTACCAGGCACTTGTTTCTTTTCTCTCTCTCTCTCTCTCTGGTTATGACTCTAATATCAGGGTTTAGCATTGTATATTCTTAACATTTTAACATCTACTCAGATCACATATATTACAAGCATATTGTTTCGTCTTAATCATACATACATAATACCGGAACTTAAAGAAATTTCTCCAGAAACAAAATGAATACATATTGGTTTCTTCATTAAAATATCCATTATATAACCTTAATATAATAAGCAACAGTGAAATATAACTGCGTACCCTCTAATTAAAAAGAATGCCTTGTGGGGGAAACAAAGAAAACTGAACTTTGTAGGGTAGACTCGCATATTTACACTGTTTCTTTATCTTAGTATAATAATGTGAACGTATATAGCACCTGATACAAAAATAGTAAAATAAAGTATCATCTTTCTAAGAAAATAAAATATCATCTTTCTAAATAATTATTTAAGTACTAATTATCTTACCAGTTAAAGACTAATTAAATAAGGTATACATAATTAACATATGAGTAAAGACCAAGTAAGTGAGGTATACAAAGGGTGGTCACAGACGAATTTTTGGGTCATTCTTACTTCATGACTTAGTGCTCATTACACAACAACTATGTCCATCATCAGAGTCTGCATTTGTAAAAACTATGTACATTACTACCGAGTATATAATTACAGCGAAAATAAGAAACACAAGATACAACAGCAACATAAATTATAAAAGTAAAACTCGGGAAAGAATGTTAAACACTGAAACAAAATAAGATGTTTTGCTTACGATTATTCTCCATAGGTGGAATGTGGAGTATGTGACTGTGTCATGTTGGCGTGACAACACTTTACAGAAATTTGAATACCTGGATGACCGTTGTAGGTGGGTGAGGGAATGGGGGGGAGGGGGTAACGTGTGCAAATTATTTCGAAGTATAGAGAGCAGCTGAACTTTCATTGTTGTTTACGTTTGGTTTTATTTTTTTAATCGATAATGATTCTAAGATTCTTAAGTCATTTACATCTTTTGCTTTTCTCAATATTGTGAAATCATCTAGTTTTATTACACGGTTTGTTTAAGGAGAGTGATCTCGAATTAATGAGTATATTGGAGAGGATAGTGGACGTACTGTCCGATAAGAGATCCTATTATGCTCATAATATCTCATCATTAGATTCCTTGTTGAACATATATATCTAGCGTTACAGCTAGAATACTTATATGAGTAAACTACATTTGAAACTAATTTGGGGGAAATGGTAACTAAGTAGTTTCTGTGGTTCTTTCCGTAAGACAAAGCGCACGGATATTTACTTGACTTACTGATTCAATTATATCAACAAATCAAGATATACAGCATTTTCCTTGACAGTATTTAACCTGTAAGGTTATGTCATAGAGGTACAGAATGATTTTAAAGACATTCATCTCACCGAAGTCAATACCACGTCATATGACTCGGACATGTTGGAAATGTTTATCATGTTATAATTGACTTCTAATCTTACCCACATAGAGGGAACATGCATTTGATGTACTGCTAAAACGGCACAGAAACATTTTATGCACCTTTACAATAAAATGTTTATATCAAGAAACTTATGATGCAATCCGCAATCAATGAAAATATAAATCCCTACCTGAGACCACGTGAAATATATCTGAAAAATATCGCGCTCTAATTGGCTGGCCGGAGTGTATCAAAACGTATCAGTTTGAAGGCAAACACTCTGATACAAAATGGAAAGAAGATTCAACAGCTTCAATAAAGGGCAAACATGTATAAGGGTGTATCAAAGTGTTAGGGGTTTCGGAAATACTACAAAAAAAGGCCCATTTATAAATCTATATGTATCCAAAATCATTTAAATCTACGTTAATGACGAACGGAGTGCGTGGGTTAAAGACACACTTTTGGTCCTATGTCCTTTGTACTTTTCTTTATAATGCGCATTTCGGTACCGACTGTGGCTTTACCTAGTGATAAAATCCCCACAGGCGACGCGAGCGTACCCAGGCGCATTGCGACTATATATACTGATGAGTCACAAGTGCATTCACCGAACATTGCTGTATGGTTGACAGGTACGTTCACTTCTGAGACCCCTACATGCTACAAGCACATATGTGATACATGTTAAATTTCATATGAGTATAGATTAGTTAGTGAATTATATTAGCTTGATTTCTTCGTTGACTGGCACTGGTATGTCCATTGCGCTCTCTTCCTCTCTCTCTCTCTCTCTCTCTCTCTCTCTCTCTCTCTCTCTCACTCACTCACTCTCACTCTCTCTCTCTCTCTCTCTTCTCTCTCCTATCTCTCTCTCTCTCTCTCTCTCTCTTCTCTTTCTCTCTCTCTCTCTCTCTCTCTCTCTCTCTCTCTCTCTCTCTCTCTCTCTTTCACCTCTCTCTCTCTTTCTCTCTCTCTCTCATGTTACAAGCACATATGTGATACATGTTAAATTTCATATGAGTATAGATTAGTTAGTGAGTTATAATAGCTTGTTTTCTTCGTTGAATGGCACTGGTATGTACATTGCGCTCTCTCCTCTCTCTCTCTCTCTCTCTCTCTCTCTCTCTCTCTCTCTCTCTTTTCTCTCTCTCTCTCTCTCTCTCCTCTCTCTCTCTCTCTCTCCGATAAGAGATCCTATTATGCTCATAATATCTCATCATTAGATTCCTTGTTGAACATATATATCTAGCGTTACAGCTAGAATACTTATATGAGTAAACTACATTTGAAACTAATTTGGGGGAAATGGTAACTAAGTAGTTTCTGTGGTTCTTTCCGTAAGACAAAGCGCACGGATATTTACTTGACTTACTGATTCAATTATATCAACAAATCAAGATATACAGCATTTTCCTTGACAGTATTTAACCTGTAAGGTTATGTCATAGAGGTACAGAATGATTTTAAAGACATTCATCTCACCGAAGTCAATACCACGTCATATGACTCGGACATGTTGGAAATGTTTATCATGTTATAATTGACTTCTAATCTTACCCACATAGAGGGAACATGCATTTGATGTACTGCTAAAACGGCACAGAAACATTTTATGCACCTTTACAATAAAATGTTTATATCAAGAAACTTATGATGCAATTCGCAATCAATGAAAATATAAATCCCTACCTGAGACCACGTGAAATATATCTGAAAAATATCGCGCTCTAATTGGCTGGCCGGAGTGTATCAAAACGTATCAGTTTGAAGGCAAACACTCTGATACAAAATGGAAAGAAGATTCAACAGCTTCAATAAAGGGCAAACATGTATAAGGGTGTATCAAAGTGTTAGGGGTTTCGGAAATATTACAAAAAAAGGCCCATTTATAAATCTATATGTATCCAAAATCATTTAAATCTACGTTAATGACGAACGGAGTGCGTGGGTTAAAGACACACTTTTGGTCCTATGTCCTTTGTACTTTTCTTTATAATGCGCATTTCGGTACCGACTGTGGCTTTACCTAGTGATAAAATCCCCACAGGCGACGCGAGCGTACCCAGGCGCATTGCGACTATATATACTGATGAGTCACAAGTGCATTCACCGAACATTGCTGTATGGTTGACAGGTACGTTCACTTCTGAGACCCCTACATGCTACAAGCACATATGTGATACATGTTAAATTTCATATGAGTATAGATTAGTTAGTGACTTATATTAGCTTGATTTCTTCGTTGACTGGCACTGGTATGTCCATTGCGCTCTCTCCTCTCTCTCTCTCTCTCTCTCTCTCTCTCTCTCTCACTCACTCACTCTCACTCTCTCTCTCTCTCTTTCTCTCTCTCTTCTTTCTCTCTTCTCTCTCTCTCTCTCTCTATCTCTCTCTTCTCTCTCTCTTTCTCTTTCTCTTCCTCTCTCTCCTCACTCTCTCTCTCTCTCTCTCTCTCTCTCTCTCTCTCTCTCTTTCACCTCTCTCTCTCTTTCTCTCTCTCTCTCATGTTACAAGCACATATGTGATACATGTTAAATTTCATATGAGTATAGATTAGTTAGTGAGTTATAATAGCTTGTTTTCTTCGTTGAATGGCACTGGTATGTCCATTGCGCTCTCTCCTCTCTCTCTCTCTCTCTCTCTCTCTCTCTCTTTTCTCTCTCTCTCTCTCTCTCTCTCTCCTCTCTCTCTCTCTCTCCGATAAGAGATCCTATTATGCTCATAATATCTCATCATTAGATTCCTTGTTGAACATATATATCTAGCGTTACAGCTAGAATACTTATATGAGTAAACTACATTTGAAACTAATTTGGGGGAAATGGTAACTAAGTAGTTTCTGTGGTTCTTTCCGTAAGACAAAGCGCACGGATATTTACTTGACTTACTGATTCAATTATATCAACAAATCAAGATATACAGCATTTTCCTTGACAGTATTTAACCTGTAAGGTTATGTCATAGAGGTACAGAATGATTTTAAAGACATTCATCTCACCGAAGTCAATACCACGTCATATGACTCGGACATGTTGGAAATGTTTATCATGTTATAATTGACTTCTAATCTTACCCACATAGAGGGAACATGCATTTGATGTACTGCTAAAACGGCACAGAAACATTTTATGCACCTTTACAATAAAATGTTTATATCAAGAAACTTATGATGCAATTCGCAATCAATGAAAATATAAATCCCTACCTGAGACCACGTGAAATATATCTGAAAAATATCGCGCTCTAATTGGCTGGCCGGGGTGTATCAAAACGTATCAGTTTGAAGGCAAACACTCTGATACAAAATGGAAAGAAGATTCAACAGCTTCAATAAAGGGCAAACATGTATAAGGGTGTATCAAAGTGTTAGGGGTTTCGGAAATATTACAAAAAAAGGCCCATTTATAAATCTATATGTATCCAAAATCATTTAAATCTACGTTAATGACGAACGGAGTGCGTGGGTTAAAGACACACTTTTGGTCCTATGTCCTTTGTACTTTTCTTTATAATGCGCATTTCGGTACCGACTGTGGCTTTACCTAGTGATAAAATCCCACAGCGACGCGAGCGTACCCAGGCGCATTGCGACTATATATACTGATGAGTCACAAGTGCATTCACCGAACATTGCTGTATGGTTGACAGGTACGTTCACTTCTGAGACCCCTACATGCTACAAGCACATATGTGATACATGTTAAATTTCATATGAGTATAGATTAGTTAGTGACTTATATTAGCTTGATTTCTTCGTTGACTGGCACTGGTATGTCCATTGCGCTCTCTCCTCTCTCTCTCTCTCTCTCTCTCTCTCTCTCTCTCTCTCTCTCTCACTCACTCACTCTCACTCTCTCTCTCTCTCTTCTCTCTCTCTCTCTCTTCTCTCTCCTCTCTCTCTCTCTTTCTCTCTCTCTCTCTCCATTACTCTTCCTCTCTCTCTCTCTCCCTTACTCTTTCTTTCACCTTTACTCTCTCTCTCTCTCTCTCTCTCTCTCTCTCTACAAGCACATATGTGATACATGTTAAATTTCATATGAGTATAGATTATTAGTGAGTTATAATAGCTTGTTTTCTGTTGAATGGCACTGGTATGTACTGCGCTCTCTCTCTCTCTCTCTTCTCCTCCGTCTCCTTTTTCTTCACTCTTCTCCTCTTCTCTCTCTCTCTCTCTCTCTTTCTCTTCTCTCTCTCTCCTCCTCTCTCCTCTCTCTCCTCCCAAAAAATCCTATTATCTCATAATACTTTTTAGATTCCTTGTTAACAAAATATTCTAGCGTTACAGCTAGAATACTATATGAAAACTACATTTGAAACTAATTTGGGGAATGGGAAATAATAAATTTCTGGGGGTTCTTTCGTAAGAACAAAGCGCACGGATTTTACTTGACCCTTTCTGATCAATTATATCAACAATAAGATATACAAAATTTTCCCCTTTACAGTATTTTAACCTGAAGGTTATGTCATAGAGGTACAGAAAGATTTAAAGACTTCATCTCACCGAAGTCAATAAACCCCCGTCATATTACTCGGACATGTTGGGAAAAGTTTATCATGTTTTAATTTACTTCAAATTTACCCACATAGAGGAACAACATTTGATGTACTGCTAAACGCACAGAAACATTTAGCACCTTTACATAAATGTTTTAATCAAGAAACTTATGATGCAATTCGCAATCAATGAAAATATAAATCCCTACCTGGAGACCACGTTAAATATATCTGAAAAAATTTGCGCTCTAATGGCTGGCCGGATGTATCAAAACGTACAAATTTGAAGGCAAACACTCCCGATACAAATGGAAAAATGATCAAAAGCTTCATAAAGGGCAAACATGTATAAGGGTTACAAAATGTTAGGGGTTTCGAAATTTTTACAAAAAAAGGGCCCCTTTATAATCTATATGTATCCAAATCTTTAATCTACGTTAATGACGACGGTGCGTGGGTTAAAGACCACTTTTGGTCCTATGTCCCTTTTTAACTTTTCTTTATAATGCGCTTTCGGTACCGACTGTGGCTTTACCTAGTGATAAAACCCCACAGCGACGCGAGCGTCCCCCATTTGCGACTATATTACTTTATGTCCACAAGTGCATTCACCGAACATTGCTGTATGGTTGACAGGTACGTTCACTTCTGAGACCCCTACATCTACCAAGCACATATGTATTACATGTTAAATTTTTTATGATATAGATTTTAGTGACTTATTTAGCTTGATTTCTTTGTTGACTGCACTGGTATGTCCATTGCCTTCTCTCCTCTCTCTCTCTCTCTCTCTCTCTCACTTTCTCTCTCTTCCTCCTTCTCTCTCTCTCCTATCTCTCTCTTCTCCTCTCTCTCCTCTCCTCTCTTCCCCTCTCTCTCCCCCTCTCTCTCTCTCTCTCTCTTCTCTCTCCTATCTCCCCTCTCCCCTCTCTCTCTCTTTCTCCTCCTCTCTTCCTCTCTCTCTCTCCTCTCTCTCTCTTTCCTCTCTCATCTTTCTCTCTTTTTTTCACCTCTCGCCCCTTTCTCTCTCTCTCTCATGTTACAACACATATGTTACATGTTAAATTTCATATGATAAAAGATTAGTTTATGAAATTATAAACTTGTTTTCTTGTTGATGGCACTGGGATGTCCTTGCGCTTCTCTCCTCTCTCTCTCTCTCCTCATTCCTCCTCTTCTCTCTCTCTCCTCTCCTTCTCTCTCCTATCTCTCTTCTCTCTCTCTCTCTTTCGTTCCCGCTTTCTCCCTCTCTCTCTCTCTCTCTCCTCTCCTCTCTCTCTCCGATAAGAGATCCTATATGCTCATAATATCTCATCATTAATCCTTGTTGAACATATATATCTACGTTACAGCTAAATACTTATATAGTAAACTACATTTGAAACTAATTTGGGGAAATGGGACTAAGTATTTCTGTGGGTTTTTTCCGTAAGACAAACGCACGATTTTACTTGACTTACTGATTCAATATATCAACAATCAGATATACAGCATTTCCTTGACAATATTTAACCTGTAAGGTTATGGTCCAAAAGGTACAGAATGATTTTAAAAAAAATTCATCTCACCGAATCAATACCACGTCATATGACTCGGACATGTTGGAAATGTTTATTTTTAAATTGACTTCTAAACTTACCCTAGGGAAATGCATTTGATGTCTGCTAAAACGGCACGGAAATTTTATGCACTTTACTAAAATTTTATTCAGAAACTTATGATGCATTCGCAATCAATGAAAATATAATCCCTACCTGAGACCACTTAATATAAACCTAAAAATATCCCTCTAATTGGCCTGCCTGCCTTCCCCAACCCCTATCAGTTTGAAGCAAAACCTTCCATGAAAAAGTTTACCAGCTTCATAAGCCCCCTTATAAGGGGTATCAAAGTTTTTTTTCCAAAAATTAAAAAGCCCATTTTAACTATCTTAATTTTCCAAAATCATTTAACTTCTTAATGAAAGGAATTGGTGGTTTAAAAAACCCTTTTTTATGTCCTTTCTGTTTGACTGGTTCTTTATAATGCGCATTTTCGGTCCCTGTCTTTTTTTCCTATTATAAATCCTTCCCCCAGCTGGCGCTTACCCGCCATTGCGACAATTCCGTGATGTCACAATGCATTCACCAAATTGCGTAGGTTTTTTTGAAATTTCGTTACTTCTTTGAGGGCCCTACATGCTTAAAAAAGCACATATGTATACTGTTTAATTTCAATATGATATAGATTAGTTATGACTTATATTACTTGATTCTTCGTTGACTGCACTGGTATGTCCCTTGGGGCTCTCTCCCTTCTCCTCTCCTTCTCTCTCTCTCTCTCCCTCACTCACTCTCACTCTCCTTTTCTCTCTCTCTTCCTCTCCTATCTCTCTCTCTCTCTCTCTCTCTCTTTCTCTCTCTCTCTCTCTCTCTCTCTCTCTCTCTCTCTCTCTCTTCCTTCTCTCTCTCTCTCTCTCTTCCTTCTCTCTCTCTCTCTCTTCTCTCTCTCTCTCCTTCTCTCTCTCTTTCTCTCTTCCTTCTCTCTCTCTCTCTCTCTCTCTCTCTCTCTCTCTCTCTCTCTTTTCTTCTCTCTCTCATGTTAACATATGTGATACATGTTAAATTATATGATAATAGTTATAGTTATATGTTATAATACTTTTTCTTGTGAATGTTGTCATCTTCTCTCTCTCTCTCTCTCTTCTCTCTCTCTCTCTCTCCCTCTTCTCTTTCTCTCTCTCTATCTCTCTCCTCTCCTCTTTCTTTTTTCTCTCTCTCTCTCTCTTCTCTCCTATCCTTCTCCGATAAATCCATTAAATTCTGATAATATTCATTCTTAGAAATTTTGAATATATAATTAAACTAAAACTTTAATGAGTAAATCATTTAAATTAATTTCGGGGAATGGAACTAAGAATTCTTGGATCTTTCAAACAAGACATATTTATATGCTATGTACCGATTGTTACCAATAATAAACCCATTCTGAAGATTTAACCATTGATATAAGAAACTGATTACGAAATTCTTCAGAATTATCCACTCATTTACTCGACATGTGGAAATTTTCAATGCTAAATTATGTACTTACAAAGAACTGATTTGATTATGTTAATGCCAAATTTATAGATTATTACCTAAAATGATTATATCGAAACTTATCGAGCACTTCAATCATGAAATTAAATCCTTCATCACTTCACTCTATCTAAAAATTCCGCTCCTCTGCTTGGCCGACTTTCAACTACTTTCATTTTGTTCAAAATCTTACAACTCCTTTACTAATTAATTACTCTCAATTCCTCTCTCAACTATCTGTTAGCTCTCTTCTGTCCTATTCCTTTCTTTCAATAACTCCTTTTCATCTTCTGTCTTTCTTTAATCTCCCACTCTCTCACTCTCTAACCCTTTTTCTATTTCCTCTCTTTCCTCTTCTCTTTACTCCATCTTCCTCTTGCTTTCCCTTACTACATCCTCACTTCTCATCTCTCTCATCGCATTTCTCTTATATTACTTTCCTTTGCCATTCTCCTCTTCTCTCTCTCTCTTCTTTCTCTTTCACTTACTTTAATTCTCCTACTCTCTCTAGCTATTTATCTTTTTCTTCTTGATTCCTTTCTATTCCTCTTCCTCTCTCTCTCTCTCTCCTCTCTCTCCTCTCTTCTCTCTTCTCCTCTTCTCTCTTCTCTCCTTTCTCACTTCTTCTCTTCCTCCTCTCTCATTTACTCTCTCTCTCATCTATCTCGGAATCTACTATTCTTGCTTCTTCTCTCTACTCTACCTCGTTCTCTCTTACTCTACTTTCATCTATACATATCCATCTTCATTTCTCTTACTTTACCTGTATTCTTATGTACTATATTTATATCATTTCTTCTCATCAATTCACTTCATCATTCTCGTCATTCTCAATTCTCTCTCTCTATTCTTCTTCTCCCTCTCCTTCTTCTCTCTTCTCCTTACTTTATCTCTCCATAATCTTCTCTTACTTCTATCTTCATCTTTCATAATTCCTACATCCTATAACATCTATATCTGCTCTAATTATGACGGTAAAACATTGATATTGGGGAAATCTATAATTAAGATTGTCAGTAATAAAGCAGTTTATGTGTTAAGCATTGTTATTCGAAATTACAAATCCTTCTATCTATTACCTGTTTAATCTCATTTATAAAATCTCTTAACCTTCTTCTGCTTATCTTTCTTTATCATTCTGTCATCTGCTCCCTAGGAAATCTTCTCTACAGCACCATTTCTGCACCTTTAATATTTAATCAAATACTACATTCGATCTTGAAGTATATCTAGGACCACAGATACGTAATATAACATAATTAATAATTGTGGGGTAATGTAAACTTGATATTTGCGCCTGTTATCTTGAAGACTCCACGATTACTCTTGACTTATCTATCAATTTTCAATCATCAACTAACCATTTTCTATCTACATTTTCCTCTTATCTCTCTCTAATCCTTCTGAAAACTCTCTTTCCGAGTCATCCTCTATACTCGATCTTTGGCAATTCGTCCTCTTCTTTTATTCTCTCTCTATCTCACCCCACTCCTCGTCCTTCTTCTATCTCAACTCACAAATCATTTCATCCCTTCTCTATGTTCTTTCACTCTCTCCTCACTCTCCATCAAGACATTTAATCCTTCTCTCTACTCTGATCTCTTGATATATCATCAATTTCTCTCCTTCATTCGCTTGCTCCTTATCATTACGTTCTTTTGAGCTAAACTTTTCTTCTTTCAAATATACATCTCTCTCTCTCTCTCTCATCAGCATCTGTATCATGCGTTTCATTGTCTTAGCTTTCCGAAATTTACAACAACAATTATCCCATTTATATCTATATGTATCAAAATCTTAATTACGTTAATGATACGATGCGTTGGGTTTAAATGAACACTATTATTGCGTCTCTCTTCCTTGTACCTTTTCTTTATAATGCTCATTTCGGTACCGACTGTGGCTTTACCTAGTGATAAAATCCCCACAGGCGACGCGAGCGTACCCAGGCGCATTGCGACTATATATACTGATGAGTCACAAGTGCATTCACCGAACATTGCTGTATGGTTGACAGGTACGTTCACTTCTGAGACCCCTACATGCTACAAGCACATATGTGATACATGTTAAATTTCATATGAGTATAGATTAGTTAGTGCTTAATTAGCTTGATTTCTTCGTTGACTGGCACTGGTATGTCCATTGCGCTCTCTCCTCTCTCTCTCTCTCTCTCTCTCTCTCTCTCTCACTCACTCACTCTCACTCTCTCTCTCTCTCTCTCTCTTCTCTCTCCTATCTCTCTCTCTCTCTCTCTCTCTCTTCTCTCTCTCCCCTTCTCTCTCTCTCTCTCTCTCTCTCTCTCTCTCACCCTCTCTCTCTCTCTCTCCTCTCTCTCTCTCTCTCTCTTTCCCCACCCTCTCTCTCTCTTTCTCTCTCTCTCTCATGTTACAAGCACATATTTTATACATGTTAATTTCATATGAGTATAGATTAGTTATGAGTTATAATAGCTTGTTTTCTTCGTTGAAGGGCACTGTATGTACATTGCGTTTCTCTCTCTCCTCTCTCTCTCTCTCCTCTCTCTCTCTCTCTCTCTCTCTCTCTCTCTCTTCTTCTCCTATCTCTCCTCTCTCTCCTCTCTCTTTTTCTCTCTCTCTCTCTCTCTCTCCCCTCTCTCTCCCCTCTCTCTCCGATAAAGATCCTATTTTGCTCATAATATCTCATCATTAGATTCCTTGTTGAACATATATATCTACGTTACAGCTAGAATACTTTATGAGTAAACTACATTTGAAACTAATTTTGGGGGAAATGGTAACTAAGTATTTCTGTGGTTCTTTCCGTAAGACAAAGCGCACGGATATTTACTTGACTTACTGATTCAATTATATCAACAAATCAAGATATACACCTTTTCCCTTGACAGTATTTACCTGTAAAGGTTATGTTCATAAAAGGTACAGATGATTTTAAAGCATTCATCTCACCGAAGTCAATACCACGTCCCTATGAAATCGGGCATGTTGGAAATGTTTATCATGTTATAATTGACTTCTAATCTTACCCACATAGAGGGAACATGCATTTGATGTACTGCTAAAACGGCACAGAAACATTTTATGCACCTTTACAATAAAATGTTTATATCAAGAAAATTATGATGCAATTCGCAATCAATGAAAATATAAATCCCTACCTGAGACCCCGTTAAATATATCTGAAAATATCGCGCTCTAATTGGCTGGCCGGAGTGGGATCAAACGTATCATTTTGAAGGGAAACACTCTGATACAAAATGGAAAAATAAATTTAACAGCTTCAATAAAGGGCAACATGTATAAGGGTGTATCAAAGTGTTAGGGGTTTCGGAAAAATTACAAAAAAAAGGCCCATTTTTTAAATCTATATGTATCCAAAATCATTTAAATCTACTTAATGACGAAAGGAGTGCGTGGGATAAAGACACACTTTTGGTCCTATGTCCTTTGTACTTTTCTTTATAATGCGCATTTCGGTACCGACTGTGGCTTTACCTAGTGATAAATCCCCACAGGCGACGCGACGTACCCAGCGCATTGCGACTATATAACTGATGAGTCACAATGCATTCACCGAACATTGCTGTATGGTTGACAGGTACTTCACTTTTGAACCCCTACATGCTACAAAGCACTAGTGTACTGTTAAATTCATATGAGTATAGATTAGTTTTGACTTATTTAGCTTATTTCTTCGTTGACTGGGACTGGTATTCCATTGCGCCTCTCCTCTCTCTCTCACTCTCTCTTTTCTCTCTCCTTTTCACTCCTCACCTCACTCTCTCTCTCTCTCTCTCTCTCTTCTCTCTCTTATCTCTCTCCTCTCTCTCCTCTCTCTCTTTCTCTCTCTCTCTCTTTCCCCTCTCCTCTTTTCTCTTTCCTCTCTCCTCTCACCTCTTCTTCTCTCTCTTCTTCCCTCTCTTCCCCTTTTCTCTCTCTCCTCCTTTCAAACCTCTCTCCTCTTTTCTCTCCCCTCTCATGTTAAAAAAGCACATTGTGAACATGTTAAATTTCATATGAGTAAATTAGTTAGTGAGTTAAATAGCTTGTTTTCTTCGTTTAAAGGGATGGGTATGTCCATTGCCTCTCCCCTCTCTCTCCTCCTCTCCTCTCTCTCTCTCCTCTCTCTCTCTTCTCTCTCCTATCTCTCCTCTCCCCCTCCTCTCTCTCTCATTCTTCTCTCTCTTTTCTCTCTCTCTCTTCTTCCCTCTCTCTCTCTCTCTCCGATAAAGATCCTATTATCTCTAATACTCCATTAGATTCCTTGTTGAACAATATACTAGCGTTACAGCTGAAAATTTATGAGTAAACTCTTTGAAAATAATTTGGGGGAAGTAAAATAAATGTTTCTGTGGGTTTTTTCCGAAAACAAAACGCACGGGTATTTACTTGACTTCTGATTAAATTATATCAAAATAAAAGTTTAACAGCTTTTTCCTTGACATTTTTAACCGGTAATTTTATTCATAGAGGACAGAATATTTTAAAGACATTCATCTCACCGGTCAATACCCGCCCCATTGATGGGACATGTTGGAAATGTTTATCATGTTAAAATTTTACTTCAATTTTAAACCACATAGGGGGGAACATGCTTTGATGACTGCAAAAGGGACAGAAACTTTTATGCACCTTTACAATAAAATGTTTAATCAAGAAACTTATGATGAAATTCGCAATCAATAAAAATATAAACCCCTCCCTAAACCCAGTAAATTATCTAAAATATCGCGCTCTAATTGGCTGGCCCCGGGTGTTAAAAACGATCATTTTAAAGGAAAAACACTCTGTCAAATGGAAAAAAGATTCACAGCTTCATAAAGGGCAACATGTATAGGGGTGTATAAAAAGGTTAGGGTTTCGGAAAAATTAAAAAAAAAAAGGCCCTTTTAAATCTATATGTACCCAAATCTTTAATTACGTTAATGACGACGGGTGCGTGGGTTAAAGACACACTTTTGGTCCTATTCCTTTTACTTTTCTTTAAAATGGCATTTCGGTACCGATGTGGCTTTACCTAGTGATAAAACCCCCAAGGCGACGGGCGTACCCCAGGGGGCATTGCGCTATATATCGGATGATCACAATGCATTAACCGAACATTGCTGTATGGTTGACAGGTAACTTTCCCTTTCTGAGCCCCCACATGCTACAGCACTATGTGATACATTTTAATTTTATATATATAGATTATTTTGTGAATTATATTAGCTTATTTTTTCGTTACTGGGACGGGGTTTTCCATTGCGCTCTCTCTCCTCCTCTCTCTCCCCTCTCCTCTCTCTCTCTCTCCCTCACTTCCCCTCTCCTCTCTTCTCTCTCCTTTCTCTCTCCTTTTCTCTCTTCTCTCTCTCTCTCCTTTCTCTTTTTCTCCTCTTCTCCTCCCCTCCTCTCTCTCTCTCTTCTCTCTTCTCTCTCTCCTTTTCTCTCTCCTCTCTCTTTCCTCTTTCTCTCTCTCTCTTCTCTCTCTCTCCCTCTCTCCTTCCCTCTCTCTCTCTCTCTCCCACTCTTTTTCTCTCCTCTCCTCTCTCTCTCTCTCTCCTTTTCCCCCTCTCTCTCTTTTTTCTCTCTCTCTCTGTTAAACACTTTGATCTGTTAAAATTTCTATGAGTAAGATTAGTTATGAGTTACAAATTGTTTTCTTCGTTGAATGCCTGGGGATGTCCATTGGCTTCTCCCTCTCTCTCTCCTCTTCTCTCCCTATGTCCTTTGTATTTTCTTTCTCCTTCTCCTCTCTCTCTCTCCCCTCTCTCCTCTCCCCCTCATCACTTTCACTCTCTCTCTCTCTCTCTCTCTTCCTCCCCCCTATCTCTTTTCTCTCTATCTCTCTCTATTTTGCTCCTCTCTCTCTCTCTCTCTCTCTCTCTCTCCTCCTCTCCTCTTCTTTTCTCCTCTCTTCCTTTTCCCCTTCCTCCTCTCTCTTCTCTCTCCTCTCTCTCTCCTTCTCCCTCGTTTTTCTCTCTTTTCTGCTCTCTCTCCTTCTTCTTTTTTTCCCCCTTTCTCTCTTCTCTCTCTCTCACCTCCTCCCCCTCCTCTCTCTCTCTCTCCCCTTCTCCACTTCTTCTCTCTCTATCTCTCTCTCTCTCTCTCCTCTCTCTCTCACTCTCACCTCTCTCCTCTCTTCTCCCTTTTCTCTCCTCTCCTCTTTCCCCCTCTCCTCCTTCTCTCCTCCCTTTTTCCCCTCTCTCCCCACTCTCTTTTTTTCTCTTTTTCTTTTTCCCCTCTCTCTCTCTCTCTCTTTCTTCTCTTTCTCTTTTCTCTCTCTCTCTCTTTTCTCTCTTCTCCTCTCTCTCTCTCTCTCTCTCTTCACTTCCCCCCCCTCTCTCCTCCTCTCCTCCCTCTCCTCTCCTCTCTCTTTCTCTCCTTCCTCTCCTCTCTCTCTCTCTTCTCTCGCCTCTCTCTCTCTCCTCATCTCTCTCTCTCTCTCTGCCTTTTTTCTCTCTCTCCGTCTCTCCTCTCTCTCTCTCTCCTCTCAAGAGAAGGGAGAATGGGTAAGGAAAAGGTAATGTGACAAACGTTTTGGCAAGAGTATTAAGAAAAGTTTAAGACTCCTCATATGTTTAAGGGGTCTGTTATGCTATACTATATTATTTTCCAGTAGTTTAGTTT
Organism: Penaeus monodon; assembly: GCF_015228065.2. Classification (NCBI taxonomy): domain Eukaryota; kingdom Metazoa; phylum Arthropoda; class Malacostraca; order Decapoda; family Penaeidae; genus Penaeus; species Penaeus monodon. Next base: position 38,278,904 of record NC_051401.1, on the reverse strand, counting down.
TCCATTGTTTTTTCAATTTATGGACTGGAACTGTTCCAATGACAACATCAAGCGATCATCTGTTCACTCAAGGTGGTTCCTCGCTGCGCAACCCGTAGCGAGATCTCGTAATTTTTTCATATTTTCCCCACTTCTTCCTTTCAATGTGTTATGATTGATATGATTTGCAGGTTTGTGTTTATGCTCTCAACATGCGATGAAAATAATTCTTATCAGAATTGTGTTATTCTCTCTCTCTCACCTCTCTCTCTCTCTCTCTCTCTCCTCTTTTCTCTCTCTCTCCTCTCTCTCTCTCTCTCACCTCTCTCCCTCTCTCTCTCTCTCTCTCTCTCTCTCTCTCTCTCTCTCTCTATCTATCTATCTATCTATCTATCTATCTATCTATCTATCTCTCTCTCAGAGAGAGAGGGAGAAGTGGTGGTAAGGAAATGGTAATGTGACAAAACGTTTTGGCAGCAGAGTATTAAGAAACGTTTTAGGCTCCTGCATATGTTTAGAGGGGTATCTGTTATGCTATACTATATTATTATATGCCAGTAGTTTAGTTATTCCATTGTTGTTTTCAATTTATGGACTGGAACTGTTCCAATGGACAACATCAAAGCGATCATCTGGTTCACTCAAGGTGGTTCCTCGCTGCGCAACCCGGTAGCGAGATCTCGTAAGTTTTGTATCATATTTCCCAACTATACTTTCCTTATCAATGTGTTAATGATTAGGATATGATTGCAAGGTTTGTGTTTTTATGCTCTCAAAATGCGATGAAAATAATTATATGATGTTAGGGTTAGCATCAGAATTGTTATTCTCTCTCTCTCTCTCTCTCTCTCTCTCTCTCTCTCTCTCTCTCTCTCTCTCTCCTCTCTCTCTCTCTCTCTCTATCTATCTGTCTATCTATCTATCTACCTCTCTCTCTGCTCAGAAAACAGCTCATCTCTGGTTTTCATCATAACGCTTATTCGAGTAAACAGGAAGATTTGCAACAAGGTATGGCATTTACAGCGGCATGTGGCTTCCATACACGAATCATTCACGTCGCTGCTGAACCCAGCCGTTCTATGTTATCAGACGTCCGCATATCTTACATATCATGCGATAAATGAATTAGGAGGACACAAACAAACTACATGGCAAAAAAATTGGTCCTGTGCTCCAAATTGTCCATCAAATCTCCTTCCCTTCCTCCCCTCTCCTCTACTTTCCTCGCCTCTCTCTCTCTTTCAGATACACATGAGGTCAAGCAGATACGTCTTGAAGCAATACAGCATCGCTAAAACGTTTTACAGTAACTGGAATTTGTTGGCCGTGTTCTCATGCTTCA
>NC_051401.1:38253348-38258348 GCF_015228065.2 Penaeus monodon | reverse complement strand
ATACCATATTGCTCGGCCACCTACTCACGCCTCGCCCTCGAGGTGCCTTAGATTTGCCTCAAGGGTGACCTAACTTGGCTGGTCATCTCGTTCTCGCGTGCGTTGTCCTGGTGCATCTTCGTGGCTGCTTGTCCCTGTCATCCTCCTCTTCCTGGTCCTCGGTATAATCTGTCTCGCACAGGACCTCCTTGGCTTCGGATTCGTCTAGACTCCCTTGTAGTTCTCGTCCAGGCCTAACTCGGCAGCGTCCTCGTCCACACATCCTCACATATCTCGTCCAGGTCCTTATCGGCGGCATGCTCGTCTTTTACGTCCTTGTAATCTTCGTCTGGATCCACGGGTGTCCGGCAGGGGCATCATCTCAAGGCGGCTGATACTTGTGCTGACGAGCTCCTGGAGTTGACTGGATCTGCGGGCGTCCGCAAGGCGTCACCCATCCACAGCATCCTGGGGCAACTGGTACCTGTGCTGGCGAGTTCCTGGTTCTTCGCTGGATCTATGGGCGTCTCGGCAGGCAGCCCGTCCACTACAGCATGGGACGGCTTAATACCTGCTCTGACCAATGTCCTGGACCGCAGGCCTATTGCGATCTTCCAGTGATGTCCTTCCCACAGTATCCTAAGGTGACCGGTTCTGCAGCCGTGTCGGTCCGACTGCTATATATAGTCGAGGAACCAGATTATACACGTAAAGGTCAGATTGCAATAGAAAAAGAAAGGCAATAGAGAAGAGGGGGTGTTAAGTACCACTAGCTGGTTATTTATATAAATTTGCGGGTTTTCATGTTCATTTTTTAAATTCATTTTCATTTTTTTTTCGTTTTGTGTTTTATTTTCACAAGATAAAGAAAAAAATAGGAGAGGGAGATGTCAGTAGTGATCCGCATGGACCTGGCTTGAACTACCAACCGTCTTTGATAGATATGAGAGTAGATAAGGGAAACGACAACGGCAATCTGCAAGGATTTACTTGAACCAATTGTTGTTACACAGAGAAGAAATAAATGTAATCTGTACATCATGTACGAGTCACTCGTCACGACTGACATAATCGTGGGCTAAAGAGATACATCATCAATCTTTACACCAGCACTACGACAGCAACAAACTCTATTAAAGAAAAGGTTTCAGTGTCATTTGTTCTGTGTGAATGAGAGTGAAAGCGAGAGTGAGTGAATCACAAACACGAATATTAACGTTCACTATAACAAAACTGAGGTAAATTAGCAATGCTAGCTATATAAAATTATTTCAACTACCACACTGAATTCAACATTTAATGATATGCGACAGAATGTATGCATGAATGAATGGTGACATGAAAAAAATATTCGCCAACTTTTTAGTAAGCAAATCTTCTCAGGGTCAGAAAATCTGAACTGCCGAGGTACATGTCTAGCTATGCATGTTAGACTTCATTGACGGGGGGATCCTATACCCAAAATGCCGTACCTTGAAATGACCCGTGCCAGGAAAATCTATAAATAACCTGCTCTATTCTGCGTATCTGTGATGGGCGCTTGTGACATTCCCTACGGATAACTAAATTATCACGAATCACACAAACGGTTGGGATATACTCAAAACAAGCAAGTGACTTCAAGAGGGTGAGAAGGGTGTGATTAATAAGCGATTAATGATTCTAGCTTAAACCCTAGTCCTACATTAATTAACAGATGTAAGTGCGGGTCACACCAACTCAAAGTTGCTGATCGAATAAATAACTTCGGTTTTACCTGTACCTACTTTTCGAACGTCGGAGCGCATATCTATTAGGCATTTAGGTAACCCCGGGGTAATATCGGCATTCCTGTGCACTATGATATGGGGGCGATCCTACGCTATATTCAATATAATAAGATTTAATAAATTTGCGTTACATGCTCCGTTCTAAGAAATAACCTCAGTTTTACCTGTACCTACTTTTCGAACATCGGAGCGCAGATTTATTAGGCGTTTACGCAACCCCAGGATATACCGGGCATACCTGTGCCCTATGATATGGGGAAGATCCTACACTATACTCAAAATGATAAATTTATATAAAATCGCGTTACAAGCTCCGTTCTAGCGCCGATAGAACGTGTCACCAATGAGCAATGTAACAGTGCTACAGTTAATCCCCAAGGTTTGACCGGAAAAATAGAAAGTGAGGTCAAGTCAAGATGAGAAAATCAAACGGTCATTTGTTGATCTTTTCCACGTCCCAAGTGACCGCAAGCGAAAGAAAAGTGGCAGTCAGGTCGGGGCAAAGGGAGGAACGAAATAAAATGAAATGATATTCGTAAAAAGATAAAATCACGAACGCGTTAAATTCGTTGCAGTTGAAACAACATAAATCTCTATAAATGAGAGAAATTAATTAACTACTTAACTAATGAACGATATTCATGTTTGTTGATCACATACCGCGATCACATGGTAATGCTATTTGAGGTCAAAAGAATAGTGTGAAAACGTGCCATTTGCTGTCACTTAGCATATTTACCCAACAAAACTGATGGCTTAACACATTTATGGGACAAGGAAGGGAAAAGAAATAATAGAAAAGGGGAAGGGCCCAAACGTGTACTTATGTGGTTTTGCTTTCTTAGACATGTCTTGGAGTGGTCGAGCGTTTTTTTTCGGAGGTGGTGTGTTTGTATTGCGAGCCGAAAGGAGGCAACAGCTCCGCTGCTACCAGTTATAATGGGTACAGAACCCTATTATAATGGCTTGCAGGTGTAGTGATACTTGTATTATGGGTAACTCTTTATTACTGAGAGTTCAGTATGGGAACACACGAGACATTGTCTAAGGTAAAGCGGTGCGTGCGGTCGGTCAACCCGCCTGGAGGGGGAGGGCTAGGTCGACCTTACTACGTCGGGTGCTGGCGACGGACTGTCGGGTCAGGCGAGGTCAGATAACATTGTCATCTACGCCCTTACTGAGTATGCACACACATGCACACACACACACACACACTTGTATATGCACACACACACACACACACACACACTTGTATATGCACACACACATATTGGGTTCAAAATTTGATACAGAATTAAAATATTGTAATAAGATCAGAAAAAGGCAAAGGCATAGCCATCCTGACGAAAACTGATTAGATTAACAAAATAGATATCTTCTCTAACATATCCAAATTCCAACTACTAATTTTAAATGGCATGCCCAAATCTCATAACACCTATTTTAATGCCTTATTTCATAACTTAATGAAAGCACGTTGGCCAGCACATTGAATTTCGTTAACAAAATTAAACATCTTGAGATTAAAGATAGCCAGCTTTGACTTTGAATCATTATTCCAAAATGTACCAATTGCAGAAACAACATTATCACTGACACCTAGTCAGAAGATTTACAACCTCAGTTTGGTTTAAAATTTAAAAAATGCTTATATCTTAAGCTTTGCCACACCGTAATCTGTGTAACCTTTGATAACTAGTTATCACTCGAGTTGACAGCGTTGCTATGGATTCACCAAATGGCCACATCTGTGCTGTGTCATCTTGAAACCATTGATTCTGTCGTTGCCCTGTGATTTTAAACCCGGCTTTTATAAAAGAGAAACAGATGACACTATCCTTTTGTTCAAACAGCAATTACACGTTGAGCAAGTCTTTTATTATCTCAGTGACCAACACTTATACATAAAGTTTACTGTGATATTAACCCCTAAACACCTAACTGGCCATATCTAACGTGGTACCAAACAACCAACTGGCTGAATTTTACCTTATCCCCTTTTCTTGGCTATTTTTTTGACAGGAGCCAGTATAGAAAATTTTGTCATACGAACATAACATAACATAATGTGTGTGTGTGTGTGTGTGTTTTTGTATGTTTGTTATATTTGTGTGGGTGTGTTGTGTGTTTGGTTTGTGTGTGTGTTTTTGTGGTGTGGGGTGTGTGTTTTTGTGTTGTTGTGGTGGTGTGTTGTGTGTGTGTGTGTTGGTTTTTGTGTGTGTGTGTGCGTTGTGTGTTGTGTTTTTTGTTCAAATATATATATATATATTATATATATATATATATAATATATATTATATAATTCAAACACACACACACACACACACACAACCACACCCCCCCCCCCAATTTTATTTTAAAAATATAATTTTATATCTTATATATATATATTTTATATTTTAAAATACATACATAATTTTACATTATATATATTATTAAAATATTATATATGTATATATTATAAACTACAAATTTAACATCATGCTGTAAACCACGGGGGCTCAAACATGAACCTACCGTAAAAAAAAAAAAAAAAAAAAAAAAAAAAAACAAAAAAAAAAACAAAAACAAAAAAAAAAAATATATATATATTATATAATAATAATATATATAATTATGTGATATTTATAAGTGTGGTGTGTGTGTGTGTGTGGGGTTTTTTTGTGTTTGTGTGTTTTGTGTTTTTTGTGTTTGTGTGTGTGTGTTGTGTGTGGTGTGTGTGTGTGTGTGTTTTGGGGGTGTGTGTGTGTGGGTGTGTGTTGTGTGTTTGTGTTTTTGGTGTGTGTGTGTGTTGTGTGGCGTGGTGTTGTGTGTTTGTTTTTCAAATATATATATAATATATTATTTATATATATATATATATATTATATTTACTTATATATATATATATATATATATATCACACACCACACACAACACACACAACACACACATAATATTAATATATATATATATTATATATATTATATTTATTATATCATACATAATATAATATATATATTATATATATTTTATTATAATATTATATAATTAATATTGAAAAAACAATTAAGTATCTGCTGTAAAAAAAAGGCGGCTCAACATAACCTACCGTAAAAAAAAAAAAAAAAAAAAAAAAAAAAAAAAAAAATATATTATATATATATAATATAAAATATAATATATATATTATGTTATTGTAATAAGTGTGCGTGTGTTGTGTGTGTGTTTTTGGTTTTTTTTTGTTTTTGGGGTTTGTGTTGTGTGTGTGTT
>NC_051401.1:38235818-38253248 GCF_015228065.2 Penaeus monodon | reverse complement strand
TTTTCTTTTCCCCCTTTCGTTTTGGTTTTTTTTTGTTTTTTTCTTTTCTTTTTTTTTTGTTGTTCGTTTTCCCTTTCTCCCCTTGGTCATCTTGCTGCAAGGAAAAAAGTCACATGCTTTCTCATGGGGCAAACTACAGAATGCGAACTCCAAACAGGCAAGGGATACAAGTCTGCTACAATTGGGGCAGTTATGAGATGAGTGAAACCCCCTTTGGGGGGAAATTTTCCTTTCACAATGACTGTTTCTTCACCTTCAAATTCCTCATTGCACTCATGGCAGTGTGTTTTCCTATACAGTTTTCGCTTTTTCCGCTTTGCAACAGACCCTTTCCCATTTTAGTCTAGGCCCTTTTCCAAAAATCAGCAATGATCTCTCAAGATCATTTCTCTTTAATGGTTTTTTGCACAGCTAGACGCCGGGTTTGCAACAGCATGTCTTCGAAAAATTTTTCATATTTTCCCCAAAGATTTTTCCCATCGCCTTTGGTTAATTTTTTGCATTTTCCCTTTGGTTACTAAAATACAAAACGCCATTTAAAAGGATACAGTTTATTTTTTTGATTTTATATCCACAAAGACTTTGTGACTGTGGGGTATACGTCAGTGTGGGGTTTCCCAGAATTTTTGTGTTTTTAACAGTGTCTTTTCCAAACAGCGACTCAACCCCATAACAATTCCTTTTAAGTGGGCAGGGGGCCCTATGATTGTTCCATTGACAAAAAAAACCGAGGAAAGAATTCACTGATGTCAAATTTTCCGTTGATAAGAAACTAAATTTGTTTTTTTCTTATGCTGCTTTCCCTCCCCCTGGTCCCTACCCCGGGAGGTAAATGATTAGGTAGTTGCAACGTGCCACCCCAGGTTGCTGATATATGAGAAACCATTTAAAAAACTCTGTCGGCTTTCAGTCTTGCTTTTGGATGGGCCAATCTCTCCTTTACAGGTTCTAAAAATTTCCTTTAAACTTTATTTCATAATGTAGTTTATCACGCTTCAAACCGGTCTTTCAGCTCCGTTTGGCCCCCCAAAAGGAAGCTTTTGTTTGGGTTTGATTTCCCTGCCCCAAAGGTGATATTTTAATCTGGTTCCCTTTTGCAAGTTTTCAGTTGTATGGTTGATTTAAATGCAGTCCATATCATTGGGCATAACATATTGAATGCCAACATACATCGTTTTTGCATTGGCCATCTTGCCGGGTACCCGCCCCCCAAAAAAAAAAATAAATAAAAAAAAAAAATAAAATAAATATAAATAATATAGCCACACAATGTGTATGTAATATGTATGTAGTGTAGGGATGATAGTATATAATATATAAAATTAAAATTATAATATATATTATTATTCATATGTATATACATATACTAAATATTATATATATATATTATATAAGTAAATATATATAATATATATAAAATAATATTATATATATATTATAACACACCACAACAACGCAACAAACTGATACAATAAAGAAAGCTATCTATATAAATGAAGTATGTAAACACAAACCCCTCCCTATACACACACACAACACACACCACCAAAAAACCCACACATATATATATATATATAAATTTAATATAATATATAATATTATTATATAAAAGTTTTATGGGTTTTCCCACTAGGGTCGAGCAGTCAGATGAGGGGAGACTAACACGGCAGTAATTATTTACATGTTTACAAACGTTTCAAAGATTTTTCATTTTCCATCATCAGTGTTGAATAATAAACCCAAAAATATACACTAAAAAATAGAAAACATTAAGGGGTTTCTCTGTAACAACAGTGCAAAAGAAAATGTGAATTTTCTTTTGAAAAAAAAAGAACAAAAAATAAAACAAACGGGAAACAAACAGTAAAGACATAAGAATATATACAGTAAAAAAAAACAAAAGTATCATGATTTACATAATTTTATTTATGTTTTTGATAAAATAACAAAGATTCTATGTATCAACTTTTAAAAGGGATCAAGATACAGAAACTACCATTTATGGGGAAATAATTTTAAAAATCAGGAAAACAATTAAAACGTTTTTGCAAAACAATTCCCACGAAACTTAACACATTGCAAATTTTTAAAACAGGCCAAGAGCAAATTTGTTTTGTTTAAATTTTGTATATTGTGGTGTAAGCTATTACCATCATCATCATCAGGGGCAACCCCGACGGGGGGCTGGCCGTATCCACCTTCGCTTCCAGCCACGAGGGTCCCCAGGGCCCCCATCTTAATTCTTCCGGGACGGGTCTGTCGAGCTGCCCAACAGATCTCCGGGGGTCGTCCCACGGGTACCCACCCAGGGCGGGGTTTGTCAATGGGAGACGAGCTAGGGGGCCCTATAGCCTAATTTGGTGATCCCAGAGTATGAAAAGTAACAGATCCCACCCAAATTTCCAGGGTGAACCCCAGGGCCTCCCAAAATTCCCCCATGATTGGGAAGGGATTTGTTAAAAAAGGGCATAAGGTGGACCCAAGACTTTGGTAGCGTCCATAAAACAAAACGGCGTATAAAGGCCCTTTTGAAGACACGCAGTTGGTCCTTCTGAAAGGGAAACGAACCTCCAACGCTCTTGTTGTCGGTCATGGGCCTTTTGCCAGATAAATCTGTCTATGACTTTTTTGGGTCTGACAACCAGAAATAGGGGACTAGCATCAGGGTATGAAAAACTTTTGTAATTCAACACAAACAGGATGACGAACGATTTCCCTTAACAGGCCCCCAAAAGTCCTAAATTTTGGGTTCTTGGTCAGGAGACTTAGGCTAGGGGTTTCCCCTCAATGAAAAATGCATCAAGAGCCGCCCCCAGTGCCCCAAAGGACCAAAAGGATGGAAACATCGTCGGCAAAGTCAAGGTCGAGCCCTGATATGCTAGTGTTGCTCCACACTAACTTTTTGGGTAGTAGCTCTGCCCCTTTTCCAGTCCATACAGGTGTTTAAAAAATGTTGGGCAAGGGCACAGCCTTGCCCCACCCCCAATTAACAGGGAAAAAAGTTCGCATCCCCCACCCCACTTTACAGCATTTTAGTCCAGATAAAGGCTTTCTATTAGGAAAAAATCTGTGTCGGGGAAATTTCCCCCGAGTTCCCGGATCTCCCCTAGCGATTCCCGGCACAGATTTGACACCTTCTTGAGGGCAAGTAGGTTGCAAGAAACCCCGACCAAAAATCACAAAGGCGTTCCACAAATTTTGAAGTGTAGTATACGGTTTTGTGGAATTTCCAGGAGAAATCCAAACTGCTCCGGTCCTGATGCCCCAGTAGGTGGTTTCGGATCCGTTTCAGAAGGATTTGGGGGAGAACCTTTCCGGGATGCTGAGCAGTGTATGCCCCGGTAGTTGCACAATCCCCAAAGATCCTTTTTCCCCTTCCAGGAGGGGTTACCACGCACCTCAGCAGGGCAGGGGGAATGGTACCAGACTGCCAGAGGAGTAGGACTGTATGCGGCCCCCAAAACCCTAGGTTTTACCCCAGCCGAAACTTCCACCCTTTAGCTTGAAAAACGCCATCTTAACCTCTGTTTTGGGTTTGGAGGTTCTCACGAGGGGGGTCCGGACAGGCCTTGCATCCCAAACAATGGTGGGGGGTCTACCTGGTACAACTGTTCAAATACTCCCAAAAGTTCACGAACCCCCAAAATGATCAGATGATCCGCACTGCTGACGGACTGCGTCATCTGGAGGAGGGCTTTGGTTCAGTTTTTTCGGGCTTGGGAAACAGGGCGAAAGTCATTACCAAGAAAGGCTTCAACCTCCCAGCAAGATTTCCCGATAAACTGGAAGACGATCCCATTCAGCAGAGCCTTTTCAACACGCTTTATGGCCTCTAATGTCTCCTGGGGGAGGAAATTTGCCTTTCCCCGGGCGTATGCCAGTGGATCTTTAGCTACTTTGAGTGTTTGTGCTTGAAGAGCTTTCCCCCAAAAGCAAAATGGGGCGTAGGTTTTTGAATTCTGGTGGTGAACCCCTGGGGACACCCCTCCCTTTGTCTGTCCCGGGGAAACACCTTAGGGTGGCCCCCTGGGGGGATGGGCAGTTTTTAAGTGGACCCCCAGGGCGGGGGGAAACCCCAAAACCGTATGGTCGGTGCCCCAGAACTTGGCCCCCTTGTAATGCCTATTTATTTTTAACAAGTAAAAATATTGAAAAAGTGAGGGTAACCCGGGAAAAGTCTCCCCCAGTGTACCCCACAGGGCAGCCAACCCTACTATTTGGTATGCTTTTCGCACCCAATTGACTTATCAAGGATCTTAAAAAAAGTAGGCTCGACTCTGAAAAACGTGAACAACAGTTTTATTTTCAAGTGTAGCATGTCAAAACCTAGGAACTTTTCTTTGGGAAAAGGAAATAACAATGAAGAAGTGTATATGGGAAAAAAAACCCAATGAAGAGAAGAGAAATATAAGAGAGCCGGGCACATAGGCGCATTTGAACCTTTTATTGGTGATTTAAACGAACTTTCTTGACAGTTTCCCCCAAGTTTTAGAAAAATACCAAAAACCCAAAGTTTTAAAGCAATATTGAGGAAGTCAATAAATAATAAAGTGAAAACAATTTTCCTTTTCCTTATAAAAATTTAATCCCAAGATGGAATCTGACACGTTTTAAAAGTCAGGGTGGCAGTTTACCATTTAATTATGGAGAAATTAAACATTAGATAATCAGGTATCGCCCCATTCGGAAACGACAATATACGTATTTACCGTTTGCTGTCAAGTCAGGACAGCTACACAAAAACTTTTGTTAGAAAACAATGCTAAACCTTTGACAAAACGAACTTTTTGAAATTTCAGTTGTTGACATAGGAGGGCTGTTTGTACTCCTGATTTTTTACACATTTGAGTATGTGGGCAATTTCAAATTAAAAGGCTAAAATTGCAGGTAATATGTTTACGCTTTGCACTAATCAGTTAGTTTTCTAGTACATTTTTTAATGCAGGGTCAATCGTCAAGATACAGGAGAAGACAAGTGTTATTCATTGCCTGACGATTGCTATGACAGGTGCTACTCACACGCATTATTGCTAATATATTACTTAATGGCTATTGACTAATTCCAGTAAGTCAAAACAAGGAAAAATATATACTGGAAATACATTCAAGTTTCATATTTTGCATGTCCAACCCCTGATGGGTGGGTCCCATAATTAAGGCGCCCAGGCATAGGCGCCACGAACTCGGCTGTCAAGGCACGGCCTTCCTCACATCGTAGGCATTCCCATGCTTGCATGGCATTATTTACGACTGCCACAAGATTGCGAGTGGCGTGGTGTAGTCTTGCCGCATGTATTTTGTTAAGGCCGTCCACACGTTTTCAACTGGGTTGAGATCCGGAGATCTGAGTGGATGTGGCGGCAGCATAATGTCGGGATGTTCACGAAACCAATCCTTGACAACACGGCTGTTATGGATACAGTTGTCCTGAATAAGATAAAATGGTTCGGTTTCTGGAAACACCATAGCCCTAACTGTTGGCAGGAAAACCTCCTTAAAGATTTCAACATAACTGTTGCCATTAAATCGGCCATGGCCGACATCCGTCAATTCCCCGACGCCACTCGCATGCATCCACCAAAACCCTGCAGTGATTCGGCCAGTCCTGTTCTCTCTCTCTCTCGCTCACACGCTAACACACACACACACACACACACACACACACACACACACACACACACACACTTTATTGTAATGATTGAGTGTGGTAATAAGAGATAATCATGAGTATATGCATATGCAAGTATGTGACAAACATGTAAAATCATATAAAATATGTAGAATATAGTATTATGATATAGCTGGGTTGTGTGTGTGTGTGTGTGTGTGTTGTGTGTGTATGTGTGTGTGTGTGTGTGTGTGTGTGTGTGTGTGTGTTGTGTGTACGAGAGAGAGACGAGAGATGAGAAAGAGAACGAAGAGAGACGACGAGAGAGGAGATGAGAGTGAGAATTGTGAGAGTGAGAGTGAGAGTGAGAGTTAGTGAGGAGAGAGTAGAGGAATGAGAGAGAGAGAGAGAGATTATGTGACGAGGAGAGAGTGAGAGGAGATGGAGAGACGGGACCGAGAGAGAGCGAGACCGAACGAGAGAGAGAGAGAGAGAGAGCGAGCGAGATCCCCCCCCTTCATGCCTTCTTCATAGAACTCCCCCGGTGGTTGATGACGTGAGAGGAGAGAGAGAGAACAGAGAAGAGAGAGAGAGTAGAGGAGATAAGAGGGAGAGAGTGTATCGAGAGAGCTCAGGAGAGAGAGAAAGAAGAGAGAAGAAAAGAGAGAGAGAGAAAGAGAGATTGAGAGAGTGAACGAGATCAGTGAGAAGGGAGGAGACGAGAGGTGAGAGACGAAGAGAGATGAGATGAATGACGAGATAGTGAGGAGAGAGAGAGACTGAAGGAGAGAAGAGAGAGAATGAGAGAGAGAGGACGACTGTCGAGAGAGGATTAGAGTGACGGAGAGACGTGAGAGTGGAGAGAGAGTGAGAGTGAGAGAGATCTTTTTTTTTTTCTGTGAGAAGGTGCAACGTGAGAGAGTGAGGGAGGACTTGGATGAGAGAAGAGAGAGAGAGATTTGAGAGAGTCGGAGAGGAGAGTGAGAGAGAGATGTGAGCGTGAGAGTGAGGCAGAGTGAGAGTGAGAGATTGTGAGTGAGAGAGAGAGAGAGAGAGAGAGAGAGACGATCTTACAACGAGGACCTTGGACGACGAGAGGAGAGATAGGAAGAGAGAGAGAGAGAAAGACGAGAGTGAGAGAGAGGTGAGAGTGAGAGGAGGAGAGAGAGAGTGACGAGAGAGAGAGAGTGAAGAGAGAGAGAGAGTGAGGATCGAGGAGAGATGTGAGAGACGAGAGAGAGTGAGAGTGAGAGAGTGAGAGTGAGAGAGAGAGAGTGAGAGAGGGAGTGGAGAGAGTGACGAGAGTGAGAGAAGAGAGTGTTGTGTGTTCCTGTGCGTTCCTTCTCTGGTGTGTGTGTGTTGGTTGTTTGTGTGTGTAGTGTTTTATGTGTCGTGTGTTTGTGTGTGTGTGTGTTGTGTGTAGTAGAGAGAGAGACGAGAGAGAGATGAGCGAGAGTGAGCAGAGACGAGTAAGAGAGAACGAGAGAGAAGCGAAGAGAGAGATTGGACGACAACAGAGAGAGAGAGTGAGTGAGAGACGTGAGAGTGAGAGAGAGGAGAGAGCGAGCCGGAGAGAGACGAGAGTGACCGAGAGAGAGAGGTGAGTGACAGCGGAGTGTGTGAGAGAGGAGACAGACGCGTGAGAGAGTGAGGACAGAGAGTGAGCGGAAGTGAGAGAGAAGAGAGAGAGAGAGACAGATGGAGATGCATGGAGAGAGAGAGAGATGAGTGAGAGTGAGAGAGGAGACGTGAGGAGAGAGTGTGAGAGAAGAGAGGAGAAGATGAATGAGAGACCGAGTGACGAGAGACCTTGAATGAGAGAGAACGAGAGGAGAGAAAATCGATCGAAGCGATGGATGAGAGAGAATAGAGAAGAGAGAGCCCCGAGAGAGAGAGAGAAGAGAGATGACTGAGACAACGAAGAGAGAGGAAGACGTGAGAGAGAGAGGAAGTGAGAGAGATGGACTGTGTCGGGAGACGAGAGAGAGAGTGGAGAGAGAGAGAGAGTGAGAGGAGACGAGAGGTGACTGCGAGTGAGACGAGAGTGAGAGACGAGAGAGAAGGTTTGAGAGAGAGAGAGAGGAGAGAGAGAGAGAGAGAGTGAGGCGGAGGAGAGTGAGAGAGTGTGAGAGAGAGAGCTGATGTGAGAGAGAGAGAGGAGAGAGAGAGTGAGTGAGAGAGTGAGGAGGTCGAGAGAAGAGTGAGAGAGAGAGTGAGAGACGAGTGAGACCGAGAGAGTGCCAGATGAGAGAGAGTGTGAGAGAGAGGAGAAGAGACGTGAGAGAGAGAGAGAGTGAGAGTGATGGAGAGAGAGTGATGAGAGAGAAGAGAGTGCAGAGATGACTGCGAACTGACCGGGTATGAACACCGAGACGGTTGCTGAGGGAGAATTGAGACCCTCGTGTTGTATACGAGAGAAGACACGTTTGCAAGTGACCATGGAAGAGACCCTTTGAGATGACTGCGATGAAGTAGAGAAGAGACGAGGCGACGACGAGCTCGTTGGAGGATGAGAGAGAGAGAGAGAGAGAGAGAGAGTGGCTCCCTGAGAGTGAGAGAGAAGAGAGAGAGAGAGAGAGAGAGAGAGGAGTGAGTTAGAGAGAGAGAGAGCAGAGAGAGAGAGACAGATAGAGAGTGAGACAGATAGTGAGAGAGAGAGCGAGAGAGAGAAGAGAGAGAGAGAGAGAGAGTGAGAGAGAGAGAGTAGAGGGAGAGAGACGCGAGTCGAGGAGTGAGTGAGAGACGAGAGAGAGAGAGACGAGAGAGAGGAGAGGAGAGTAGAGGACGATTGAGAGTGAGAGAGAGTGAGAGAGAGGAGAGTGAGGAGGAGAGGTGAGAGAGAGGAGTGAGAGAGAGAGAGAGAGAGATGAGGAGAGAGAGAGAGGAGAGAGAGAGAGAGTGAGAGAGAGAGTGAGAGGAGAGGTGATTGAGAGAGAGAGAGAGAGGAGAGAGAGAGAGTGAGAGAGAGAGAGCGAGCAAAGTAGTGGCCGAATCATCGCAAGGGTTTTGGTGGATGCGTATGTGTGTGTGTGTCGGGTGTGTGGTGTGTGTGTTTGTGGGTGTGGTGGTGTGTTTGTGTGTGTGTCGCCTGGTGTGTGTCGTTGGGTGTATATATATATATATATAGATTAATATATATATATATATATATATATCTAGATATATATATCTGTGTGTGTGTGGTGTGTGTGTGTGTGTGGTGTGTGTGTGTGGTGTGTGTGGTCGGTGTGTGTGTGTGGGTGTGGTGTGTGTGTGTGTGTGCATATAGATATGTGTGTGTGTGTCTATATAATGTACATGTGTATATATGTACCACCTTGTGTGTGTGTGTAATATATATATATATATATAATATATATATAGATATTTATATATATATATATATATATAACATATATATCTATTATATATATATATATATATAGATATATATCTATATATATATATATACATGATATGTGTGTGTGTGTGTGTGGTGTGTCTGGGTATATATGTGTGTGTGTGTGTTGATATCTATAGGTAACATGTGTATATATGTACACCTGTGTGTGTGTGTGTGTGTAATATATATATATAAATGCATATGTATGTATGTATGTGTGTATCTTTTATAATAATATAATATATATATATATATATATATATATATCTATACACCACACATACATAACATACATATGGCATTTATAGATATAATTACACACACCACACACACACACAAGGTGTACATATATACACATGTACATATAGATAGACACACACACACACACCACATCACTTACTCTCCCCATACACACAACACACACACACACCACACACACACACACCACACATATATATATATATAATATATTATATCTATACATACATACATACATACATATATATATATCTATATACATATATCAATACATTATCATACATACAATAAATATATATATATATATAATTATATATATATCTATATATATATTATATATACATAATATATATATACTATATAATATATATACGTATATGTACACACACACACACACACACACACACACACAGAAAATAAATAAATATATATATATATATATATATATTTGGAGAGAGAGAGAGAGAGAGAGAGAGAGAAGAGAGAGAGTGAGAGAGGAGTGGAGAGAGAGAGAGAGTGAGAGATGAGAGGTGAGAGGAGAGTGAGAAGCGAGAGTGAGAGAGAGTGAGAGAGTGAGGGAGAGAGAGAGTGATGAGTGAGAATAGAGATATGAGAGAGAATATAGAGATGAGAGAGAGGGAGAGAGAGACGAGGAGGAGAGAGAGACGAGGACCGAGGAGAAGAGTGGTAGAGATGAGAGAGAGAGGAGGAGAGTGAGAGACGTGAGAGAGAGATGAGGGAGAGTGAAGAGAGATTGAGGACGAGAGTGATTGAGACGAGAGAGAGAGAGAGAGAGAGAGAGGGAGAGAGAGAGAGAGAGAGAGAGTGAAGGAGAGAGAGAGAGTGTGTGTGTGTGTGTGTGGTGTGTGTGTATATATAATGTGTGGGTGTGTATATATATGTGTGTGTGGGGTATATATATGTGGTTTTTTTTTTGGGGGCGGGGGTGTTTTTTGTTGTTTTGGTTGTTTTGTCTATCTATATGTGCATGTGTATATGTACACCTGGTGTTGTGTAATATATATATATATATAATAATATATATATCTATATTATATATATATATATAGATCTATGTTATATATATATAGAGAGATAATATATATACGTATATATATATATATATATAGATATATATATATATATATATATACAATATATATATAGTATGATATATATATATATATATATAGATTATAATATATATAATACATACATAACATATGCCTATATAATATATATTACCTCACACACACACAGTGGTACATATATACACATGACATATAGACACCACACACACACACACACACACACACACACCCACACAAACACACACACACACACACCACACACACACCACACACACACATATATACATTAGATAAATACATACATAATACATATCATACATATATATAGATATAATATACACAATACATACATATACATACAGATATATATATATATTAATTATATATATATATGAATATATATATATATATATATATATATATATATATATATATATATATATTATATATATATATATTTACACACACACACAACACACACACCACACACACAGAAAATAAATAAATAAATAAATAAACATATTATATATATATAAATAATGTATATAATTACACACATACAAATACATTACACACACACACATACATAAATATATAAAACATTACACACGCACACGCGGCGCGCGCACACGCACACGCGCGCGCACACCGCACGAAACGCACACACACCACACACACACACACACACATAGAGTACGTATATATATATATGAATATATATATGTATATTTATGGGAAAAAATACTGTATATATGTATAATATTGTGGTACATATATATATATATATATATATACTATAGTATATATATATAGATATCATATAATATATATATATAGATATATGCATGGATATATAAGCGCGGTGGCCCGAGTGTGGTTAAAGCATCGGGACTCAAGACTGGCACGATCGGCAGTCTGACGTTCGAGGATTCGAGGTCACTGGCCGGCGGTTTTTTTTTCCATTGGGCAAGGAACTTCACCTCGATTGCCTGCATAGGACGCTGGGTGGACAAGCAAGCAAAGTAAGTGCCTGCCAGTTCAGACACGGGTAAATGAGATGGTAAAAAAAAAAAAAAAAAAAAAAAAAAAAAAAAAAAAAAAAAAAAAAAAAAAAAAAAACACGGGCGGAAGGAAACGGCCCAAACACCGCTCTAAATTGCCACAAAATCATTGGAAAATCCATGATCGCCAACGTCCTTGTAGGACAGGCACTTGAAAAAAAGAAAAGAAACAAAGGATATATATATGTATATGTATTATCATGTATATATATAATATATATGAATATATATTAATGTAGGTATGTATGTATTATATGTGTGTGTGTGTGTGGTGTGTGTGTGTGTGTGTGTGTGTGTGTGTGGTGTGTGTGGTGTGTGTGTGTGTGTGTGGGTGTGGGTGTGTGCGTGTGTGTATGCATTGTTTATATATATATAAATATATACCAGTATATGTATAATGTACAATTATATAGAATATATATATATATTATAATATATCATAGATATACAGAGTATATATAAATATATATAATATATATATAATTTACATATATATGTGTATATATATATGGACAAATAAATACATACATACTACACGCACACGCACGCACCACCACACACACACACACACCCACACAAACACACACACACACAAAAAACCCCCCCACCCAAACACACACACACACACCCACACACACACACACACACACACACACACACACCCAACACACACAACAACACACATTATATTCATACATACATACATTACGTTGAAAAAACAAAAACAATTGAGCATTGCCAATTTAATTTTTTACAAAGCATTGTGATACAATGTTCATTTGGGGGTAATGACTCCGCTAGAGGCATCTAGTGCGGTATAGAGCATCGAATAAAAAGCTCGTTAGAAATTAGTACGATTCTGTCGGGAGGAACTTACTTTTATATCACAAAATGGTGAACAGTTATAAGAATCTGTATACCAATAAAAATTATTTTCTTTTATGCCACTCGACACTATTTTTTTATTTACTAAAACTTCAAAAGATTCGGCCCTGAATTGTTATATATACCGTAAATATTCGTATCTACGCAACTTACGTTTTCTACTGTGTTCTGGACAGGTTCCAAAAGTTAAGTGCTTCTACTGTGGTTCAACTTCTCTCCACTGGCTCTCAGTAGATGGCACTGCGATAGCAATGTGTGTACAGGATAGAACGCGTTTCTGTAGACGGGTTTCAGAATTATGAACTACGTAACTCGTTTTTTTTTGCACTTTCGTTATACCGTACTGAGCTTTATGATTGTATATGCAATAAAGCAGCGAGTCAGGTTTGGCAAAATGATCAAGCAACATTTTATATAAAAAAGGTCATAGAAAAAGTGACGGCCCCCCCCCCAGTTTAAAAATTCGGCAGTTGCACATGTACGATTTTCTGGATTGAGAAAAACGAGCCAAAACCACATCTTATGTTGCGGCCAACATAGTGATTTTGAAAGAAATTCCTTAAGATATGGAAGATATCCTTATTTTACTCAAGACTACCATTAAAGAAGATCAAGAATGTTTAAAAATCAGACAATGTTCACGTTTAGAAGTTTCTTTGTACTCCTCTGCTAAAAACGTTGAAGTCAGATATTGCCTACTACCCAACCACCCGGAGATCGCTCCCTCCATCATGCTCCTCCCCTCCCCCTCCCTCGCCCCTGACGTCGCGAGAGAGATATATAGATATAGAAGTAGATATATGAGATATATATAATAGAGATAGATAGACATTAGAGAGATGATATATACTTATTATAGATATATGATATAGAGATATATGAAGGTAGGGGGATATGGTGGAGGGAGGAAGAATGTAGAGATAGGAAAGGAGAAGAGGATAGAAATATAATAGATAGATATAGAGATAGAATAATTCTACAGAGATAGAGACACCACACACACATAGTCGGTACACACACCACCACACACACACCACACCACACACATACATAACATACATACACATACATACATTACATCAGACATACATACACACACCACCCACACCACCACACATAAAACACAACACACACACATAAACACACACAAACATAAACACACACCACATAAACACACACATAAACACACGCACACATAAAAACACACTCACACACACCACACATAAACACAAACACAATTAAACCCACACACACACACACACACACACAGACGACATCAGACATACATATCATACAGGACATACATACATACATACCATACATACATACACACACCCACACACACATACACACACTCACACACACACATAAACCACAACACACACACATAAAACACCACACACATAAAACCACACACACACACCACACATAAACACACCACACACACACCCAAACACACACACACCTTAAACCACACACACACATAAACACACACACACACACACACACACACACAACACACACACACACACACACACACACACAGCACACACACATCCCCCCTCTTCTCTCTCTCTCTCTCCTCCCCCCCCCCCCCCTCCCCCCCCCCACACACCACACCACCTACACCATCGTTCGCGCTCTCTCTGTGGCCCGATCAAACGTCGTGTTAGCGTTGTATAGAAAGCTCTGTTGTTGTTTTGTTAGTTTTATCTTCATTTTTTTGCGCAAAATGTTCACTCTTAGATGCTGAAGCATGAGAACACGGCCAACAAAATTCCCGTTACTGTAAAAACGTTTTTTAGCGATGCTGTATTGCTTCAAGACGTATCATGCTTGACTCATGTGTATCTGAAAGAGAGAGAGAGGCGAGGAAAGTAGAGGGAGGGGAGGAAAGGAAGGAGA
This sequence comes from Penaeus monodon, assembly GCF_015228065.2. Classification (NCBI taxonomy): domain Eukaryota; kingdom Metazoa; phylum Arthropoda; class Malacostraca; order Decapoda; family Penaeidae; genus Penaeus; species Penaeus monodon. The sequence goes on along the minus strand of NC_051401.1, from coordinate 38,239,058 downwards.
TTTGCATGGACAATTGGAGCCAGGACCAATTTTTTTTGCCATTGTAGTTCGTGTGTGTCCTCCTAATTCATTTATCGCATATATGTAAGATATGCGGAAGTCTGATAACATCGAAAGGCTGGGTTCAGCAGCGACGTGATATGATTCGTGTATGGAAGCCACATGGCGCTGTTAAATGCCATACCTTGTTGCAAATCTTCCTGTTTACTCGAATTAAGCTTTATTGATGAAAACCAGAGATGAGCTGTTTTATGAGCAAGCAGATAGAGGTAGATAGATAGAATAGAGAGATAGATATGAGAGAGAGAGAGAGAGAGGAGAGGAGAAGAGAGAGGAGAGAGGAGAGAGAGAGAGAGAGAGAGGAGAGAGAGAAAGCGAGAGAGAGAATAACAATTTCTGATGTAACCCTAAACATCATATAATTATTTTCATCCGCATTTTGAGGCAATAAAAACACAAACCTTGCTAATCATTATCCTAATCATTAACACATTGATAAGAAAGTATAGTGGGAAATATGATACAAAAACTTACGAGATATCGCTACCGGTGGTGCGCAGCGGAGGAACCACACTATGAAGTGAACAGATGATCCTTTGATTGTTCCATTGGAACAGTTCCAGTCATAAATGAAAACAACAATGGAATAACTAAAACTAATGGCATATAATAATATAGTATAGCATAACAGATTACCCCTTAAACAGATGCGGAGTTAAAACGTTTCTTAATACTCTGCTGCCAAAACGTTTTGTCACATTACCTTTTCCTTACCACCACTTCTCCTCTCTCTTGAGGAGAGAGATAGATAGATAGAAGATAGATAGATAGTAGATAGATAGGAGAGAGAGAGAGAGGAGAGTTAGAGGAGATGCGGAATGAGAGACGAGGGGGAGAGAGAGAGAGAGAGAGAGAGAGGACTAACGGACGAGAGAGAGAGAGAGAGAGAGAGAGAGAGGTGAGAGAGAGAGAATAAAAACACAATCTTGATAAGAATTATTCTTTCATCGCATTTTGACGGAGCATAAAACCAAACCTGCAATAATTATCCTTAATCATTAACACATGATAAGGAAAGTATAGTTTGGGAAATATGATACAAAACTTACGAGATCTCGCTACGGGTGTTGCCCGCAGCGAGGGAACCACTGATTGTGAACCAGATGATCGCTTTGATGTTTGTCCATTGGAACAGTTCAGTCCATAAATGAAACACAATGGAATAACTAAACACTGGCATATAATACTTAGTAGAGCATAACGATACCCCTCTAAACATATGCAGGAGTCTTAAACATTTCTTAATACTCTGCTGCCAAAACGTTTTGTCACATTACCTTTTTCCTTACCACCACTTCTCCCTCTCTCTCTGAGAGAGAGAGAGAAAAGTGAGAGAGAGAGCGTGGTGAATGTGAAAGAGAGCGAGAGAGAGAGAGAGCAGAGAGAGAGAGAGAGAGAGAGAGAGGAGAGAGACGAGAGTGGCTGAGAGAGAGGACAGAGGAGAGAGGGAGAGAATGAGAGAGAGAGAAGAGAGAGAGACTTAGGAGAGAGAATGAGGAGAGAGAGAGAGAAGGAGAGAGAGAAGAGAGAGAGAGAGAGAGAGAGACGAGAGGAGAGAGAGGAGCAGAGCGCAAATGGACATAACCATGCATTCAACGAAGAAAAGCTATTATAACTCACTAACTTAATCTATACTCATATGAAATTTAACAGTATCACATATGTGCTTTGTAGCATGGATGCCGAGAGAGAGAAGAGAGAGAGAGGTGGAAAGAGAGAGGAGAGAGAGAGAGAGAGAGAGAGGAGAGAGAGAGAGAGAACGAAGAGAGAGAGGTGGGAGAGAGAGAGAGAAAGAGAGAGAGAAAGAAAGAAAGAGAGAGAGGAAGAGAGAGAAGAGAGAAGAGAGAGGAGAGAAAAAGAGAGAGAGAGAAGAGAGAGGAGAGAGATCGGGATGAGCGAGAGAGAGAGAGAGACGAGAGTGAGAATGTGACGGAGAGAGAGACGCACGCACGAGAGATAGAGGAAGAGAGAGAGACGAGGATGAGAGAGAGGAGGCGAGAGAGAGAGAGAGAAAGAGAGAGCAGGAGAGAGTGAGAGTGATGGAGAGAGGAGAGAGAGAGAGAGAGTGCGAGTGAGATGAGGAGAGAGAGATGAGAGAGAGAGAGATAGAGAGAGAGAGAAGTAGACTGAGGAGAGAGAGAGAGAGAGTGAAAGTGACAGTGAGAGAGAGGGGGGAAGGGGAAAGGAAGAGAGAGAGAGAAAGAGAGAGAGAGAGAGAGAAAGAAAAGTACAAAGGACATAGTGAGACGATGACGGAGAGAGGAGAGGAGAGGAGAGAAGCGCAATGGAATACCAGTGGCCATTTCAACGAAGAAAACAAGCTATTGTAACCATAACTAATCTATACTCATATGAAATTTAACAGGTATCACATTGTGCTGTAACACGAGAGAGGAGAGAGAGAGAAAAGACAGAGAGAGGTGAAAGAGAGAGAGAGAGAGACGAGGAGAGAGAGAGAGAGAGAGAGAGCGAGAGAGAGGAGAAGAGAAGGTGCGAGCGAGAGAGAGAGAGATGAGAAAGAGAAGAGAGAGAGAGAGAGAGAGTGAGACGAGAGAGAGAGAGAGAGAGATGATAGGAGAGAGAAGAGAGAAGAGAGAGAGTGAGATGTGAGTGAGTGGAGAGAGAGAGAGAGAGAGAGAGAGAGAGAGAGAGGAGAGAGAGCGCAATGGACATACCAGTGCCAGTCAACGAAGGCAATCAAGCTAATATAATTCGCTAATAATCTATAATCATATGTGAAATTTAAACATGTATCACAATGTGCTTGTAGCAGTAGGGGTCTCAGAAGTGAACGTACCTGTCAACCATACAGCAATGTTCGGTGAATGCACTTGTGACTAATCAGTATATATAGTAGCCATGCGCCTGGGGTACGCTCGCGTCGCCTGTGGGATTTTTATCACTAGGTAAAGCCACAGTCGTACCGAAATGCGCATTATAAAGAAAAGTACAAAGGCATAGGACCAAAAGTTACAGGCGTCTTTAACCCACGCACTCCGTTTCTGTCATTAACGTAGATTTAAATGATTTTGGATCCATATAGATTTATAAATGGGCCTTTTTTTGTAATATTCCGAAACCCCTAACACTTTTGATTACACCCTTTATAACAGGTTGCCCTTATTGAAGGCGTTGAATCTTCTTTCCATTTTGTATCAGAGTTTTGCCTGCAAACTGGAT
>NC_051401.1:38222483-38235718 GCF_015228065.2 Penaeus monodon | reverse complement strand
TGGGAGCACACTTCGCCAGATGTAAGCGAGTGGCCCCCCGCAAGCCACCGAATATGAGTGACACGAGGGATTGGACACCACGTCATAGATGTGAGCGAGACGAGAGATGGACTTGGGTGGGTGATGAAAAGGGGTAGTTTGCTGGTTATTTTGACGACAGAATGAGACCCCCAAGAGCCCCCCGTGTCCCCGGGTGGGGGAAACAAAGGTGGTGGGCTGGACCTGTGGGTTTGGCCATCGCGGTCTCTTCTGGGTCTCTGCCTACGGAGTGTCCTTTATCGGGGTTTCCCTTTGAGGTGGATGTTTGTGCCGGTGCGAAAAGGAAAGGGGGTGCATTGCGTCCCCCCAAGGAGAAGGGCTGCGTGCTTGAACGGAGGTGTGAAGGTGATCGGTCTGCAATTTTTTGAAGTCAACCACATGGTTGTATCACCGAAGAGTTGCCCTGTCAAAAAAATTTTTGTGCGAGGGGTCGTGCCATAGGAGGGATGGCGGGTCTTCAATGATCGATTTTGGGGATAATGAGATCCGCCCAAACAAATAATAATATATGAAAGGAATTTTACTTGCGGTGGCCTGGTATGTTTAAAAGTGTGGGGCAGTTCGAGGGAAAACCCTCCGGCCGTAACACGGGAAATCGACCGAAAACTGAATTTCTGACGTTCCGAAAAGTATGTATCCAATTTGTAGGTTTTTTTATTACATAAATCTAAAAAATTTGTTATTTAGGGCTTGAAATTTGTGGCTTTTTAAAATCTAGTTTAATTAAAAAAGGTTTGACCATACTAAAATAAACCTTAAGCGAGTGCTACGCAGTGGGTCAGATCCCACACCCTTTAAAAAATCAGAGGCGTTTTCGGCGGCCACATTTCCCCCCCTTCTTCTCTTTCTTTTTTACACACCCCATTCACCTCCTCTGTCTGCCAGGTCTCCATTGGTAAAGGATTTTGATACCTTTTAAAATATTCCTTTGCTTTGGAAAAACGATATCATTAAAAATAATATGGACAAACACAAGATACATAAAGTACATAAATCAGTCAGCACTCTCTCCCCCTCTCTCTCCCTCTCCCTCTCCCTTTCCCTTTCCGTCTCCCTCCCTTCCCTCTGTAAAAAGGGGGATCCTTTGTACAATGGGAACAGAGGATAATTTTACGTTTTTAAAAAGCGTTCCTCTTATTTTATTTAGTTGACACACACAAAGGAACACACGAAAAAATTTCTAGTTATAGGGGTAATCGCGGTTTGCGGGCGGGGGTAAAGCTGCCCGAGGGAGAGGGCGAAGCTGCCCTTACCGCTGGGGGTTTGACACGAAACTCTCGGGCTGGTCCCCTGGGTAAAGTGTGACTTTCCCAGTGGAGAAGGATAGAAGCGCAAAAGGAAGCAGGGGGGAGCGAGGTAAGGTCACCGGCCCCCCATGCCACACTGTACACCCTCTCCCTCCCTCTCTCTCTCTCTCTCTCTCTCTCTCTCTCTTTTCTCTTCTCTCCTTTCTCTTTCTCCTTTTTCTCCTCTCTCTCTTTTCTCCTCTCCCCTTCTTCTCTCTTCTTTCTCCTCTTCTCTCTCCTCTTCTCTCTCTCTCTCTCTCTCCCCCTTCCCCCTTTCCTCTCTTTCTTTCTCTTCACCATGCACCCATCCTTCTCTGTCAGTGTTTCTCATTTGGGTCCATGGAGATTAACTTAAAAAATGATAACCAAAAAACATGAAAGTTAAATCGGTCGCTATTTTTTTTTTGAATACTGGAATTGTCTAAACACACAGAATTTTTTTTTTCTTTTTAAATATGGAAATGCATGTGCTGTTAAAAATTGTGAAGTTTTATACTTAAAAGCAAGACTATTTTAAAATTCAAGAGAAATTTGGAAAGTGAATGAAATTAAAAACCCTCTGGTATAAGTGATAAAATAACAAAAAAATGTCGTAGTGTAATCGGGGCATCGTAAAGTCCTATACCGGGGAAAAAACCCCCTCTCTCTCTCTCTCCTCTCTCCTCTCTCTCTCTCTCTCTCTCTCTCTCTCTCTCTCTCTCTTCTCTCTCTCTCCTCTCTCTCTCTCTCTCTCTCTCTCTCTCTCTCTCTCTCTCTCTTTCTCTCTCTCTCTCTCTCCTCACAGCGAGGATGAAACTGATACAATTTTACGAAAATACCAACCACGGCAGCTAAAAAAATAAAATAAAAAGTAAATAAATAAATAAGTAAATTAAAATATTGACCGATTTATGTACTTCATGTTTCTTGTATATAGTTAATTAAAAGAGAATTCTTCTGTCTTTATTTCTATGGAACCAAATGAGAAACACGGGCAGAGAGGGATGGGTGCACGTGTGAAAGAGGAAGAGAAAGAGAGAGAGAGAGAGAAAGAGAGAGAACATACATAGGCTATATACAATGTCAAGTAACATTCTATCTCATGTAATATATTAGTTAGGTCGTGATCTCATTATCTCACACCATCGATCCGCCGTCACTTTCTAGGCACGTACCCTCACACAAACACGTTTTTGACAGGTCAGCTCTCATGGCTGATACGGACCACGTGTTGCCCTGGTGGTACTCGCCGAGGCCTTCTCGGAAGTTGTGACACAGAATTTATACTATACAGGCCTCTCCGATACGTGATAAACGATATATATGATATACCAGCTGATATGTGATATACCAGCGACTAATATATATATATATATATTTTAATATATTATATATATATATAATTTTATATTATAATAATATATATATTTTTATATTTTTGGTGTGTGTGGGTGTGTGTGTGGTGTGTGGTGGTGTGGTGGTGTTGTGTGTGTGGGTGGTGTGTGTTTGTGTGTTGTGTTGGGTGTGTGTTTGGTGGTGGTGTGTTTTGGGGTGGTGTGTGGAGTGTGTGTGTGTGTATAATATATAATATATAATTATTAAAAATATTTTAGATATAAAATATATATTTAATATGTATATAATACACCACACAATATTTTGTAATATATATATATATAAATAAAATTAAATATAAAATATAAATTTGTAAATATATATGTATAAAATTTATAAAAAAATATAAATTATTAATATTTTAAAATATAAAAAATATATATATATTTATTATAAAATATATACATATATATATAATATTATATAATATATTAAAAATAAATTATATAAAATACAAATGTTTTGGCAATAATAAAAAATTATAATATATATTATATTTATAATATATATATAATATAACAAAATATATGCGGGGTTGGTGTGTGTGTGTGGGGTTTGTTGGGGGTGTGGGTGTGTGTGTGTGTGTGTGTGTGTGTGGGGGGGTGTGTGTGTGTGTGGGTGGGTGTGGTGCGTGGTGGTGGGTGGGGGTGTGTGTGGTGTGTGGGGTGGGGTGTGTTGTGGGTAACACAAAAATAATTTAATAATATAAAAATTAAATATAAGATATAAAAACAAAAATTTTAATAAATACTATTTAACCAAAAAATATATATGCAAACCCACACAAACACCACACCACAAAACCACACACACACCACACACACACAACAACACACAACACACACACACACCACACACACACACACAAAACACAAACACACAAAACAAAAACACAAAACAACCACAGACAAAACATATACACAAAATAATAATAAATATATAATAATATATTAATATATAATATATATATATTTTTTTTTTTTTTTTTTTTTTTTTTTTTTTTTTTACGGAGGCTCATTTTTGAGCCCCCGGGTTACAGCATATATTTAAATTTGTATTTTTCTTTATATATAAATAAAAATATATAAATATATAAATATTATATAATATATATATATATTATATATATATGTATATATGAGAATTATTATAGATTTAATATAAAATATTTTATATATATATATATATTATATATTTTATATATATATAATGAACAAACAAACACACACACACACCACACACACAACCACAACACACAACCCACACCCCAAAACACACACCACACCAACCACCCCAACACACACACAACACCCACAACCAACACAACACACACAAAGACCCACAACACAGCACAAACACAACACACAACCAAACACCCACCCACACACCCCACAACACACACCCCAAAAACCCAAACACACACCAAAACCCAAAAACACACCCAAACAAAAAAAAAACAACACACACAACACGCACACTTAATTTTAAATACCCTTTAAAATTAATATTTTTAAAAAAATATTTATATTTTTTTTTTTTTTTTTTTTTTTTTTTTTTTTTTTTTTTAGGGGTTCATTTGAGCCGCCGTGGTTAACCCTTATTAATTTTTATTTTAATTTTATTTACATAATATATTTAAACTTATTTATATATATTTTGTATATATATGTATGTATATTATTAAATTAATAATAATAATTAAATTTTATATATATTATATGGGTGTGTGGGGGTGTGTGGTGTGGTAATTATTTATTTTAAATTTTAAATAATAATATATTTTAATTTTTAAAAATATTTAAATATTTTATAGTTGAACAAAAAAACCCCACACCACCACAGCACCACCCCCAAACCCACCCAACCCCAAAACCCAACACCACAACAACCCCAACACAACACCACACACCACAACACACACAACCCACACACACCCCACCACACAAACACACCCCCCAAAACCACACAAACCAAAACAACCACCCACCACACACAGCAATTTTATAACTTTTACACTAAATTTAAAAATTTTATTTTTTTTTTTTTTTTTTTTTTTTTTTTTTTTTTTTTTTTTTTTTTTTTTTTTTTTTTTTTTTTTTTTTTTACGGTGGTTATTTTGAGCCCCGGGTTTTCAGGATCTTTTTGTGTTTTCCCAATATATCCCAAATATATATAATTTTTTTTTATATATATAAAAAATGTATATATTGAGTATTAAAAATTAAAATTTTTAATTATATATATATATTTAAATAATTTATAATATATATATTGTGGGTGTGGGTGTGGTGTGTTGGGGTGGGTGTGTGTGTGATATTATATAAATATATATAATATATATATAAAATAAATATATATAGTGAACAACAAACAACCCCCCACACACGCACACCACACACACACACACACACCACACACACACACACCCCCCCCCCCCCCCCCACACACACACCACACACCCAAACACACACACCCCCACACACAACACACAACAAACCCAAAAACACATACACAACACCACAAACATTATCATACACATACACATACACATACACACACACACACACACACACACATTATGTTATGTTATGTTCGTATGACAAAATTTTCTATACTGGCTCCTGTCAAAAAAATAGCCAAGAAAAGGGGATAAGGTAAAATTCAGCCAGTTGGTTGTTTGGTACCACGTTAGATATGGCCAGTTAGGTGTTTAGGGGTTTAATATCACAGTAAACTTTATGTATAAGTGTTGGTCACTGAGATAATAAAAGACTTGCTCAACGTGTAATTGCTGTTTGAACAAAAGGATAGTGTCATCTGTTTCTCTTTTATAAAAGCCGGGTTTAAAATCACAGGGCAACGACAGAATCAATGGTTTCAAGATGACACAGCACAGATGTGGCCATTTGGTGAATCCATAGCAACGCTGTCAACTCGAGTGATAACTAGTTATCAAAGGTTACACAGATTACGGTGTGGCAAAGCTTAAGATATAAGCATTTTTTAAATTTAAACCAAACTGAGGTTGTAAATCTTCTGACTAGGTGTCAGTGATAATGTTGTTTCTGCAATTGGTACATTTTGGAATAATGATTCAAAGTCAAAGCTGGCTATTTTTAATCTCAAGATGTTTAATTTTTTAACGAAATTAATGTGCGGCCAACGGTTTTCATTATTAAAAAATAAGGCATTAAAAGGGGTGTTATGAGATTTGGGCAGCCTTTTAAAATTAGTAGTTGGAATTTTGGGATATTTAGAGAAGAATCTATTTTTTTAAATCAAATCATTTTTCGTCGGATGGCATCCCCTTTTGCCTTTTTTGATTTATTACAAATTTTTAATTCTGTATCAAATTTTTTAAACCCCAAAATGTTGTGTGTAACAAGGGGTTGTGTGTGTGGTGTGCATATACAAGGTGTGTGTTGTGTGTGTTGTGGTGTGATACTCAGTAAGGGGTAGATGGGCAATGTATCTGACCTCGCCGACCCGACAGTCCCTCGCCAGACCCGAGTATAAGGTCGACCCAACCCCCCCCCTCCAGGCGGGTTTACCGACCGCACGCACCCCTTTTCCTTAGACAAGTCTGTGGTTCCCCTTGAACTCTCAGTAAAAAAGAGTTTCCATAATACAAGTATCAACACCTGCAAGCCCTTTTAATAGGGTTTGTACCCCATTTTAATGGGAGCAGGGAGCTGTTGCCCCTTTCGGGTCGCAAAACAAACACCACCCCGAAAAAAAAAAAGCTCGACCACTCCAAGAAGTCTAAGAAAAAAAAACCAAAAAGTAACGTTTTGGGGCCCCTTTCCCCCTTTTTTATTATTTCTTTTTCCTTTCCTGTCCCATAAATGTGTTAAGCCTCGTTTTGTTGGGTAAATAGCTAAGGACAGCAAAGGGGTTTTCACATATTTTTTTGGACCTCAAAAGCATTACCATGTGATCGCGTATGTGAAAACAAAACTGAATTCGTTTTATTAAGTATTTAAATTAATTTCTCTATTTGGGTTTTATTTTGTTTCAACTGCAACGAATTAACGCGTTCGTGTTTTTATCTTTTACGGGAAATATCATTTCATTTTTTGCCCCTCCTTTGCCCCACCGTCCACTTTTCTTTTGCTTCCCGGCCCCTTTGGGAGGGGAAAAGACAACAAAGGGGACGTTATTTTCCACTTGACTTGACCCACTTTCTATTTTCCGGTCAAACCCTTGGGATTAACTAGCAGACATTGCCATTGGTGACTTTACGGCGCAGAACGGAGCTTGTCGCGTTTTTAAAAAAAATTTATCATTTTGAGTTTTAGTGAGGATTTCCCCATTCATAGGGCAAGGTATGCCCCGGTATACCCTGGGGTTGCGTAAACCCCTAAAATTGCGCTCCGTTTTCAAAAAGTAGGTACAGGTAAAACTGAGGTTTTTTCTTAGAAGGAGATTTTAACGCAAATTTATTAAACTTTTTATATAATAAGCGTAGGATCCCCCCATATCATAGTGCACAGGGGAAAGCCGATATTTCCCCGGGGGGTTTCCTAAATGCCCAAAATATGCGCTCCGACGTTCGAAAAGAGGTACAGGTAAAACCCAAGTATTTTTGATCGCAACTTTGGTTGGTGGACCCGCATTACATCTGTTAATTAATTTGGACTAGGGGTTTAAAATAGAAAACATTAATCGCTTTTTAATCACACCCTCACCCCTTGAAGTCACTTGCTTGTTTTGAGTATATCCCCAACCCTTGTGTGATTCGTGATTTTAGTTATGTAGGGAAGTCACAGCGCCCATAAGATAGAGAATAGGCAGGTTATTTTTAGATTTTCCTGGCAGGGTCATTTTAAGGGAAAAGGGCATTTTGGGTTAAAGGATCCCCCGTCAAATGAAGTTAACATGCATAGCTAGAATGTACCGGCAGTTCAGTTTCTGACCTGAGAAGATTTTTTACAAAAGTTGGGGAATATTTTTTATGTCACCCTTCATTCATGCAACATTCTGTCGCATATCATAAATTTTAATTCGTGTGTAGTTGAAATAAATTTTTTTTTAGCAGATTGCTTTAAATTTTTCCCCATTTGGTTTAGGAACGTTTTTTCGGTTTGTGTTCATCACCTCGTTTCACTCCATTTACCACAGAACAAAAGCATGAAACCTTTTAAAGAGTTTGTGCGTCTAGTGCTGGTTAAAGATTTATGAGATCTCTTTAGCCCACGATTTTGTCAGTCGTGAAGTGACTCGTACAGAGTAAGATTACATTATTTCTTCTCTGTGTAAACAACCCAATGGTTCAAGTAAATCCTTGCAGATTGCGTTGCGTTTCCCCCTTTTCTCTCCATATCTATCAAAGACGGTTGGTAGTTCAAAGCCAGGTCCATGCGGATCACTCTGACATCTCCCTCTCCTATTTTCTTATCTTGTGAAAAAAACACAAAAACGAAAAAAAATAAAATGAATTTAAAAAATGAACATGAAAACCGCAAATTTATATAAATAACCAGCTAGTGGTACTTAACACCCCTCTTCTCATTGCCTTTCTTTTTCTATTTCAATCTGACCTTTACGTGTATAATTGGTTCCTGACTATATAAGCAGTCGGACCGACACGGCTGCAGAACCGGTCACCTTAGGATACTGTGGGATGGACTCACGGAAGATCGCAATAGGGCCTGCGGCCAGGACATGGCAGAGGGAGGTATTAAGCCGTCCCATGTGTAGGGAAGGGCTGCCTGCCGAGACGCCCTAGATCCCGCGAAGAACCAGGAACTCGCCAGCACAGGTACCAGTTGCCCCAGGATGCTGTGGAAAGGGTGACGCCTTGCGGACGCCCGCAGATCCCTCACTCAGGAGTCGAGCACAAGTATCAGCCGCCTTTAGATGATGCCCTGCCGGACACCCGTGGATCCCGACGAGATTACAAGGACGTAAAAGGGCGAGCATTTCCGCCGATAAGGACCTGGGGAGATATGTGAGGAGTGGGACGAGGAGCGCGAGTAGGCTGGACGAGAACTAACAAGGAGTTAGACGAATCCCAAGCCAAGGAGGTCCCGTGCGAGACGATTATACCCAGGAACAGGAAGAAGGAGGAGACAGGGACAAGCAGCCACGAAGATGCACCAGGACAAGCACGCGAGAACGAGATGACCAGCCAAGTTTGGTCACCTTGAGGCAAATCTAAGGCCCCCTCGAGGGCGAGGCGTGAGTAGGTGGCGAGCAATATGGTATATTTCTATACTGTACCAATAGACCACGAGGCTGTTTTCCACGTAACTCCAATTTCCCAAATAAGAACCCTTTGACTCAGCGAGGGCGTAGGGCGATGTTAGCTGACCTCGCCGACCCCACAGTTCTTCACCAGCACCCCCGAGAAAGGGCGACCCAGCCCTCCCCCCGGGCGGGTGATATACGTGCGTGCGTGCGTGCGTGCGTGCGTGCGTGGTGTGGTGTGCGTGTGCGTGTGGTGTTTGTGTGTGTGTGTGTGTGTTGTGTGTGTGGGGGGTTTTGGGTGTTGTGTGTTGTGGGGTTGGTTTTGTGTGGTGGGCTGCGTGGCCGCGTGGGGGTGTGTGTGTGGGCTGGTATCACATACAGCACGTTTTCTTTTTCATGTTCTGGGTTCCCATCTGTGTTGAATTATAATAAAGAGTTACGTCTTAACAAGTTCCTACACCGCAAGCCATTTAATGGGTTCTGGGGGTGTGTTGGTGGTTTTTTGGTGTGTGTGTGGTGGGTGTGTGTGTGGGTTTTGGTTTGGGGTGTGTGTGGGTTTGTGGGTGTGGGTGTGTGGGTGGGGACAATTGTGGGTGTTTGTTTGCCAGTTGTGGGGAGTGAGGAGTGAGTGTGTGTTGTGGTGTGTTGTTTTAAGTTTATGTAAAATATGCATATATAAAACACCACAAAACACCCCACAACACACAACACCACACACACACACAACACACAACACCACAACCACACCAAAAACCCCAAAACCACAAAAACCACACACAACAATTATAAAAATAATAAATTAATATACTATATATATATTATATATATATAAACTATATGTCAGATACTATTAGATTTTGAAATTTCTGAATTTCTCTAAGGCCATGATGAGTTTTTGGGGACTCGGGTGTTTTTCTTTTTTAAAAATTTCTCTTGTTTTTTTAGGGAGTTTAAACCCATCTTTGCTTTTTTCTTTAAAATAGTTAACGAACTTTGAAAGACTAATTTAACCGAAACAATGACAGTTCATCAGAATCAATTTTCGGCATGGTACCCCTTTGATAGTAAATTTTTCCCCTTGTCATCCTTTATGATAACCTCAGGTAATGAGAGGACATGTCAGGGGAGGGCCCAACACCTTGACGACCCCGGGTTTGACAATGCCATTCATAAACTCTCATTCAGGGTTTGCTAAATTTGCCCCTAAATAATTTTTTAAAACAATTAATTCTTTTTCGTCGATCCCAAATTTTTCGTAAGGACGCATTGTTTCTTGTTTATCCTATCAAATATTTTCGAGCCAATAAACCCTGTGTTAAACCCTCCTTTTTTTCAGTGCATTTTCTTTTACTTTCGCATGCAAAATAGAAATTTCTAGTATTTTGGTTTTTCTTTAAAGCCAGGGGTTTTTCCCCACCAATCTATCTTGAAGTTCTTTTGATTCTTTTCATTATTAAACGCAATAATTTTAATATATATATTATATAATAATATATAATATTATAAAATTATTTTATGTGGTGTTGTGTGTGTTGTGGGGTGTGGTGTGTGTGTGTGGTGTGTGTGGTGTTGTGTGTGGGGTGTGTGGTGTGGTGGGTGTGGTGTGTGTGTGTGTGTGGTGTTTTGTGGTGTGTGGGTCTTGGTTTAATAATCTGTGGTTTTCCAGTTCAAGGGGCCTTTTTCCCTTGTTATTAAAAAATGGATTTTTGTATTTGCGAAAAAATCCCCCATGTTATAGGTCTTTTTGCAAAGGGTTTTGGATTTTGGTACCCCAATATTTTACAAGTTTATCATTTTTTCAGTGATGATCACGCCCCAGTAGTTTTTCCATAGTTTTTTTGGGCCCTTTGAATTTACTTTTGAAAATAGGGTTCCTGTAAATTCACTGTTACTGCTTTCTGTTATTTTTTCAGTTGGTTAGATTTAAAGTTCCCCCAATAAATTCCTCATGGGGACAATTTTTCATTTCTTTCCAAAAAAGATATTTCCATCTTTTTTTTCAGCGATCCTTTTGACTGCATCAAACCCCAAGATTTCGGTTTTACCCACTTTGGTTTTCGCTGTCATTTTTCAGGATTTTTTATTAGCACTTCTTTTAAAAAACTCCCTTGATTTTAGTCCTCACAGGATCATACTTTCCATAAGTTGAAATTTAATTCGTTGGATACCCGATTTTAACCTGTGTCTTGAGAACTTCCAGATCCCGTTGGGGTTTGTTTTTTACAAGAAACAACCTTTTTGAGTTAACTTTATGTCATTGTTCCCCCTGCACCTAGCAAGGGTTTTCATTGTTTTAATTTAATTCCGAATCTGTTTTGATCAAATATAATTACTTTTGGTTTTTAAATCATTTTCCCCGGGACTGCCATGTATAGAGTTCCCCTTTTTGATTTTTTAAAAAAGTGTTTATAGCGACCAACGATTTTCCTCACCTTCAGGGAAAATTTCTTCTTTAATTTTTATTTTTTATTTCCTATACCAAAGGTAAGGAAATAAATATGGGATATATATGTGTTTTTTGTATACATATATGCATGTATGTGTGTTTTGTATGTTTTATATATATATAATAAATATAATATTATAATATATTTAAAAATATATTATAATATGTGTTGTGTGTGTGTGGGGTGGGGGTGTGTGTGTGTGTGGTGTTGGGTGGGATACATATAATAATATATATAATATTAATATTAATTAAAATAAAATTATATATATATATATTTTTTTTTTTTTTTTTTTTTTTTTTTTTTTTTGGGGTGTGGTGGGTGTGTGTGTTGTGTGGTGGGTGTGGGGTGGGTGTTTTTGTTGGTGGGTGTGTGTGTGTTGTGTGTGTGTGAAATATAAAATATTAGAAGAAGATATACATAAATGTAATACAAGTGTTTTATATACAGTATATCATTTTTGGTGTACAGTAAATTTTACATTTATAATATAGATGTAGTGTAGTGAGAGTAGATTGATGTAGATGTAGATGTAGAGTGAGTGATAGAAGAAGATAGATAGATAGACAGATAAATAGAAATAGACAAAAAAAATGAATGGGCGATGTAGATCGAGAAAGGGGAGAGAAAAGGAGAGAGAGAGAGGGGGTATTTTTTACAAAAAAGTTTTAGCAAGAGCAACCGGAGGGGGTGCCAAAAGAGAATTCTATGAGATTTCTTTTTTGTGTTATCTGAAGCGTGTGGCCTCTCATATGTGTGGGTGTGTGTGGTGTGTGTGTGTGTGTGTGTGGGGGGTGTGTGTGTGTGTGTGGGGTGGGTGTTGTGTGTGGTGGTGTGGTGTGTTGTGTGTGTTGGGGGTGTGTGTGGGTTTGGGGTGTGTTGTGTACAAAAATAATAATATATAAAATATATTATATATAATTAAATATAATTATACTGCAATAGTATAAAATATTAATATAATTATAATTTAATTAATTTTAAAATATTCTTACATATAGATTAAATTAAAAAATTTATATATTATATTATATAATATTTAATATATAGGAAAGAAAAACCCCTCCCCAAAACTAGATTTAGAAATGGCCATTTCGAAACCACCGGGATTCCATCTTCAGGGTCAAAGAGGAAACCAGGTGGATTTCGAAAACTTTTCCCCAATTTTTCAATTCTTTTTTTTTGTTTGGGGTTTTTCCTTTGATCAGCACGGAGAGGTTTGCATTATTAATATTTATATTTTTATATAATTTATATTATTATATATATAATTATTATATATATTATTTATATAGTTTTTAATATATATTTTAAATATATTTATAATTAATTTGTTCTTTTTTTTTAATATATATAATATTAATATTTAAAATATTTATATAACTATATTAAATATATGTAATAAAATATATTACATATATTATATATATTTTATTAATATAAATATATATAATATATATAAATATATATATATATGTGGGGTGTGTGGTGTTTTTGTGTTGGTGTGTGTGTTTGTGTGGTGTGGGTGTGGTGTGGGGGGGGGGGTGTGTGTACATTATATATATATATATTATATATATTATATAATAATATAAATATTATTATATATGATCTGACATTAATAATATTATTATAAATAATAATAAAATTATAAAAAATTGAATAAGATATAAAAATATATTATAAATAAAATATATATAAATACTATATATATATATATTTATTATATAAAAATTTTATATAAATTTAATTTTTAAAATATATTATTTTTTATATAATTTTTATGACATATAAAATTTTTAATTATATATATATATATATTTATTAATATATATAAATACATATAGATAGATAATATAAGGGGTGGGTGTGTGTGTTGTTTTGTGGTTTTGTGTTTTGT
>NC_051401.1:38217483-38219983 GCF_015228065.2 Penaeus monodon | reverse complement strand
TTTAAAAAATTAAAAATTAAAAAAAAAAAACAGTGAATGTGGCATTTCACAAAACAGGTCAAAAGAGGGGAAAAAAGGATCAAAAACAACCTGCCTGAATTGCCCTTTTGGGGGTCAAAAGTTAAGTGAACAATAATCAAAAAAAAACGAGAAAACTTTATACACAAAAAACAAATAAAACTAATAAAGCAAAACTGTCACGAGAATCACACTTACAAATATCCCCCCTTTTTTAGTAAATCATTTTTTTAAACGAAATTAATTTTTAAAAAAAATTTTACGACACTAGATATTAAAACGCAGACCCATAGATTATTGAAAAAGGTGAGGGGGAGGGGAAATGTAAAGGGGAGGGTTTTGGAAAGGGGGGGAAAGGTTTGGGAACTGGGTAGGTAGGGATGGTTGGTGAAAGGAAAAAATATTTTTTTTGGGAAAAATTCCCTTTTAAAATTTTTCAAAAATTTTTCCCAATGTCAAAACCGAGCAAAAAATTCCGAAAAAGATAGAAAAAATTTTCGTCAATAAGGCCCCGGAAACGCAAGGGAATATAGTAAGAAATATGCCTGAATAGGGGACGCAATAGAGCATTGGGGAAAAAAAAGTTAAAGGAAAAACCGTTGAATAAAATAATAATGCTTTGGCCCTTCCCTTTTTTTAAAAAAAAAAAAATAAAAAAATAAAAAAAACACCCCTTAGAAAATTACTCTGGGAAAAAGAAAAAAGGGAAATCTACCATGGGGAAAATTTGGGAAGATAATAGGTAGTTTATAGAGAAAAAATTGCACTACAGGGGAAACTTTTTCAGATGTTTAAAAAAAAAAAAACACTTCACTTTTTTAAAAAAACATAAGGGGCATGCACACAGGGGAAAAGGGGAAAAAAGAAAGGAAAAGAATTGCCCATGGGGTACTTTAAGTTTTGTTTTTGGAGAGAGTGGGAGGCACTTCGTTTCGAAAGTTTGAAAAAAAGTGACACCCCAGCGGCCCCCAATCGTGAGGGATTTGTAAAACGCACGGTCTTTTGCGTATATTTTTTGATGGGAGATTCGGGTAGTGTAGCAGGGGACCGAGGTGGTATGGCCGGGGGGGCAGTAGAGACCGGGGTAGCGAACCCCCCAGGAGGCCCCGGGGGGGGGGCGAGGGGGCCGTGACTCGAAGTAGAGTGTCGTTTGGGGTAAGGTGAGGCCAGAGGCATGAGGCTGTAGCGTGGCTAGGCCCAATGCGGGCAAAAAACCCCAAAAGGGTTTACCTTTGTGGGTGGGGGCCCGTGTTCGGTTTTTTTGTATGTAGGGTGTGTATATATGTATATTATTTTAAAATATTTTTAAAATTTATATATATATATAAAATATTTTATATATATATATATCGCGGTCTGATGAACAAAAGGGGGGGGGGAGGAGGAGGAGTCCTCAGGGGGGGGGGGGAAAAGAAAAGCTAGGGGGAAAGCCGGGCTCCCTAGAAAATTGAAACGAGGTGAAAATTTTAAAGTAGGGGGGGAGATACCCCTTGCGTGGTTTTTTCCTTTTTCTGCAGTGTGGTAAAGTGGAAAATTTTTTTTTTTAGATTGGGGCCAGGTTGGAAAATTGGGAGGAGACACCTTTTTTTTTTTTTTTTTTTTTTTTTTTTTGCCCAAAAAAAGGGGGAAAAACAGAGCATAATAATAAAAAAAAACGTAATCTAAGGGAACGGAGTTTATTTTTTTTTTTTGCCCCCCTAGGGGTTATCAAATAGGGTGTACCCATTATGATAGCCCAAATTTCAGGGAGGGCCATCGCCTGCCCCCTGCCCGCTCCTAGGGGCTGAGAGCGAGGTTCAGTGGGTCCCTCTTTTTTTTATTAAAAAAAGAGAAAAATCGAAAAGCGGAAAAATGTCAACAAAAAGAACGATATAAAAACGGCAATAAATATACAGTGATGGTGGAAAGAACAGGAACCTAATAACATAAAAGAACAAGAACATAATAACATAATTTTTTTTTTCTCTCTTTTTTTTTTTTTTTTTTTTTTTTTTCTCTCTCTCTCTCGGGCCCAGGGATTAAACATAGAGGTGTGAACCCTTTTATGATAGCCTGTTGCAAAAATGGATAAAATAAAATAATAATATATAATAAATTATTAAAATATAAAATATAATAATTTCTGCTTGCTGCTTGTTGAGATTTTCGGGAATTTTGGTTTGCCCGGGGCCCTTTACTTTGGCCCGGCCTTTTGTCAATTTTTTGGGGTGTCTCATTTTGGTCTGACACTCGGTGCTTTCCGTGGGGGGGGATTGCCCGCAGGGGCCCTGTAGCGTGGTTTTAAAGCATCTGCCTTAAACTCTTTTCCGCACGACGGGGTGTGTTTTGTGGGGTTTTTCTTTGGGAAATTGGGGTGGGCACCCCAATTCCCAGGTTAGTGTTCAGGGGCGTTCGGCTCGCCGGGAATGCATGCAAAAACCCTCTTTACGTTCTATTGTTTTTATAAAACTGCCATGCACAGTGGTAAAACCCCCGGGGCATT
>NC_051401.1:38182913-38212913 GCF_015228065.2 Penaeus monodon | reverse complement strand
GTGCGTATGTGCGCTCATGCATACTCTGTTTGTGCACGAGTATGAGTGCATATGCATGGAAGTGCGCAGGTGTATGCATGTTGGTGTGTGTGCACGAGAAGCAGCATATGCATAGATTGTATATCTGTGTGTATATATTAATGTGTATATGATATGTTTGTGCAAGTATGTGTATGTGTAGGTATATGTATGTATGTGTAGGTGTGAGTGTATATATGGCACATTTATGTGTATATGTGTGTACATATGTGTATGTATATGTGTGTATGTTTATATGTGTCTATATATGTGTGTATGCGTGTGTGTACATGTGTGTGTATTTGTATGTGTGTATAAGGTTATGTATGTATATATATGCATGTATATGTGTATGCATATCTGTATGTATGTGTGTATATGTGTGTATGTGTATGTGTATAAGTATATGCATATATATATATATACATATATATATATATATATATATATATATATATATATATATATTATGTGTGTGTGTGTGTGTGTGTGTGTGTGTGTGTGTGTTGTGTGGTGTGTGTGTGTGTGTGTGTGTGTGCATGTACAGGTATATAACATATATATATATATATATATATATATATATGGATGAAACACTTATGTGTACTCATAAACGTGTACTCAATACACGTGTGCGTAAGTATATGTATGGCTATATTTATATGTGTATGTATAATCATAAGTATGTGTACAAGATGTGTATGCATGTCTGTTTGCAGAAATGTGGGTGCGTATACACATATGTATGCGCATATAAAGTGTGCATATGTCTATATATGTGTATGCATGTGCATGTGTGTAGTTTGTATAATGTATGAGTATGTATGCATATCATATGCATAGGAGTATATATAAAAGTGTATGCTTGCATGTGCATGTGCACGAAAATGAACATATGCGTAGTACTTATGGCATTTGCTGGGGAACAACTATGTCTGTACTAGGCATACATATGCATAAATAAAATCATTGTATAACATGTAATGACACATATATGCACTTCTGATACTCAAGCCCATGCTCACGGGAATATACCCTGGTGTAGTGACAGGCCCGTGCATTGCTGCTCATGAGTCGACACTAGACAGTACCAACCCTGCTGGATGGGCTTATCAGTGGCATCCCGGCTAAAGTACTCGCACCCCCCACCAAGATAAATCTAAGCCAGTAGGTGGGGGTAACCTGGCTGTCTATCTCTCAATTAAAAACCATGACTGCCAACAAATAGAGCAACGGCCCTTATTCCTCGGAGGCGATCAGGATCGTTCCGGAGCAGAGGGTGCTAAAATCGCCCCACGTCGATGAACCTTAGCACATACAATATAAGGGTAATGAGAACTGAATCCGACTTACTAGCATTACTTGAGGAACTTGCTGTCAAATGCGAAAAACAGAGGATACTAAAATGATAAACGCTTGCTCATTGGAGAGGTAAACCCCAGGGTAGCAATCAGTAATAGGGTTCATAAGGTTTAGAAAAGGATATCGTGGAATGCATAGTATAAGATTTTTCCAAGTTCTATGCCCAACCTGCAGCCACCCGTGATGAAGAAATAGCCGCGAACGAGTTTAAAAAACCCATTTCACAATAATTTATGGGAGATTTTACGCCCAAAATAGGTAAAAAAGACAGGAGAAACTGAATAGGGAATCACGGAGTAGTCGGATTTAGGATGAACAAGCGAAAAGAAAAGATAGGTTCAACAGTAGAGTCAATTCGACCCCAGAGACATGTACAAGGCAAGCACTAAAGGTAGTGGACAAGTATGTTACCTAGGGCAACTCCTACAGACAAACACATCTAGATGAACTGATGGAAAGACTTTCGGCAGACACAGTAGTATAATAAGAGGCTCCTTGCCATATATTTAAAAAGAAAAGTCTTTAAACTTGGGTTGTGAGTGTGAGTGCGTATTGTGATTGCCATGTGGCGGACAAGAGAGATGGAATTAAGGCGGATAATAATCAGCGGCCTTGGCTGTTTTGGTATGGCTACAAGGTGAGTGGATGCAAGCGAGCTTCCTTCTGCCAAGGTATGCGACATGTTCCCTTTTATTAGCGGCTACATCCTGGGCGGCGCTTGCTTCCGCGGCTGGAGTGTCAAGGTTTACAGCAACGTGACAGGGGGGAAAGTCGCTGGGCTTGCTCGAGGGGGACATGTAGGTCACCTGGAGGTACTTGAGATGACCAGGCTCAGGAGTGGAAGGTGCAAAGTGATGCTTCCTGTGATAAGTGTGTATCAGGACGGCAGCGACAGGAAGGCGCAGACTTTGTTCAGCCAGGGACCAGATGTGTGGAGCACCACCTCCGGATGTTTTATATCGATCTAGCAAGCTTCAGTTGGGCAAAAGTGAAAAATGTCTGTTGACCTCATCCTTTAAACTCCTGCAAAGTGATTGTTATGCGACACTGTAGGGCCCATCGAAGATAGGGGATAACTTGGGCATAGGAAAGTTAGTTGGATTTTATTGCTCCTAAAGACTAGTGCACCACAGCAATTGCCTTAAACCTTGCTATTTATGTGGTTTGCGATTATTTTGTCCCTGGATAAAGTTAGCTTTTCCTTGGCAACGTAAGGCTTTGCTGCCTGATAAGAGTGTCTTGGCATAGGTGTCTCATAGTTGGGGGCTGGCCTTCGCATCCAAGAGCTAGTAAGGAGTCTTTTGTCCATTACCGAATAGCAGGAAATGGGGTATGTCACCGAGTGAGGAATGATAATTGCAGTTAATAGCTGATTGTACAATGGCGTAAATTAGCGGTCCAGTCGCATCATGGTCTCAGTAACATCGTTACTCATTAAGTTTAAGATGGTCTTGTCAGTCTTTCTGTAATACCATTGGACTTGAGGTCGGTATGGGAGGATATAACCTTTTTGACATTCATTAAGTAACATAACTGTGAGAGGATCTTATTACTGAATTTCTGTTCAATTATCGTGCTGAGCTGCTGGGGGGACTGGTATCTGCATTTATATTGCCATAGAAGAGCTATTAGCAATGGTGGAGCTGACTTGTCCGGTACAGCGCAACAAACTCACAATATCTTACTGAAGTTATCAATGAAAACTGAATGTCCTGTTGCCCCTGGGGGCTTGGATAAACAGAAAAGGGTACGAAGATACCTTTCTGGAAGGGGAAGTCAGGGATATCAACAACAATTCAGGGGCGGATGATGGGTGAGCCAAGCCCTGTATAATGGGGCAGACACGACAAACTATTAACATGTCGGAAAAATCTCTGGGATAACCTGGAGAAATAGAATCTTGACCTAGCACACTTAACGGCTTTGGAAGCCCAGCGTGAGCTGCCTCCAATGACTCTAGGGGACTATTTAAGGATGAGGGGAACAAGGCAATCAGGGTTACTAATGGCTATAACTAAGCTTTGTTTCCTCCCTTTTCTCTTGGGCAGGACAATATAAAGAGGATGGCCCGAGTCGTCGAGGTAAAAATCCTTAACCGGAAGATGGTTGGGGGTAAAGGGGTACTGGGTTAGCTTCTAGACTTTTGATGATGTCCTTATACAGCTGTCACTTCTCGCTTTTCTTTTATGCTCATTAATATCTAGAGCATCTAGAGGTGGGCAGTTATCAGAGAACAGGGAGTATTACAAGTGCTCGAGATAAGGCGTCTGCCTCCTTATTGCAATGGGCTAGGGGTATACACAATTGAGGGGTTGAACTCTAGCAAGGGAATCCAAATGCCTGGCCACAATCTACCATGGGGGTCCTTGCACGACATTGATATGGGTCAGTGGCTGATGTACTTCTTACTTCTATCTCATAGCCTAGAATTAACTCTCAAAATGTTGAGTGACCATATAATGCTTTAGCAATTCCTTGTCAGATGTCGAATAACGCTTCTCAGCAATATTAAGACTCGAATTGCAAAAGCAATGGGCTTTATTTCCCTCGAATTCTTGCAATAAGTGCGAGCCAATGCCAAACGTTAGAGGCGTCAGTTGCTAAAATGAAGGCTTGGAAAAATCTGGACAAGCCCAATACCGGCGACTATTAAACCTAGATTGAGGGAATTTTGAAATGCAAAGTCTGCTACTTGCCCCAAACAAAATTGGAGTCTCTTTTAAGTAGCCGGAAAGAGGGCTTGCAATGGAACCAAAAATGGGGTTCCGATGGAGGGTCTATAAAAACCATCTAAACCAAAAGAAGCTCTTAATATGATGTTGATCCTTATGGACGGGGAAGTTACTTAGCTTCTTTTACCTTATCATCATTAGGGGAGATTCCTGCTGAAGTTACGGTATGACCAAGAAAGTCAAAGGAAGAGGGCAAAACACGGCATTCTGAGGGTTAATATGGCAATCCAGCTTCACATAGTTATAAAAATCTTCGGAGCTTTTTATTCGTCATGCTACGGGCAACATCCTTCTACGACACCACCAATAGGGTTCGTCCAGTAAATGAGTATGTCATACCAAAGACCACTATGGACAAAGGCATTAATCGTGCAAAAACTCAATGGGGCGTTTCTAGGCCAAAGGGAATTCGTGTGAATTCATCAGTGCCAGAAGGGGTGGAAAAGCAGTTAGCTTCTTGGAATCAGGGGGCCAGGGGTATTGTGAAATCCCTTAGCTATGTCGAGAGTCGAGAAGACTTTGTGTTAGTCCCAATGTTTGTAATACAGACGAAAGGGAGGGAATGGGATTTTAGGAAATGGCTCAGGAAAGTCCATGGTTTAGTCGTCTGTAGTCAATAACAGGTCTCATTGTCCCATCGGTCTTGGGTACCAGAACATGAGCAGAAGGGTGAGGTACTTGGGTTTATTATACCTTGATCAAGTAAGTCAGCAGTAGCCTTGTAGAGAGCAGAAGCGGCGGCTATGAGGGATCGCGGTAACTTGGGATATAGACAGGCTGAGCATTGGGAACCAGGGTAATCTTATGTTGTAGGAGATCAGTCTTTGCCAAGGGGTCGAAACTTCAGAAGGCAATAGGTTGTAAATTAATAAGGAGGGATATTCCGGAAGAGGCGAGACTAAGATTCTCATTAACCCTCATCAAAATCTGGGCGAGGGCGATAGTCGAGAGTGTTTCATGAGAGGAGGGAGATGACTCGCCCAGAGGGGCTGAGTTGAGTGGTTGCAGTGAAGGCAGGGGTGCTTAGTTCATGGACTTCCACCTTTAGCATTTATAATCAACACTGGGTGTTATTGTGGAAGTCGGAGTGGGGGTAGGAGTTAGCGTAATCAGGTGGAGGAAGGTCTCCCTTCAGAAATGGAATAACGTGCTGGCCAAAGATGCAATTCCCTATAACACAAGATCCTTCTCGGCAAGACCAGGCATTTGCACCATCGTTTCATGTGTTACAACATTGACAGGTAAAGAGGAATGGTGGTAATTTCCTTGACACGAAGTGTAATGCGCTGTCTCCCATAGTCCATGAAAAGTGGACCAAAATGTGTCAGTAGTAGCTGGGAGTAGAAAGGGGGGCATTTATGGGGAGGTGGGCAGGCACGAGTATCTTGTTCCAAAGCTTGGGGAGGGTGGGAGCTTTACTTGGGCACAAAAGCGGGGCTTCTACTGGCAACTGGGCTTGGGGCGATGCTTGGGAGGTCAGGGGTTTGAGGTGTGTTTGTTGAGGGGAAATATCTTTCCAGGTATATGGCTAGAAATTGAGTCTTTGTTGTGGTACTCATGAGGGGGCCTGAGTGCCATCATAACTGTTGCGAGAGGTCCATATGGAGGAAGGCCGAACGAGAGAGAGAAAACTTGCCATTAACTTAATTCGGTTATTCTAGGATCATGACAATACCTGACGCAGAGAAACTCATGGCCCAGGAGATCACCGGGACAGTTATGGGGACTAGGTAACGATAAATGGATGGAGAAAACGAAAATCCCATCGAAACTTAATGTTCAGCCTGGTTCTCCTATTCCTAGACTGTGACCAGAAGCACCACGTACAGACCCAAGCGGGGAGTTAGATCTTGAGATCTAAACCAAACCTGACAAAGTTGAAGCAGACACAGACTAGACAGATGAACCAACTATCTAAGAAGAACATTGGCTGGTTTTACCATTGAAGCGTTGCTGCAGTAAAGCAGGAGGGGGGTCATTGCAATGGCTAGAAGTAGCAGAGGATAGTAATTGAGGACGGAGTCCCATGGGCTTTGCATAATTTCTGCATTGGGGAAGGGTCTGCTGGGGGGTATCTTGGGGGTCTTCGAAGAATTTCCTCTAAAAAGGCATGACTTTTGTGTTTTGTTGGTGGGGGCTACTTCCGTGTCTAGATTTTGTTAATAAACCTTGTGTTATAAGCACTCTGTTCTGTATAGTCTTTGCATTTGATACCATGGGTGTCCAAAAATGTTGTGGGAATGGGCATACAGGACTGTTCCGGCAGGTCGCGAGAAAAATGGCTCATGATGTAAGCATTTGTGCCAGACAGACTTTTCAGCGGATCAGTTGGTAACAGCAGGGGTTCTCTTAAAGAGAGGATGAGGGATTGGGTGTTACGGATAAGGTGAGTTCGGGTTAGCAGCCCATAAACGTGCTGCATGCAGGGGTAGTAACTGGACAGAGGGTTAGAGCGGGCAGTTCCAAGGCAGGAGGGGCAGGTTGGGTAGGGAGTTGGCACACGAACGAGTTCAGTGGAGGACTGGGGTTGGGGAGGAGGGGTGGTTTTGCAGATAAAGGGTTGGGTTAATGCACGCATTGCCGGCAACTTCTTTAACTGCCTAGGAAAAATGTCCGGTAGTCAACAATGTTATCTATCTTTCCTATTTCAGCCAAAATTTCTCCTGGCACAATGGGGTGAGTGATGATGCAAATACTGCTGAAGTGAAGTAAAGCATATATTTCAGTGTGAGATGCGGTATCACGAATGCTCCTTTGATGTTTGAAAGGGAGTTGTCTGGGGATGGAAGACAATCCACTTATTCATGCAAGCTTAACGCGATTACAACGGCGCAGAGGTAAGAGTAAGAGAATGATGAGGCCGTAAAACTAAAAATCCTGGCGAGCTGTAAGTACATGACAACCCGAGATGGCTCGAAAATAGAATGACAAATTCTCGCTTAAACAATTCCCCACGAAGGGGTTTTAGGTTGTGTTGGTCAAAAGCATGAAACGCTTCCCTAACATTTGTGAGGTAAGGTCAAAGACGGGAAGTGAACAGATTTAAACATTTCTAATCGAACCCATTGTTGAGCTCGGTGTCGCGTTGATACAATAAATTCCTCAATTTCCTGATCAGGGAATCATGTCTGGTGTTTTCAAGCTGCCATCAAACTTGGTAACAACGAAAGGGCTGGAGGAAGCTGGGGTTAGTGGTTGTGGAGGAGTCTGAAGGCATGGTGAGAGAGGAAATATTTGAGGTGGTGCCGGGGACCGAGGGGCTGTTAGGGGAAGGAGGAGGAGGAAAGGGTCTACGTTATGTAAAGGAGAATAACAGTGAAATGTGCAGTGTCGTCTGCTTGTTTATTTGTAGAAAAATGTCTTTTCTATACCACTATAGCTGAATCTATTTCCAAGATAGACTGTGCTCGGCCCTGCGTGTGAAAGGTCGTGTTGTGTGTGATTAGACATATGCCGATAACCAGCGGAGATAGAGCGTAAGGGTAAAGGTCAAGGCAAGAAAGGAATTATCAGTTAGAGATTGTAATCAGAGGAAACATGAAAAGAACGAAGGACTTAAGGGAACAGGTAATTATCGATAGGGCGTTCAGGAGGGTAGGAAACTGGCCATACGCAAGGAGTGGAACTTACCCGAACGGAAGCGTGGTCGGCGACACCCGTCGGCAGGTAGCGTTAGCGCTGCCAGAGCAGTCGGCGACCTATCGGTCGTTTGGAGGATCGTGGACACAGCTGCCAATCAGTGTGAGCGAGACACGAGAGATGGACTTAAGGCAGGATAATGAAGTGGCCTGGCTTTGGCTTTCTTCACTAAAAGGTGATGTGGATGCAAGCTGAGCTCCTTCTGCCGAGGTATGGCGAAATGTTCCCCTTTTATTCAGCGGCTACATCATGGGGCGGGACGCTTGCTTCCGCGGCTGTAGTGTAAGGCTTTATTCAGACCGTGACAGAGGGTATACGAGATGAGGAACTTACCCAGAAACTCAGTGAAAAAATACACTTCTGTCAAGATGTGGGCTTTGAATGTGGTCAGGATTCTCAAAGTCTCAGAAAACCATAGACAAGCAAGAGGATACTCTTCATGGAAGAATGTTGTACAGCTTGCACCTAATGGGATATTAATATGAGGAGCTGCTTCAAATGTAGAATCAGGGTTTCCCCCAAAGCTCGCTGCATGACAGCCACGTGCTTGGAGGCTACAAAGTGTTGTGCACAGCAAACAGTATTTAGCAAGCATTATGCAGACATTGGTAAACACGTTCGTGCCTGTGAGCCATGGCAGCACCTACAGCCTAGTCAGAAACAGGAGCCACTGATGTTAGAAGACAAAACTCACAAGATTCATTATGTCGTGTCAGCGACTTTTCAGTGTGGTGATAACAGTTCTCGGTGCTTTGTGGCGAAGGAGCTTTCTGGGTGGCCAGTTGTCATACATGTAGAACTGATGCAAACAAGTGCTTCGACGATTAGATTCTTTCAGCCTGGTTCTGCGATCTGGGTATTGAGCTAGTTTGCTGTTACCAATGGAGACCCCAGTTCTCCAGCCGGTAATTCGCAATCTTCCTTCAGCGATGGGGATCCGTGTGCATGTGATGTCAAGTTCCCCATTAAAACACATCCAGTGGGCATGCAAAAGCTGCTGTGAAGAAGTGTACGTATCGATTATGGAAACAAGAACCCAATGGGAACTACTATGTGGAGTTCGACAGAGTTATTGAAGTTGTGTAAACCCCAAAATTTCACTGGCGTTCAGATTCTGTTGGCTGCCCCTTTTGCTCCTGTGTGCCTTCACACTCTAGTGGCCTTCAGAAGCGAGTGGCAGACCAAGGCTGAAGACGCGCTGCATGATGCAGTACGGGGCCAAAGGAACATGAAGACAGCTATGAGAGCGTGGCCACTCACTTTCCAGGTTTGAAATTGGGGTTGCATGTGCCAAAACAGGATCCACATCCAAGCATTGGATAAGATTGGCATGCCAAGGTGTTGGCAAATCCGTGATTCTCACATCAGGCTGCCAAGTGGATGTATACTGTGTTTTTTTTGGTGCAACAACGAATTCTTGCGCCCTACCACAGCTCATGATTGGAATGTCAAAATGTTGGAAGAACAGCTGTCAAACGATACACCTGGTCTGACACATATCTGTGCCTGTGAACCTTGAGTTCAGAATGTATTAAATTAAGTCCGTTCAGACCCCAGCTAGTGAATTGTAAAGGGGAGAGGAGATGTTGGGTTGTAATAATGAAGTGAGTGTGGTGAGTGCCATATTGTGAATGCATTTATATGGGTTAGATGACCGGATTATGCGTAAATATATTGTGATAATTACTGATTATATACTGCCTTTGTGTGATATGTTACTCCATGGGAAATATAGGAAGATTTGTTTAGTTTATAGTGCTGTGTAGCATATCAACCTATGTAAAAGCAATGAGATTCTCTGTATGATTGTTAGAGTTAATATTTTATTTTGTTTCTGTAATCACACGTTCTGGCAGCAGCACTCTCAGGCAAAGCCTGGCCGAGTGAGGTATGAGGACCATGAAGAACTCCCTTTATTTGTCAGAGGTGGATCTCCAGTGACTCTACGTTAGTTTCAGTGGATGTATTCTTCACCCTAAAGATTGTAGAGAAATTCCAAATAAACATAAAGACGAACATAAAACCATGCATCCTCCCAGTTATGACTATGTACTTACAGCCAAATGATGGAAAGGAAACTATAAGTGCCCAGAGAGGTATGGAGAAGAGGTTGATGCTGGGAATTAGCCTAAAAGAAAACATCGGTATGAGGGCGACGTGGATCAGGGAACAGACAAAAGGGTAGATATATTTGGGAGCATCAAAAAGAAAAAAATGTCAAGGGCAGGTTATGTATGTCGGAGACAGGACGATAGATGGACAAAAGGAAAGTAACAGACTGGGAATAGATAACATAAAGAGGCCAAGAGCCAGCGATGACAAGATGGCATGGACGAAATAACGAAATTGCGGGCCAAAAACTGGAAAAAAAAATGCAAGACAGGACTAGGGTGGAAAAAAAAATTGGAAGCGGGCCTTACATCATGCAGTGGATTGCTTCAGGCTGATGATTATGATGAGATATATATAGTATATATATTATATATAATAATCTATTATATATATATTATATATATATATCACATTATTATCGTATCTATAATATACACACACACACCTATACACGACACACAAACACACACACAACAACATACACACACACACACACACACATATATATATTATAGATATAATTATATATAATCTATATATATATATTATATTATATATTATGTATATATTATATATATATATATATATATAATAATATATGATAATATAATATATATATATATATATATATATAAACGTTTCGTGCTTTGTCGGCTTGTTTGCGCCTCTTTAACTATTAATTTGGTATGTGTCCTTGTATTGACCAGTAACTTTTGATGATCTTTCTTAACACATTAAGGCTTGACAAATAAAAGGTGCAGTAATTTCAATTACGAAAAATGTGTTCGAGGTAAAAATTAGTAATACGAAATAATGTAATAACAAAATACCGAAATTAGCAATCCACCCCTCAATGACGTGGCAACGCCCGGATCAGTCATAGATAAAGCTCGGGCGCCCACCTTACCTCCCACTAGTATCAACGTGGGCAGCAATAGTTTTCCGTCTCTCTTCTCTTTTCGAACTCTTCCTATTTCTTGCAAATTGCTCCTGTTCCAGTTCTAGACTCGACTGCACCCCATGGAGAAAAGCTTGCAACGAAACGGTCGAGATCACAGTGGGGCATCACTTCAGTGCAGCGCCAGGGATATCGTTTGCAAAAAGGTAATACGCACAGTTTCAACTATTAGTCATTTAGTCAGGTCTCTCGCAATCCATTTTGAGAGCCTATGGACAGTATTTATAATGCAAACACACACACAGACACACACCCACCACACACACACAATTATACGCACACAATTATACGCACCACACACACACACATAACAAAACACACACACACACACACACACCACACACACACCACCACACACACACACACACACACAACACAACACACACACCACACACACACACACAAAAAATTACACACCACACACACACACCTATTATATACATATATATGTAGATGTATATGTATATGCGTATATGTATATATATGTATATACTATATTTTATATATTAAATGCTATATATATTACACATATATATGCCTATATAATGTAATGTACATACAATATATATTTATAGATTATAATATAATATTAATATATATATATATATATATATATATATGAACACTCACACATAGCACACACACACACAAATACACACTCACACACACACACACACCCCCCCCCACACACACACACACACACACACACACACACACAAACACACACACACACACACACACACACAACACACACACACACATTCATATCTATCGACATCTATCTATCTATCTATATATGATTTAGATATATAATTAATATATATATATACCAACACTATATAGAGACATATAGGTAATTTATATTTATATATATCTATATATAGATATACTATATATATATATATATATATATATATATATCAACACACAACACACACACACACACAATAAAACTATGTCTGCAAATATACAGTATATATATATATATATATTATATTATTATATATATATATATATATATTAGATATATATATTTATACATTGTCAAGTTCATATTGGGCCACTGCTGTCCTTCTCATGGAGGTTCACGGAGCTCGCGTGGCGCGCAGTAGAGTAGCGGTGGTAGCCTCACCGCATGGGGCGATCTCTTCCGAACATACACGGACTTTGCGATGTATACTCGGTCAAAGTGGGGCGGTCCCAGGTATCAGTGATGGGCCGTTCCCAGTGTGGGGGAGAGGATGTCGTCCGAAACATCGTAGGGTCAAATAAAAGGACACCAGTCAAAATTCAGTAGTTGTCCCGTGACTTTATGATTGTGTGCTCCCTTCCGCCATGTGACCTAGCTGCTACGTGGAACTTCTCTCACTCCACGCTCCTGTTGTTAAATATTTTGCTAGGTATGTGTAGGTTTTAGTGATTCTTAGTGCCGTAATAGTAAACCTTTCTGTATGTTTCCTTTGGTGTTTTCCGTTGACTTGACAACTCGATTCTTATATCTTTTTAAAGTCGAACCCGACAGTGGGACCTTGCAGATCAGACGTCTGGAAAACGGCACCATGAGGGGACTACGTGAAGGCAGGTGTCTGTTAGGCCTTGAAGGCATGGCCTTTTATCACTATACAGGAAAAGAGAGGATCAGACGCAAGCAGCTGGCCTGACTACGGAAATGGGAGATACGGAGGCAGCTGTCGGAAGAGCAGCGTCGCAGGGAATCAGCGAAGAGTAAGAGGACGGCAGGTTGGAAGGCAAGAGCAAGCGCTATGGAGGAATGTGGGTCCCCGATTTTGGCTTGCTCTGGCCCTCCTACGCAAGGGAGACGTCGTCCGAGAAATCCAAGTCACGGAGAGAAACCGCTGGCCAGAGGAGCGACTGACACGGAGTCGCACCTGGCGCGTTCGTCTGCCCAAGGACCCGTCGCAGCGGGAATCCTGTCGGCAAGCGGACGAAAGCAGTAAGAGGACTCCCGGGGAACAGCCGCTCGAAGAAGCAGGCGCGGCGAGGAAGCCTCAGGGCCGACAGTGACACCACGCCAGCCTACATGCCTTATTGACCGAAGTCGGAGGAGTTAGCCCCCGTTGCAGTCCCGCTTGGAAAATGGTGGGTGCGGGGATGTGCACTCGAACGGAACCAGTTGGCGTGGGATGCCCGCCAAAGGAGATGGGGAGCATTTTTTTTATTGGCGGCTGTCAGCAGGGCTACCGCCGAAGTCGCACCGGAGGAGCCGTCGCCCCTGCCCATGGGAGCGCCGGATGAGTCGTCGCATGCCCAGGGACGCCGTCGGATGATTCGTCGACTGTCCAGGACTGCGCGGATGAGTCGTCGATGCCAGAGCGCGGATGAAGTAGTCGCCTGTCCAGGACGCGCAGGAGGAATTGCCCACCAGAATCATGCGGCCAAGCAACTGGTCTGCATCAAGGAACATAAAGAAGAAAAGAAGGACACAACGGCCAAATGTCCTAAACTGTGCCAAGAGGCATAAGCCTGAGACCTGGCTTGACTCTGTCAGGAAAGAGGCGGCCCTCAAACGACAAGAGGTTGCTAAGAAGCAACCGACCAGGACTTTGTTCCGGCCCCCACCAGGCACTACGTCTGGGGGAGGAACAAAAGTGAACAAGACTTCCGACCTCCTAGAGGAAAGAAGCTGCCCCCCAGCCGAAACGGAGATCTCCGACAAACAGGGAGTTCCCAAGTAAGCAAGGCAGAGGAACCACAGGACAGAAAGGTCAACAGCACCACACGGTCCTCCCCAGACCCAGAATAGACATGTTCTCTTGACTGAGGTGGACATGTCGATCCTGATCTCTGCTGTAGTCACAGCAGTGGCAGTATCACTTGCCAGGAACCCAGTGAAGAGGCGGATAGGCAGCGAAATCGCCATGACGCCATTCAAACAGACTGTAAAAGCATCATAAAAGGAAGGAAGATGGAGGGGACAAATCAGCCCCAATCCTCTCCATCACCCCAGGTCGAGACTCACACTCCACACTCAATCCAGGTATGGCCCTCACAGGCAGAGCCTAGCCAGGCATGCCCTAACAGGCAGAGCCTACAGGTATGATTAGTGCCCAAGCCGAATCAGAAGAAGCTGAGCCTGCCCAGGCAAGGCAGCCAATGCAAGAGAAACAGCCTGCCAGAGAAAAAGCCAAACACGTCAAGCAGAGCTACCAAAGGCTCTGCCACCCCCAGTGGATACAGGGTAGCCTGGACAGCGAAGGAGACCCCTTCTTAAAGCAGTGGGATCTCACAATGGAGTTGTCAGACTCGACTGTCAATCCAAATACGACGACTGTCTCTGATGTAACTAATCAATTAGTAACATCATGGCACCAATCTAAAGTATTCTGCAGGTGGAACATCTGTGGCTTCTCCCACAAGGAGTGTCATACTACACGCAATAGTGCGATCCAGGAGCATTGACATCGTCATGCTCCAGGAGGACATTATCACCGGAAGCTGGTTCGCTTCTCCCGGCGTATCCACGTTATGTGCTCGCCACGTTATGATGGCAAAGAGGTCTGATGGCCCCTGGTCAATAGCAACAAACCCCTGCTCCGCAATAGCCGATGCACGCACTGTGGAGAGATGTGAATCTCTTGCCAGTCAAGATTCAACTGGCCAGGGGGCCCCTGGAAAGTGTACAATGTTGTACAGCCGGCCACACTGTAGTAGCTTAGACATCAGCCAGGTATGTGCTTGCCGCAGACACACGGACCGAGTGATCATGGGGGAGACTTCAATGCACACCACCCATCCTGACTCCCTGAGGGCCAGATGCGGCTGGCCGTCACTATAGCCAACTTGGCTTGAGACATCCCCGAGATCGCTCTCCTCAACAGCCAGGATCCACGCATGTGAGAGGAGGGGTCCTAGACCTCACCCTGGCCACTGCGACTTGGTGGAGAGGATGGCTGGCGTTGTCGATGAGGACCGTCATAGTGACCATTATGGCACTATAAAACCCTCATCGGATAGTGGCCCAGCCGGAAATACACGACCGAATCCAAGATGGAAAACAGACAGGCCAACTCGGCAGTGCGTCCAGAATGCCTTGGCCTGCGGCTGAGAAGCAATGAAACCCACAACCAAAAAAAAAAAAAAAAAGCGAAAAAAATGTGGAAGTGCTACAAGCCAGATTGTAAATGCCAGATGAGGCTAGCCTCATGACATACCCCAAAACTCGGCCTCGGGTCTAGGAGTCACAAGGATGCCTTGGTACTTCTCAATGATGAGATTAGGGAGGTCAACCACAGGGTAAATATGTGCCGGAAACAAACATTTCCGAAGGCAAAGAACCCCCGACAACCTTAGCCTACTAGGAGGCTATGTCAGGATGCCAAGGAAAAACGGCCAGCAGAGTGAGGCAGGGAAAAGTCGTCTGGAATGGTGTGAGTCCTTCCATCACAATACCACCCTCTCAGAGCTTGGCAACGGTCAATCGAGCCTACCAGCAATCAGCCCCGAGATGCTACGCACCACGACCCCCAGGCAGAGGCCAACAGACTGGCGCAAGTATTCTCTGCGAGAACGAGTAGAGACAGCCTGCCTCCCGAACTGAGGGCAAGGACAAGAACGCCTACAACCAGACAGACTGCTCACATCAGAGAAAGGGCAGCTGCAACCCGATACAATCTCAAACGTTATCTTTTCTCTGAGGGAACTGAGAGTAGGCATATAAAGCCAATTGTAACACAGCCTAGCCCCGGGCGCTGACGTTGACTCGTACCCCATTCATCTCCCGTCTCTGGGACTGGTAGGTGAGCTTGCATTCCTGCAACCTCCATCAACAGTCTGGGAAACTTCCATCTACAACAGAGCTGGAAGAGGGCTACCATAGTTTCATCATCCCTAAAACCAAAGGAGCCGGGGAAGTACGCCCCATCTCTCTCCTCAGCTGTCTGGCCAAAGACTGTCGAGAGGATGTACTGAACCAGCTCCGATTGGAAAATGGACCCCCACCGGAAAACACCGCCCGGCGTTCACCAGGGCATGAGCACAGCGCACAGCGTTAGCCAGCTCTTGAGCACATATAAACACGGGCACATCTCTGTAGGTAGTATTCCTGACTGCGAGAGAAGGCTTCGAATTGCAAGTCCTCTTTCCATTAAGGAGAGCCTGATCTTTTCAAAAAGTAAATCAGAGGTAAGCTCTTGATGGGATAGGTGTCTACTTTACCATAGAACAGCCAGAGGCAAATCCCAGGTCACCTATCACAGCACATAGCCACTAGAAATGGAACGCCACAGGGTGGGGTTCAGTCCCAGCCCGTTTTAACACATTAAGTCCTGATCCTCAACCATAAGAAATCCTCCCAGTGGGGTGCAAGCTCATCCCCTATGCCAGACGATCTAGCTATCATCTCCACTGGAGCACACTGCCTAAACAAAGCCCAGCGTTTGTCTGGACTGGTATCCGAAGGAGTGTTGCAGGACAGAACCTAAAGATCTCTGCAGCCAAATCAAGCCATGGCTCTGAGACAGGAGGAGTTCAAGCACAAAGTCGAAAATCCATGGAATGGGACTTGGAGTGGGTCCAGGACTACCTCTACCTTGGTGGGGTAAGGATAGACCGGACCCTCTCCTTTGCACGCAAGGAGGTACAGCACCGCTTGACCGAACAAAGGCAAGACTGTCTGTCATGAGGCAATGAGTGGACGAAGCCATAGGGGCCCAGACATAGAGTACTAAGATCTCTATGTACATGCTGTCAGGCCCATTGTAGACTATGCATCCCTCGCCTCTGATTGGCATTAAGAGAAAATATAAAAGACCGACTGGAGAAAGTCCAAAGCGAAGCCGCCAGGGTTCATTCTGGGCCCTAAGGTGGGCGAAGGTCCTCAAACCTCCTAGTTAGATCATGAATTGATCAACGGCAGCACAATTCTTATAAAAGGTCATCCAGGCTCCAGGAACACAAGCCTAAGACATAAAATAGTCAGGACGCCTAGAACAAGATAACTGAGCTGTTTGCAAACAAAAACTCATGGCTGTCTTCACACAGCCGGGTGCTAATACGCCATCAGCTCAAAGAACCGTATGGCCAAGGGATGGACTCATACACCCTGCCTTGTCGAAAGCTCCGCCCGGGGCACCAAACCTCGATAGAAGTTCTCGGTCATGACGACTGGCAAGCAAAAGAAGAATATTGTACGCTAGCCTAAAGGCAGAACCTAGAGGGTCATGTGCAACCATTCACCCTCCGGGGAAGCAGAACATATTAACACGGGGATGGACGGGTCGTTCCTTGACCCACACTGCAGGCGCGGTTGCCAGCAAGGGATGCACAATATCCATGAGGGGTAACAGACAAGCCTCTCGCTACAGGCAGAGGCAGTTGCTATCATGGGAGCACTGAGCCACGCGTCCGGAGGGAAGGACATGTGGTCATACACACAGACTCCAAAGGGAGCCCGTCGACTGTCTTCAGCAGCTGCTCACCCTACAACATCTACCTTCGACAACCATCCTCACACTGGCACAGAGGATCTTGGGCAGGGAGAAGAATTATCATCAAACTGAGGTCCAGCCCACATAGGGATCAGAGGCAAGAAGCTGCTGAAAGATTAGCCGAAATCGGCAGG
This sequence comes from Penaeus monodon, assembly GCF_015228065.2. Classification (NCBI taxonomy): domain Eukaryota; kingdom Metazoa; phylum Arthropoda; class Malacostraca; order Decapoda; family Penaeidae; genus Penaeus; species Penaeus monodon. The sequence continues at coordinate 38,195,512 of NC_051401.1, read as the reverse complement.
GGTATGCCCCTAATTCATGATAATACATACATGTAATTTTGAGAAGTTTCATCACATCACAACATATATATTATTTATATCATATATAGTATATATATATATGATATATGTATATTTATAACACACAAACACACACACACCACACACACACAATAACATATATATATGTAAAAAAAAAAAAAAAAAAAAAAAAAAAAAAAAAAAATAATATATATTATAATATAACCATACAATATATATATATATTATATATATATATATTATATATATATATATATATATATATATATAATATCATATATATATGTATATGCAGACATATATGAATATAATTAATATGATTATATATTAATATAAAATACAATCTTGGTACGGATGAATCTGTGAACTCTAATTCTCCAATGCGGTCGCCAGAATCAAGACGAATGTCAAATGCCTATATGAAATGGCTAAATACCGTAACAACAGGTCCTTGACATTAAAGACTAAGTGATTATCAAGTTTCTTGCATTCCACTGATGTCAGTCATAGTCATGCAATATTAAAAGCTCAAATAGGTTAGCATAATATGTTAATCAATTCATTTATGAGGTCTTCCATTAAGTATTTGTATTCATAATGATAAGGTACTTTTTATTATTGATTTAGCCTTTTTTATATAATAAATGTATTAAAGTTTTCTTCCATATAGTACACCCATCTCATTTATAATTAGCCAATGTATTGTCAAAAGAGATTTTGAGAAATATGGTAAATTAAATTATATTCACAATCCTTTTTTATTTAATCCCTTCACCAACATACAAAAACACAACACACAGAAAAATTATACCTATGCGATATATTACTGAACATGTAATATATGCCATCCCTAAAAACAGAATTAAGCACAAACCGTACCAAAAAATTATAGCAACCGGAGGAGAGGTCTTATCCCAGGCCTATGGCAAAGAGAGTGGACCGAAGCAATCTGCAAGGGCCTACAGGTAGCCACTAAGACGGTGGGTGGGGCGGAACGGCTACGCAGGAACTGCCTAGTTCCACTAGTCATTGCTTTAGCTTTAGCCTTTAACTAATATTGATTTTGACTTTACTTTAATAACCTCCCGCAAAAAAAAAAAAAAACGGGAAAAAAGTTTAATATTAGTCTACAGCAAACAGCTTGCTTACATAGACGGGCGAGACATTAGCGTAAGCCTCCGCCGGCTAGTACCGTTGTAAGTCGTCGGCCTCTTATCCTGGCGGGGTCGGCGTGTTCGCGCCCTCGCCCAGGCGCGAGTAAGTGCAAAACTGTCGCCTGAAGGTTCACTGCTGTGGGCCGGGTACCACAGCGGGTAAGGACTAGTTCAGCAGAGTCAGCACCAGTGATACACGTGACGACGTTGGCATTAGTCGAACGGCCGGGCTCCCTCATGGCATAGCCGGGAGGCCGAGGCTAAGATCGCATTATTGGACTCTATCCTTACAGTAGCGTACTTATCTGTCATCGTCCTTGCAAGGTCGAGCAGCGGGCACTGTGCTAGAAACACACTACGATCTTGAGGAGTGCGTCCGCAAGGATATTGTGTGTGCCACCTAATATGGAAGATTTTATATGAAGGCGTATGTTAGTGCCCACCTAACACTGCATGTTTCTAAACTTCACATTTCAATAAACGTTAAGGATTATGATCAGTGAAAATTTCAACAGGATGGATAGAACTAGTTAAATAAATTCTAAACTTTTCAATGGCCCAACACTACCCAGAGGCCTCCTTTTCGAGTTGGCGCAAGACTTTTGATATGACTTATATTATACGAAAAAAATACACTGGCGGAGCACTTTACTTCGTCTCTCGCAAGAGGAACCGCTACCACACCATTGTCAACTAAACGTCCATCTGTCTTACAAACGGTTATTGATGTCAGGAGCCTGCAAGACGGGGCAGTACACAAGAGGTGGCTTCAGGTTTTTAAAAGCTTGCTGACAATCATCTGACCACTGAATATCCGTTTAGTACCTCAGCAAGTCGTGTTAAAAGAGGGCCGAAGACCTGAGAGAAGTTTTACAGAACCGTCTGTCGTAGCCAGCCATCACCATGGGTTCTAGAAATTTTCTAAGTTAAAACTGGGCGACCGTAAAATAATTGTTCGGTAACTCATCGGGTAACAGGTTCAGATGCACCTATGTGCGGGTCTGCTCTCTGAGACTGACGACTTTTCGCACACATTTTGTCGCTCAGCCGGCTCTCCTTCTGTCTCTTCTTTTCCATTGGTCTTTCCATACACATTTCTTCATTGGTTATTTCTTGTCCAATCACCATATTCCTATAGGTTTAAGACCCGCCTACACTAACAACAGTACTCTGTTCGTCACGTTTTCCACGTCTGATTCTCGAACCAGGTCAAAATGCTATTCTCGTGTCCGCTGTCGACCGATAGGTCAATGGGTGGAAAACAACATACAAACAAAGGTAGGTCTATCCGCAAGTGGTGCTAACATCTGGATAAGACTCTCTGGGTTACTTACTTGTTCCAATATTTGTCACTTGGTTAAGGATACCCAGGCGTTACACACCTATATATGTGTATATAATGTATAGATTGGTGTATGTATATATACCACATACATATATATGTATATATGTATGGAGTCGAGTGTATAAATATAATTATATATATATATGTGTGTTTGTGTGTGTAACATATATATATAATATATATATATATAGTATGATATTATATATATATATACTATATGTATATATATATATATTGATATATATATTATATATATATATAAATATATATAGAAATATAATATATTATAATATATATATATATATTATATATGTACACACACAAACCCACTACAATATACATATATTATGTATGTGTATATCTAACATAAACAACATATATATACATTATATATTCACATATATATACATAAAAATATACATTGTGTGGGTTATGTATATATATATATATATATATATATATAATATATATATATATATATATATATATATTATATAATTAGCATGATATACTCATATAAAACACCACCACACACACACACACACACACACACCAACACACAACACACACCACAATATATATATATATATATATAATCTATTATATATATATATATATATACTATTATCTATATATATATATGCAAATATACACAATAAATGTATATACATGCAACACACACACACACAACCACACACACACACACACAACACACACACACACACAAACCACACAAACACACACACACACTATATATATATATATATAATATATTATATATATATTTATATATATAGATATATATATATATATATATACATATTTAAACACATTTATGTATATATATATATGTTAACAATATACATATATATATATATATATATATATATATTAATATATATATATATTATATATATATAGTGTGGTGTGTGTGTATGTGTGGTGTGTGCGTTTGCGTTGCGGTGTGCGTTGTGCTTGTTTTGTGCGTGCGGTGCGTGTGCGTGTGCGTGTGGGTGTGGTTGTGAGTGTGAGTGAGTGAGTGAGTGTTATATGTGTGTGTGTGTTGTGTTTCTGTGTGTGTGTGGTGTGTGTTGTAAATGTAAATCTATTAAACAAAATATAAGAAAATGAGGATACGAGGGGGTAGGCAAAATATAAAGCTATAACAGAAGTTATCACATGAAACATATATATAAAGTGCGGTGAGTAACAAGAATAGCAAGTTCGCAAATGCATGAGACAAGATCTGGTAGTCAGGTGCATGAGAGGGGCGCAGGGACGAGTATGTTGGTTGCACATAATATATGAACTTGATCATTCAATTAATATCATAAGACAGGAAGTTGTGAACAAGTAGAGTGATAAGTGTTAAGTCATATAAGCTACTCTTTTTCAACACAATGTTTTAAAAATAAGTCTTGATATAATCATAAAAAAAAAAAAGAAATTGAGTGTGTCGAAACTGCAGTCTGCTTCTGGTTGCATATTCCGATCTTGGCGGTAAGATTGGAACCAACAGGAAAGGAATGATAATTACGAAAAGATAAACCGAAGCGGAAATATTATTACTGTTCGCAAAACCAAAAGGTCGTATTGGACATTCCGCAGTAAGCGAAGCCTCGGTGGCTAAGACGTGGAGCACCAGACAGTGGTGACGCCTCAGCTTTCGGACTGGCAACTAAGTGAAAATAAAGTGATGGTTATAAACATATGATTATGTGACCGGAGCTAGGGCCATAATGGTTTCGGCATCGTGGGATGATCAAGAACATCTACGAAGCTTTAAATGATTTCCATGCAAAAAAAAAAAAAAAAAAAAAAAAAAAACAAAAAAAAAAAAAAAAAAAAAAAAAAAAATATATATATATATATAATATACTCATATTATATATATATATATATATAGATTATATATCTATATATATATATATACTCACTGTGCAATAATTGTAATGATAATGCATCTAAGTAATAATCTCGTAAGCGTTATTCTTGCACAGCGGGAGGGTAATCCTCTTGGACATTTCAGGAGTATCTCGAGTTTACCTGAAAATATAATGTTTCAGTAGAATAATTCATAAACTGCAATTTACAGGTCATTGCTAAGAAAAGTAAAGTAAACAATGGACCGATTGTGGGTAATTGATCCGTTGCAGGCGATGGCTCTCTTTCTCTTATGAGTTGCATTGAGGGGGGGGGGGGGCGGCCTTGGCCGGCTCCAGAGTGAAATAAAGGTAGATGGTGTATCTGGAGATTGTGTCACCGAATCTCGTTGTCACGAATCTCCTTATCTGTGGAATACCAACATAAGACACGACCACGATCAAGACGGTATCTGAAAAGAAAACAAATGCAATTGATTGGCTAGGTAATTGAAGTCTGCAGGTAGACTAAGAGTGTAAGTTGCACAATACACAGGATACACACCCAGCCCGAACACACACACTACACACACACACACACACACACACACAACACACACACACACACACCCACACACACACACACAAACACACACACAACACAACACACCTACCACCTTACACATATACACACACAACACGATATTGTATGTGTGCGTGTATGTAAAAATTATATAATATATATATATATAATATATAACCCTATATACCTATATATATATTATATCTACATATATATATACTATAGTATATATATATATTATATATTTATTATATATATATATACTATATATATATATTTTATATTATTATATATATTATGCAACCACCCCTCCAATGCGTTGGCAACGCGGCGTATCCGTCATAGATAAAGCTCGGGCGCCCACCTACCTCCCACTTTAGTTAGTCAACGTGGATAGAAACTAGTTCTTCCGTCTCCTTCTCTTTTCGAACTCTTCCTCTTTTCTGCAATTGCTCCGTTCCAGTTCTAGACTCGCGGCACCCACGGAGAAAAGCTTGCAACGAAAGGTCGAGAGATCACAGTGGGGCAATCACTTCAGTGCGCCGCCAGGAGTATCGTTTGCAAAAAAGGTAATACTGCACAGTTGCAACTATTAGTCATTTTAGGAGGCTCTCGCAATCCATTTTGCGAGCCTATGTGACAGATTTTATAATGCAAACACACACACAGCACACAACACACACACACACACACACACACACACACTCCACACACACACACAACCACACACACACATATATTAAAAATTAAAATTTTATTTTAATTTTATATATAAAAAACCCCACACCCAAAACACACACACAATAACTATGTCGCATTACATTTTTAATAATAATAAATAATATAAAAATATTTTTATATATATATATATATATATATAATTTAATATTGTCAAGTTCATTTTGGGGCATGTGTCCTTTCATGGGGTTCCTGGAGCTCGCGGGGGGAGTAGCGGGGGTCGCCCCCCCGCATGGGGAGATCTCTTTCCCAACATACCTGGCCCTTTCGCGATGATACTCGGTCAAAGTGGCGGCCCGGGTCACCCGTGATTGCCCTCTCCCGGGGGGGGGCGAGGATTCGCGTAAACACGTAGGGTAAAAATAAAAGGAACACCGTCAAAAATTCAGGTTGTCCCGTGATTTCGCTTTGTGCTCCCTTCCGCCATTGACTCGCTCCCTCCCTGATCCTTCCACCCCTCCCACCCCTCCTGTTTGTACAATTTTGCATTTGTGATGTTTATGTATCTTGTGCCGTTAATAGTAAACCTTTCTGTTTTTCCTTTGTTTTTTTCCTTTTTGCCCTTTGACCACTCTGATTCTTATATCTTTTTTATAAGTCGAACCCTGCATTGGGACCTTGCCAGGATCGCCGGTCTGGAAAACGGCACCATGAGGGACTACGGAAGGAAGGTGATCTGTTAGGCTTGAAGGATGGCCTTTATACTACATACAGGAAAAAAAGAGAGGGATCAGACGCAAGCAGCTGCCCTGTACTACCGAAATGGGAGATAAGAGGAGCGCGGAAGAGCAGCGCGCAGGAACCGGAAAAGAGGACGGGCTTTGGAAGGCAGAGCAAGCGCATGGGGGAATTGGTCCCCGTTTTTGGCCTTGCTCGGGCCCTTTTACGCAAGGGAGCCGTTTCCGAAAAATCAACCCCATAGAAACGTGGCGAGGAGCGATGCCAGGGGGCGCACCGGACGGTTCCGTCTGCCCAAGGGACCCGTCGAGGGAATCGTGGGCAAGACGGACAGAAGCGAAAGACCCCCGGGGGAACAGCCTCGGAAGAAGCAGGCCGGTCGGGGAACCTCACCGACTGAAAAACCACGCCACCTTAATGCCTTACTGCCTAAATCGGAGGAGTTGCCCCCCTTTCATGTCCCCTTGGAAAACTGGTGGGTGCGGGATGTGGGGCACCCGAACAAACCATTTGGCGTGGGATGCCCGCCAAAGGAGATGGTGAGCATCGGGCTGTCAGAAGGGCTACCTGCCGAAGTCGCACCGGAGGAGCCGTCGCGGCACCAGGACGCGCCGGATGAGTCGTCGCCTGCCCAGGACGCGCCGGATGATTCGTCGCCTGCCCAGGACGCGCCCGGATGAGCCCGTCGCCTGCCCAGGACGCGCAGGAGGAATTGCCCACCAGAATCATGCGGGGCAAGCAACTGGTGTGCATCAAGGCACATAAAGAAGAAAAGAAGGACACAAAAAGCCAAATGTCCAACTGTGCCAAGAGGCATCACGCCTGGAGCCTGGCTTGCTCTGTCAAGGAAGAGGCGGCCCTCAAACGACAAGAGTTGCTAAGAAGCGACCAGACTTTGTTCCTGCCCCCCAGGGCACCTACGTCTGGGGGAGGAACAAAAGTGAAAAGATTCCCGACCTCCTAAGAGGAAAGAAGCTGCCCCCAGCCGAAACCGGAGATCTCCGACAAACAGGAGTTCCCCAAGTAAAGCAAGTGCAGAGGAACCACAGGAAGAAAGGTTCCAACAGCACCACAGGGTTTCCTCCCCAGACCCAGAAGACATGTTCTTTGACGAGGGGGACATGTCGATCCTGATCTCTGCTGTGTCACAGCAGTGGCAGTATCCTTGTCCAGGACCAAGGAAGAGGCGGATAAGGCAGTCGACTTTCGCCATGACGGCATTCAAACAGACGTCACAAGCATAAAGGAAGGAAGATGGAGAGGGCCAAATCAGCCCAATCCTCTCCCTCACCCCGGGTCGAGACCCCCCTCCCCACCCCAAAACCCAGGCTATGCCCTCACAGGCAGAGCCTAGCCAGGCTATGCCCTCACAGGCAGAGCCTAACCAGGCTGATTCAGTGCCAAACCCGAATCAGAAGAAGCTGAGCCTGCCCAGGCAAGGCCAGCCAATGCAGAGAAACAGCCTGGCCAGAGAAAAAGCCAAACACGTCAAGTCAGAGCTCCCAAAGGCTCTCCACCCCCCAGTGGATCCAAGGGATAGCCTGACAGCGAAGGAGACCCCTTAAGCATGAGGATCTCACAATGGAGTTGTCAGACTCCGACTGTCAATCAAATACGCGATGTCTCTGATGTAACTATCAATTAGTAACATCATGGCACGAATCTAAGTATTCTGCAGTGGAACATCTGTGGCTTCTCCACAAGGAGTGTCATCCTCCACGCAATAGTGCGATCAAGGAGCATTGACATCGTCATGCTCCAGGAGACATTATCCCCGGGAAGCTGTTCGCTTCTCCGGGTTTATCACGTCTATGTGCTGCACGTTCTGATGGCAAAAGAGGTCTGATGGCCCTGGTAAAAAGCAACAAATCCCTGCTCCGCAATAGCCGATGCACCGCACTGGGGAGAAGATGTTGAATCTCTTGCCGTCAAGATTCAACTGGCCAGGGGGCCCCTGAAATTGTACAATGTGTACACCCGGCCACACTGTAGTAGCTTAGACATCAGCCATGTATGTTTTCCCGGGCAGCACACGACCGAGTGATCATAGGGGGAGACTTCCAATGCACACCACCCCATCCTGACTCCCTGCAGGGCACCAGATGCGGTGGCCGTCACATAGCCAACGTGCTTGAGACATTCCCCGAGATCGCTCTCCTCAACAGCCAGGACCAACGCATGTGAGAGGAGGGGCCCTAGACCTCACCCGGGCCCACTGGACTCTGGTGGAGAGGATTGGCTGGCGTGTCGATGAGACCGTCACTAGTGACCATTATGGCACTATAACAACCCTTCATGGATAGTGGCCCAGCCGAAATACCACGACCGAACCCAAAGATGGAAAACAGACAAGGCCAACTGGCAGGCGTTCCAGAATGCCTTGGCCTGCTGTCTGAAAAAGCAATGAACCCACACAAAGCGAAAATGTGGAAGTGCTACAAGCCAGACTTGTAAATGCCATTGATGAGGCAGCCTCACTGACCATACCCAAAACTCGGCCTGGGTCTAGGAGTCCAAGGAGGGCCGGGTACTTCTTCAATGATGAGATTAGGAGGTCAACCACAGGGTAAATATGTGCCGAAAACATTTCCGAAGGCAAAGAACCCCCGACAACCAGCCCTACAAAGGGAGGCTGTCGGGGATGCCAAAAACTGCCAGCAGAGTGAGGCAGAAAAGTTTTCTGGAATGGTGTGAGTCCTTCAATCACCATACCACCCTCTCAGAGCTATGGCAACGGGTCAAGCGGCCACCAGCCACTCAGCCCCGAGATGCACGCACCACGACCCCCCAGGCAGAGGCCAAAAACAGACTGGCGCAAGTATTCTCTGCGAGAACGAGTAGCGACAGCCTGCCTGCCGAACTGAGGGCAAGACAAGAAACGCCTACAACCAACAGACTTGCTCAATCAGAGAAAGGGCAGCTGAAAACCCGATAACTCAAACGTTTCTTTTCTCTGAGGGAACTAAGAGATGCATATAAAGCCAAATTGTAACACAGCCCCGGGCGCTGACGTGATCTCGTACCCCATCATCCCCGCCTGGGACTGGTAGGTGAGCTTGCATTCCTGCAACTCATCAACAAGTCCTGGGAAACTTCCACTCTACCCCAGAGCTGGGAAAAGGGCTACCATAGTTCTCATCCCTAAACCAAAGGAGCCGGGGAGGTATCGCCCCATCTCTCTCCTCAGCTGTCTGGACAAGACTGCCGAAGAGGATGGTACTGAACCAGCTCCGATGGAAAATGGGACCCCCACACGAACACCTCCACGGGGGGTTCACCAGGGGCATGAGCACAGCGAAAGCGTAGCCACGCTCTTGAGCACAATAACACGGGCACATCTGTGGTAGTATTCCTTGACCTGGAGAAGGCTTTCGAATTGGCAAATCCTCTTGCCATTCAGGAGAGCCTGATCCAAAAAGTAATCAAGGTAGGGTCTTGGCTTGGATAGGTGTCTACTTTTCCAATAGAACAGGCCCAGAGTCAAATTCCAAGGTCACCTATCCAGCACATGCCACTGAAAATGGAACCCCCACAGGGTGGGGTTCTCAGTCCAGCCCTTTTTTTAAAAACATTAATGTCCTGTATCCTCAACATAAACCTCCAGTGGGGTGCAAGATCATCCCCTATGCAGACGATCTCGCTATTTATCTCCACTGGAGGCACACTGCCTAAACAAAGCCCAGCGTTGTCTGGACTTTGGGATCCGAGGAGTGTTGCAGGACGGACTAAAGATCTCTGCAGCCAAATCCAAAGCCATGGCTCTGAGACAGAGAGTTCAAGGCACAAGTCTGAAAATCCAGGGAATGGACTTGGAGTGGTCCAGGACTACCTCTACCTTGGGGTAAGGATAGACCGGACCCTCTCCTTCCGCAAGGAGGTCCAGCACCTGCTTGACCGACAAAGGCAAGACTGTCCGTCATGGAGCAATGAGTGGAAGACGCATAGGGCCAGACATAGAGTACTAAAATCATTCTAGTACATCTGTCAGGCCCATTGTAGACTATGCCTCCCTCGCTCCTGATTGGCATTAAGAGAAAATATAAAGACCGACTGGAGACAGTCCAAAACGAAGCCGCCAGGTCATTCTGGGTGCCCCAAGGGGGGCGAAAGGGCCTCAACCCCCCTAGTTAGATCCTGAATTGATCTAACGGCAGCACAATTCTTATCAAAGGTCATCAGGCTCCCAGGAAACACAAGCCCAAGACATAAAAAAGTCAGACGCCTAAAACAAGATAACGAGCTGTTTGCAAACAAACTCCTGGCTGTCTCACCAACAGCCAGGGGGCTAATTACGCCATCAGCTCAAAAAAACCGCTACTGGCCAAGGGGGATGGACTCCATACACCCTGATTTGTCGAAGCTCGCCGTGGGCACAAACCTCGATAGAGTTCTCGGTCATGAGCTGGCAACAAAAAGAATGAATATTGTACGCCTAGCCCAAAGGCAGAAACCTAGAGGGTCATTGCAACCTCACCCCTCCCGGGGGGGGCAGAACATATTTCACGGGTGGATCGGTCGATCCTTGACCCACACTGCAGGCGCCGGCTTCGCAGCAAGGGATGCCCCAATATCCATGAGGGTAAACAGACAACGCCTCCTCGCTACAGGCAGAGGCAGTTGCTATCATGGGAGCATGAGCCACGCGTCCGTGAAAGGGAAGGACATGTGGTCATACACACAGACTCCAAAGGAGCCGTCGACTGTCTTCAGCAGCGCTCAACCCACTGACAACATCTACCTTCTGACAACCATCCTCACACTGGCACAAAAGGATTCTTGCGCAGGTAGAAGAATTATCATAAACTGGGTTCCCACCACATAGGGATCAGAGGCAATGAGCTTGCTGACAAGATTAGCCGAAATCGCAGGGGTATGCCCCTAATCCCATGATAAAAACATCATTCATTTTTGAGAAGTTCACACACAAAATATTTTATATATATATATAATAATAATATATATATATGTATATGTATATTATACACACACACACACACAAACACCCCACACACACACACCCCTAACATATATATATGAAAAAAAAAAAAAAAAAAAGAAGAAAAAAAAAAAAAAAATATATATATATATATATACATATATATATATTATATAATATATATATATATATATATATATATTGTATATGCAGACATAATGTATTAAAATACCAAAATGTATATAAAATAATATACAAATACATATCTTGTTTACGGCTGAACTCTAATTCTCCCAATGCGGTCGCCAGAATCATAGACGAAATGTCAAATGGCCTGATATGAATGGCTAAATACCACGTAACAACAGTCCTTGCATTAAAGTACTAATGATTATCAGTTTCTTGTCATTCACTGATTTCATTCACTATTCATTCCATATTAAATGCTCATTAACTTAGGTTAGCATAATATGTTAATCAATTCATTTATGAGGTCTTCCATTAATGTATTTGTCATTCATTAATGATAAGGTACTTTTATTATTGCATTATAAGCCTTTTTTATATAATAAATGTATTAAAGTTTTCTTCCATTATTAGTCACTCATCTTCCATTATTAATTAGCATTTATTGTCAAAAGAGATTTTGAGAAATATGTAAATTAATTATATTCACAATCCTTTTATTTAATCCCTTCACTAACACACAAAACACAAGAAATTTTCCTATGCGATATATTACTGACATGTAATATATCGCCCTATCCTAAAAAAGAATTACGAAACCGTAAAAAAATATAGCAACCGGCAGAGAGGTCTATCCCAGGCCTATGGCAAAAGAGGAGTGACCGAAGCAATTCTGCCAAGGCATACAGGTAGCACTCAAGACGGTGGGGGGGGCGAACGCTACTGCAGGAACTGCCTAGTTCCCTAGTCACTGCTTGCTTTAGCCCTTTAACTAATTATTGATTTTACTTTACTTTAATACCCTCCCCGCAAAAAAAAAAAAAAAACACGGAAAAGTTTAACTATCTAGTCTACAGTCAAACAGCTTGCTTACATAGACGGGCGACATTAGCGTAAGCCTCCGGGCTAGTACAGTTGTAATGTGTCGGCCTCTTATCCGGGGGGTCGGCGGTTCGCGCCCTGCCCAGGCGCGAGAAAGTTGCAACTGTCGCCTGCAGGTCACTGCTGTGGCCGGTACCACGGCGGGTAAGGACTAGGTTCAGCGAGTCAGCACCAGCTGATACACGTGAGCGAGTCGGCATTAGTCGACACAGGC
>NC_051401.1:38148147-38162216 GCF_015228065.2 Penaeus monodon | reverse complement strand
AAAAGGTCAAGTAAGGTATTAATATTGGAGTGTCAGGATTAGCGAGTTCAATAAGGTACCATCAATGAGAGAGAAAAGTAATGAATAGAATTCCATATCTTTGGGGTAAATAGAAAGTATATATGCTTCGAACACATAGGCAGCTGGGCCTGAACATAATTCTAACAGTGCGCTGTCTCGGCGCTTCAATCGTATGAGCGTAAGTGTGTGCAGCGGGCGCAGGATTCCTTTGTTTACGACCATGACTTACGGTGAAAATCAACAGTGCGCGTCTCGGCGCTTCAATCGTATGAGCGTAATTCTCGGTGCGGCGGGCGCAGGGTTCCTTCGTTTACGGCCATGAGCCGGGTTAAAAAATTAACTTGCGGTGATTGTAAACCGAAGAAAGGGCCTATATAAAGCATGGTGTCTCCAATGTGTTGCCATTATTTGCAACTGGAGACACTACCATCAGTACATATTCACCAAACCTTAAACTAAAGAAGCATAAACTCCAGCATTACTGAGGGCAAGATATCGAACTTAGAGAGGACGTCGTAAAAGAGATTTGGTTCAGTTATTAATCATGGGGATGGCACATAGTAAAATACGCAATCTTAGAGTGAATTCTGAATAGAGTGGGCAGGTAGGTAAATAAGAGGATAGTCAGGTGATCGAAATCTACATGTGAACGAGCGACAGATTAGGCAGGGCAGGATGAAGAAACAAGATATAAAGAACGATATAGAGTATACACAGAATATAACAATACGCAAGAAGTAATGAAGTGTTTGCTAATAGGAATAACATATAAGGAAAAAAATAGATAATTCTTTAAATTTTGACACAAATAAACATGAATAATATGAGAGCAGCCAAACATAACAAAAATTTAAATAAAACTCGAAGGTACTCATTTGTTCTGAGAGAAATTTGATAATGCTAAAATTGTGCGATTTGAGGATAAAATGAAAATAGACAGAAAAATACTAACACAATACATCAATTACGGGATGGTTATGGCTGGGGAATGAGGTGTGAAGTGAGAGTGCGTGTCACTTAGGTTTGATGGTGCGGGTAGGCGTGATCGAAGAGGACTTGGTAGCTATGGCTGGGCGTTAAAAGAGGCGGGGAGGCACTTCGCATGCATCGGCAACAGGCGTCGGCGAGGAGCGAGGTGGTAGGCGAATATGCTTCGGCGTTGTGAGGTTCTTGAACACTGCTGCCATCAGATGTAAGCGACACGTGAGTTGGGAGCACCACTTCGCCAGATGTAAGTGAGTGGCCACCCCAAGCCACCAGAATATGAGTGACACAAGAGATTAGGAGCACCATGTCACTAGATGTGAGCGAGACGAGAGATGGACTTGGGTGGGTGAGTGAAAAGGGGTTTAGCTTGCTGGTTTATTCTTGAAGACCCCACAAGAGACCCCCGTGTCCCGAGGGGAGGACGAGGTGGTGGAGCTGGACCCTGTGTGGCTTGGCCATCTGCTGTGTCTCTCTCTGTGTGTCTCTGCCTTACGGACGTGTCCTTTTATGCGGCGGTTCCCTTTGAGGACGGATGTTTGTTCCTGTGCAAAAAGAGAAAGCCGGGCTGCATCTGCGTCCTGCCCAAGGAGAAGGGCTGCGTGCTTGGACGGAGGTGTGAAGTGTACATCTGGTCTTGCTACGTATTGTTGACAGCTCGGGCACCTACTCATGCCTCGCCCTCGAGGTGTCTTAGATTTGCCTCAAGGGTGACCAAACCTGGCTGGTCATCTCGCTCTTGCGTGCGTTGTCCTGGTGCATCTTCGTGGCTGCTCGTCCCTGTCGTCCTCATCCTCTTGGTCCTTGGTGTAATCTGTCCATCCTCAATGCCCACATATCCTCGAAAGTCTCGCACAGGTCCTCCTTGACTTCGGATTCGTTTAGACCTCCTCGTAGTCCTGGCCCAGGCTTAACCCGGTGGCATCCTCGTCCACGTCCACGACGTCGCACAGATCTCGTCCAGGTCCTTCTCGGCGTCCACACGTTCCTCCGTTGTACTCTTCATCCAGTCTACGGCGGCAACAACCGTCCACTACAACTGGGAGAGCTAACCACCTTTTCTGACAGAAATCTTGTGAACCGCGGGCCTATGGCGTATCTCGCGATGACGTCCTTCTCACGCTGCATCCTAAGGTGACCGTTAAAACTGTAGCAGGATCTTCCTTCGTGCCATGTCGGGGTCCGACTGCAATCATATTAGTCGGGGTAACCAGATCATACACTAGGGGCCAGAAGTATGAGAAAAGAAGGCAACAGAGAAGTAAGGGGGTGTTTACCACTATCTGGTGCATTTATAAAAATTGCGGTTTTTAATGTTGTGTTTTTCATTTATTTTTCGTCTTTTTTCATTTTGTGTTTCATTTTACCACGAAAGATAAGAAATTAGAAGAGGGTAAACGCAGTACAGTGCTCCGCCTGGACCTGCTTGAACTACCAACCTGGTCTCTGATTAGAATATGAGAGTAAGATAAGGTGATGACGACATCGGCAATCCGCAGGATTTATTGAACAACAGTCATCACACGAGAAGAAATAGAATGTAACTTGGCAACCAGGAGCTCCCCCTGTGTTTCCTCGGCAGCCTAGCCCCGAGCTTCATCCCCAGAAGTGTAAGGGGACCCTTGGCCAGGGTTTTCGTGCCCCATTCCCAGGGTACTGGGACCTCCGCCCTAGGATAAACGGGCCCTTGAAAGCGAAGGGTCAAAGCTGCTCCCCCTACCCATGACGAAAAAAAATGGGCACCCCCCACGGCGAGCCCGGGTCACGGCTGCCCACCCTGCCCAGGGCGCAAAGGTGACTCAGCAACCCTTACAATCACAGCAGCCCAATCAGAAATAACAACCGACACAGCAAATACAGTGATAACAGTCAGTACCATAATAACACATCAAAACAGTGATAACAGTGCAGAACAGAACGGCCGTGTATCATTTAGGGCACATAACCATAGTGCAGAACACAATCTATGCTTTAATTTGCCCACAAAAGAAGCCGGGCCGGATGGTTTTGGTGATCAAATCAGGAAACGTGTACAGCCCGGACGAGATCGACAACGCCTACAATATCATTCTACCACTCTTACTCCACAAGCGCCACAACTAGTCATCAACTACTCGGATCGAGCGAAAACACGGCAACAAATAAACGAGCAGCCACAGCCCCACCAAGATGATGAGGTTTATATTCCTGTCACTCTCGAAAAACCAATACAAAACAAGGGAGGAACGTCACTCGCCAAAACCGCTTGCACAGGCGCCAACCGTCCCTACAGGGTAGTGTCTTATACATTACAAAGTTGTCCATCCTGACACGCACCAGGAATATTGAAGACTTTCCTAGGAAAATATAAATCTAACCATATTGCCAATGTTCAAAGCTTTTAAACTGCACACATAATTAAAATGACCATAATTATTTACTCCAGTTTCACAGTCATCTATCAGGGCAAAGAGTATAAATTCCAGATTCTTTTCTAGAGCGACGTCTTTCCCACCAATGTAAAATTGTTTCTAAAAAGAAACAAGTACACGTCGGAGTCAGACATTGTTTTGACGTTTGCACAATCCGCAGGCAAACCAGTAAACAACTCATCAGAATAGAACACATCATTGCACAGTCCTCTCGGTTCATTCGACGAAATCAACTGTTTAAGTAATGAGAGAAATATTGTATATTTTGTGTATTAGTGAAACTTGGCTTCACCAGAAATATCAAGCATTTCATCAGCATCCCAAAACATTTCATGTTTATAGATGTGATACAGGACGTGGAGGTGGGAAGTCCCTTATATGTTAATAATGGGCGATTACCCTTAAATCCAAATAAGAGGTCCTCTACAATTGTAGTCATACAGCTGTAAGAAGGACAATCTGTAACCGTACAAAGCAGTATGTATCCTTCTTCCTCGTCGGGCCAATCTACAGACACACTCCATGCCACACAGAATCTTCTTTTGATTATCTTGTAAATATTTCCAGAGTAAATGGTCACTAAAGACAAAACCTCTTTTTATCTTAGGTGACGATCTGAATAAACCAAATGCAAAGTTACATGGGATAATTAATAAAAATAAACTAGAACAACTTACAAAGAAACCTACAAGGATTACAGAAAACACCTCATCCATATTAGATGCTATTAATTAACAAACAGACTGATAGCATACTTCACACAGATGCTGTCCCATGTGCCACATTTGCAGATCACGGCTTTGTAATAACTTGACCCATAAATGAGAAAATAACCAAGCGAAAACCAGTCACTAAACCTCTCGCGACCTTAAACACATACAATCCTCACTTACTCTGCCAACATATTATTGCCAACGAATCGTTTTACTCTCAGAGTCTTAACAACAGATTGGACGTGGACAGACAAGTAAATATTCTAACACATGTAATAACAGAAACGGTAATCGATGGCCTCCTCACCTTTTAAAACAAAAACAGTTAGAGTCCTCCCGCCCCTTGATAAGTGACATCATTAAGAGGGCCATCAAATGTAGAAATATACTCATAAAGCTCTACAAATAAAAAGATATTGACAACAGCCCACCGCCCTGTGCAAGCTGAAATTAACAAACATAAGAAGAAGGAATGTGAAAACACTCCTCCTATGAGCAAAACACATTCCTTTAAAAGTAAATTCAATGAATGTAGAAACGATTCTGCCGAAACATGGAAACTTAGTAATACACTAGTGCCTAAGAAGAAACAAAATACAGACATTCCAGAACAACATAGAACACTTTAATAATGCACAGACAACGCCCCACATATCTCAACACAACATAAACGAACGAGGCCTCAACAAACTTTTTTCAGACCGCGCCATAAGAGTAGAAACCATTAGTCTGACATAAAACACTTAAGAACAGACGAACTCTGTGGAACGGGATGGCATTGAACATCGTTTCATAAACGATAGTTTTACCACAGTGCATACTATTTTGACAGTCTTATTAATACATTCCATAGTCACCGGGGTTTATCCTTCACTCTGGCACATGGGTATAAATTAACACCTATTTTCCAATCCGTGACAGAGACGAAATTGATAATTATCGACCCATCACTATCTACCAAAATATCTAAAGTTTTTTCTCGAGAAATAGATTGTCAAACCAATTAAACCTCATTGTTTTGGAAGAGAATAACTTATATCTAACACACAACACGGTTTTATGAGTAAACTATCACCCGAAACAGCATTATTAAAAGTCACAGATGAACTTAATAAAACATAGACAACAACCAGATCAATTGCTTACTCTATGTGATTATTATCGAAGGCCGTTACAGTGTCAGCCATGAATTACTGTAAAGAAACTAAAAAGTCACGAATTGTCATTTTTGGTTCAAAAGTTACCTGTCCTGCGAGAACACAATCAGTCCAAAATCCATGAAAAATATCAAAGCAACCAATTTCGTTCGGTGTTCCACAATGATCCATCCTAGGCCCAATCTTTATTTATTTATATTAATTATGATTCTGTCATCAATTGCACAAAACGTCTTCTTATTCAGTACTCCGCGACTCTCAATTCCCTTCACACTGCCTCTGTTAACAACCTAATTAATTGATAGGAAAAACAAACAGAGGACCCTTAACAGAAGCAAAAAATACTTAGATATGAATGGCCTGAAACTAAATCCACAAAAAACACAATGTATTTTTATAGAGTCAGCCGTCAGAAAATAGCAAAAATACCCACAGACACAGTTTATAGACTTCCAAGTTGCTGCATCAATCCCAACGACAACAGTAAAAACTTCTAGGTACACGTAGATAGATCATGAATTTTAGAACACATTGATCACTCTACAGGAAAAAGTTAATGGGCACTTTGATATACTTAAATCACATCAAAAATAAAATACCAAAGAACAAGAATTGCTGTTATACCACACTCGACATTTCGTATCATTATTACTGTCCTTAACATCTGGGGCTTCCCACAAATACACAAACCACAAACCAAGGACCCAAAAACTACAGAACGTTGCAAGGGTAGAACTAGGAAATGTAAATAAATATGACCAACATCACACCACATATATCAAATAAAATTGGCTAAAAGTTATATCAGAATTAACACCTATAACACATGTATTCTAATCCATAAAATCTCCAAGGAAAATTACCCAAACTGGCTATTACCTATACAAACAACAGGTAACATAACCTGTGTCCATACAAGTCAAAATAACTCCCTATATATCATAAGAATAAACACAAGAAACCGGGCAAGAATATGCAAATCCGAGGACTGGTGATCTGGAACCAACTACCAGAAAATTTTAGAAATATCTCCCAACCAACAGACATTTAAAACAAAGCGAAAGAACACTACTGAATATCAATGACATCCAGGTCTTTCAAACATCAAGCCAAGCACATTTCATTCTTTTGTGCATTATGTTCTTCTAAATCTTGTTAAACAAACATTGTATATCTATGTATATAACATCTTATTACATCATGTAAACATTATAATATGTTCAAACAATACCCATTGTAACATTTTAATGGAATAAAGTGTTTGAATTTTGATTTCAATTTTGAAACGACGGCGCGCAGTCTATTTCGTGTTTACGCAACCCCGGGCAATGTCGGGCAATCCTGTGCACTATGAGATGGTGGAAGATTCCAACGCTATATTTCAGAATAATACATTTCTATGAAATGGCGTTACATGCTCAGTTCAGGGCAGATAGAACGTGTCACCAAAGGTGCAATATAACAATGCTATGGTTAATTCCCAAGGCGTCAATCGAAAATATAGCAACCAAAATACCGAACCCCACAGTCATCAGTACCCTTCCCATGTCGCCACCGACCTGGAAAAAGAAAGTGAGGCCAGGTCAAAGACGTAAAACAACTTTTTCCTCTTCTCTAAGTGACCGTAAGCGAAAGAAAAGAGAAGGTCAGGTCGGGGACGAGGGATGAGGGCGGAGATAAAATTAAATGATAATTTCGTGATTAAGATAAATCACGAACGCGTAAAATTCGTTGCAGTTGAAACAACATAATCTCTAAAACTAGAGAAATTTAATAATTCTTAACTACAAACGATGTTCATGTTTAATGATCACATACTCGATCACACGGAAATGCGATCTGAGGTGAAGGGAATAGTGTGAGAACGTACCATTTGCTGTCATTAGCACCTATTAACCCAACAAAAAAACAACGGCTTAACACATGTAATGGGCAGAAGGAAGGGAAAAGAAATAAGAAAGGGGCCCAAACATGTACTTATGTGGGTTTTTTTTCTTAGCCATGTCTTGAAGAGGTCGAGCAGATTTTCTTCGAAGGTTTGCGTTCATGCTGCGAGCTGGAAGGACGCAGCGCCACCCTGACATAAGATATAACAGGTATAGATACTCTAGTTACAGTGGCTGACAGGGACGCAAAACACACGGGAAGGGGTGAACACACGCTACAACAACGCTATGACTTGTCTAAGGGGGTAAAAGCGTCGCGGTCTCGGGGCAGCCCGCCCGGAGGGAGGCAAGGGTTATGACCCTACCGCTCTGGTCGCTGGCGACGAACTCTCTGAGGCCTAGGTCATCCTCGGTATAAGTAGTGACCGTTCCAGCTGGAGGAAGCGGATATGCAGCAGCTGGAGGAATCTGGTGGGAGCAATGTGAGGTCCACCGGCCCCCGTCTGCTACACTGATTGCTCCACTGTACAATGTGTGTATAATATGTATATGTAATATATATATACATATATTGTGTGTGTGTGTGTGTACATATATATATATATATATATGATATAAAGTGTATATATAATTGATATATATATTTATATATATATATACACATGTAATAGTATACTATATATATATAAATATATATATATATATATAATATATATATACATACAGAGAGAGAGAGATAGTATGTAATACATATCACATGTGTGTGTGTGTGTGTGTGTGTGTGTGTGTGTTGGGGAAATGTTCCTTATATCAAATATTTATACATGAAATTGTAACCTTGTCACATGGGCCAAAATGTATCACTTCGATGGCATATCTAACTTTCTGACATAATTTGAAAGATAGAATCATCTAGATAATTTCACAAAAGCGAGCAACTCTTTGGCTGCCTGGCATTTTCTCCCTCACTGTTTTCATACACCGTAGATTGTTTATTGAGCCGTTTCTAGCAAGGTCCACAGAACACAAGGTCTGACCAGCGGAGTGAACGATAACGGGCTCGCAGGGTTGATGGCGTCACTTGCACCATTCGGTAGCCCATACACTTTCATTCACAGTGAGAATGCCATTATGCCATCTGTGAAGGAATCCTTATTGTGTCTTCTTTTTATTTATAGTCTTTGTTAGTTCGGCTAATTCTATTTTGTCCCTGACTGACAATATTTTCATGACCCTACATTTTTGCATAAACTCTTTCGTTTTTACCGAGAACTTGCCGGAGCTTTGCTTGACGTTCATACCGCCTACTTCTAATGCAGCTTCCTTTATTATGTCATTAAAGTGTTTGTTGATTTGGTCAATGTTGAGATCTTCGCTGAGAAGTGAATATCTGTTTGCATGTTAAGTTAAATCTGTTCGCTCTGGTCCTTCAAGTTAGCTAAATTTGGCTGTGGTTTTTCGTATGAGTTTACTCCTTTCCCTTCTGAGGTGTAATTTAATTTGGCCTCTGACCATTCTATGGTCACTGGCAACATTTGCTTTACTAATAACTTCCACATGATTTTGAGTGATTGAGCCTCTGCAAAATCAACTAGCATTTGTCCCCTCTCATTCCTAGTACCTATATATATATATATATAAATATATAATATATATATATATATTATATTATGTGTATATATATTATATAATAACTATATATTAGATATATATATTCTATATATCTGTATATATATATATATTAATATATATAGTGTATATAATATACATCTATATATTATATTATCATATATGTAAATATAATGTAGACAGAGAGATATATAGATATATAATGTATCTATATATAGACATATTATATATAACTATGTACATATATATGAATAAATGTATGTATATAAATATATATAAAAGAATATACATATATGTATATATAATATATATATATATATATTTTTTTTTTTTTATTAACGAGAGAGAGTGGCCTTAGTTTGGGTGAGTGAAAGCTTAGCTTGCTGCATTTATTTTTGAAGGTAGATGTGAGGCCCCATGGTACCCCCAAAGACGAGGTGGTGGTGGTGGACCCTATGTGGCTTGGTCTATCTGCCGTCTCTTTCTCTGTCTGACTACACCTGTCCTTTTATGCGGAGGCCTCCTTCAAGGGCGGATGCTAACTACATTCTTGTCAAGCACTTGATGGCTGATTCTCCAGAAATTGCAGGTTTACAGGAGTGCCGAGTTCTGTGCACTGATCAATGACGCTGGTAGTGCTTACCCTAAAGGTCAACTTCAAAACTCCTCGTCCGTCCAATGGTCACATAGATCGTTTCAGTTGGACAAATGAGGAGGGGAGTGTGCCCGTGTTTGCAATAGCAGCTCTCTGCTTGAGTTCCAGAACTTGAACACCTGATTGACCCAGTGTGCTCTGGTGGGAGTCTTTCAAGTGTGAACAATCAAAGCAGTTTGGGAGTACACTTGTGGCATCCCCAAGGGCAAGGCAGAATTTTCATCTCCTGGAGGACATGTAGCACTGAGCTTGTCGCAATGCCCGGCTGAATGGCAATAGAAGGCTGTCCCGCGTTGCTCTTTGGTGCAATAAGGTTCGGACACATTGCTGAGAGGACAAGGAACAGTTTCATCAGGAATCTTGCTGAGGAGGGATGAAGGCCATTTCTTGTTAAATGACAAGGTAGGGATTGCCTACTCCAAGCCCTGATGAAAGCTGATCTCGAAGCCCTTCCTCACAGATGACTGCAGTCCCACTCATGGATGACAGATCATCTAAGATCATGTAGGGGTTCGTGAAGTTTGGGCTGAGTATTTTTTTGAAATGATCTGTAACCTCCAACGTTTAGCTTGGATGAAGTGGTATCACAATACCTGTGTCCATGACCGCGCCATCAGTGTGGCACCTCCTATCCTAATTAGGTAGGATGGAGATTTCCAAGTTGAATGCAGGAAAGCCACAGGCAATATGTGATAATCCGTTGTTGAACTGCTAAAGCTAGGGGTGAACCTATGGCAGCAGTGCTTGCAGTCTTCACTCGCTATCTGACAGTCTGATTTCCCATCCCCCCTGACCTGCGGATGGGGTTGTGGTGATCCTTCTTTGGAAGGGGAAGGGGGATCTTCGGGACTGTGCAACAGCATACACACTGCTCATTACACCAGGCAGTTTTCGCCCCCATTCTTCTGAAACTGTCCGCAACCGACCTACTAGGCACAAGACCCAGAGCATTCTTTGAATTCACTCCATAGCACGTCCACAATAGACTGGATCCTAGCACGTCAAGTAATTGCCGAAAACACCGTCGTGAGTTTAGTCGTTGCTTTGACCTAACATTGACCTCAAGAAGGTGTTTGACCTCTTGTGCATCAAGAATATCTATGTCAGATTCGAGACTCGTGATTCCGACAATGGTTATTGGGCCTAATAGCAAGCCATTATACCAGTATTGAAAGTATTGGTGGGGACCTGTCAAACTTCTTCCCTGTTAATTCAGGAGTGAGGCAAGGCTGTGTCCTTGCACCAACACTTTTCAACACCTCATGGATATTGGGCAGAGCTACTACCCAAATTCAGGATTTGGGCTGTTAGTTTTGGGGCAATACCTTGGTTAGCATAGTCCATATCTCTGGCCGTCAGGCAAGGAAGTCAGTAGATGGATTGGTCCTTGGCAGCAGAGCCATGACTGTGATCAACAAGAGCATTTGAGATGTCGGTACCTATGCAAAAGGCCAGGTATGTTGGGTCTTAGGCCTTGATATTGGCCCATTTAGTACTGTATGTATACCTGGATGCTATCTAGTGCCTTGGAATCTCATCTTGATGCCTTTTGTAACAAGTCCCTTCGCCGGATCATTGGGTACAGTTGACAGGACATGTGTCTCAACAGAGGGCTACACCATGAAACTGGTATGGGACATCTTACTTGCCTAATCCTGTGATCACCAACTCATGCGATATAGAGGCACATAGCTCTTTCCCGGTGACAACCCTGCCCATCAAGTTGTTCTCTATGAGAAAATCTTGGGTGGAGCAGGTCTGTGGACGACGTAGGACAGGTCATTGTGGTTTGGGCACTCGACGAGACCTATTGGGTAGGAATTAGAGATGGCCGAGGGCCCCCCTGGAGACTCGCCAGGAGAACCCTCGTGGTTGGAAGCGAAGGGTGGAATTGCGGCCATGCGCCCCTCGGTGTTAGCCTCTTCATGATATGTGAGTAATGGTGATATATTTATTATAATTATATATATATATATATATATATATATATATATATATAATATATATTATATGGCATGCATTATTGATATATACATATATTCAATATATTTACATACCTATTATCTTATTATATTCTATATAAGATATATATATATAAGATATAGAGTGTATATATATATATATATATATATATATGTGTGGTGTGTGTGTATGGTGTGTGTGGTGGTGTGTGTGTGTGTGTGTGGTGTGTGTGTGTGTGTGTGTGTGGTGGTGTGTGTGGCATATATACATATATATGTATAGTATACCATATTTAATATATTATATATATATAATATATATATATATGATATATATATATATTCATATATCAGTCTATCGGTATATATATATATATATATATATATATATATAATATATATATAAAGATCTTATCATATATATATATTATCTATAATTATATGTGTGTGTGTGTGTGTGTTGTGTGTATGTGTGCGTTGGTGTGTGTGTAAGTGTGTTGGTGTGTGTGGATGTTGTTAGTACAAAATGTAGAATGTATATAATTATACACATGTACATAATGACCGAAGAATATATCTTACTCAAATTCCCAAACAGTTTACATACACACACACACACACACACAACACACACACACACACACACACACACCACACACTATTATATATTATATTTATATATAAATATATATATATATTTAATATATATATATATATATATATGTATGTATTTTATACATATATATTGGAGAGAAGAAAGAAAAGAGAGATCACAATTAAAAATGCATTATGCAATATATATATATATAATATATATATATATATATATATATATATTATATATATAATATATTGTGTGTGTGGTATATATCTATATATGTATATAAATATACATACATATATATACATATATATATATATTAATATATATAGATCTATATATATATAAATTATATATAATATGTGTGTGATGTGTGTGTGTGGTGTGTGTGTGTGTGTGTGTGTGTGTGGTGTGTGTGTAGTGTGTGTGTGTGTGGTGTGTGTTTTTTGTTTTTTTTGTGTGCGATGCTGCGTGTGCGTGTGTGCATGTCATATATATATCTATATATATATATTATATAGATATATATATAGATATATATATATATAATATATATATATATATCTATAAGTATTTATATCTCTATATATATGTGTGTGTGTGTGTGTGTGTGTGTGGGTGTGTGGTTGTGTGTGTGTGGTGTGTGTGTGTGTGTGTGTGTGTATACATGTTTATAATGTATATTATATATATATATATATTATATATATCTATATATATATATATTTATTTATTTATTTATTTATTGTATATATATATTGCCATTCTATATCTTATTCAGTTTTCATAGAATTCCTCCAAAAAGTTTTTTTGGACATCTCCTTCGACACCTGCAGGTTTAGTTCCTGTGTAAAGAAATAATCCGTACGTAATCTTATTTTATTTCGCATTGCGTAACATTTGAGACAAAATACAAAATACAACACACAAATACAAACTCTAACTTTCTCACTTCATAAACTTTTTTCATTCCCCTACATTGCAAGTCGTTAAGAAATTCCCTTGCATTATAACTAGCATTCATAATGATAGCTTGATCTTCTTATAAATACAAAGATAGGTTAGTTTGTATGGCTATGTAGGAAACGTAATATTTATGGACAAAGCACATCAATCGACACCCCTTTCTTTTTCATTTTATTCATATAGTTTTTTTTCTCTTTTTTTAGGCACACTAGAAACGTTTCATTACAAATGCACAAGATCCATACAACAATTCCAGTCTAGTGGCAGCGATAACAAACCCTGAGGTAACCACCTGCACCACCTCTTCACAAATGAGCCTTTCATTCCATGACATCCTTCCGATGGGTATCGTCCTCATGATGATGGAAAAGATCCTAAAACGATATCGAATTGCAAATATTCAGTGAAACAAAGAGTAAGAGATAGCAACGTTCTACCAGGGTTCTAGCGTGTTTTAATAACTATACTTGATTATTTAGTGGTATCGTACCACTAGAAAGCTTAACATTTGCATATATGAGGGACAAATGAGGAGAAGGTGCCAAGATATATGCACGCATAATCATTTCAAGAAAATAAATCACATTGCATCCAAGAAGATATAATC
Organism: Penaeus monodon; assembly: GCF_015228065.2. Lineage (NCBI taxonomy): Eukaryota > Metazoa > Arthropoda > Malacostraca > Decapoda > Penaeidae > Penaeus > Penaeus monodon. The sequence goes on along the minus strand of NC_051401.1, from coordinate 38,148,625 downwards.
AAAATGAATACCCACATCTGCATCCGCACATTTAGCATTTCTAGACATGTGGTTTCACCTCACAGAACGTCCCGCAGCTTAAAGCCAACTTTATTTGATCTAATGCCTTCTAATGTTTCATACAACTAGCTTGTCTGCGGACTCCGTCAGCTTTGGGTGTGATCGTATTCTCTATGTCTTTGAGAATCCACTGGAAATATTCACTGTGTGTCTTAGGGTTTCGATTTCTTATGATTCGGTTTTATTACAGTGATGTGGTCTATAATTTTTTGCGTCATCTAACTACCTCTGTAAGCAGCTTCTGTTTATTTGTTTATTATAATTCCTTCTTCACTGACCTCAATGCTACTGGCCAATTGCCCATAGCATCTTCGTAATCTTTTTTTCATTCTTATGAGTAACTGATCTGGTTTCGAGTTTTTCTTCATTCTTACACCTGTCGCTCTGCTTACCCCACATTTTGCCTTTGCAGATTTCA
>NC_051401.1:38135647-38138147 GCF_015228065.2 Penaeus monodon | reverse complement strand
AGGCGTCTGACTATTTTATGTCTTAGGCTTGTGTTCCTGGGAGCCTGGATGACCTTTGATAAGAATTGTGCTGCCGTTAGATCAATTCATGATCTAACTAGGAGGTTGAGGACCTTCGCCCACCTTGGGGCACCCAGAATGACCCTGGCGGCTTCGTTTTGGACTGTCTCCAGTCGGTCTTTATATTTTCTCTTAATGCCAATCAGAGCGAGGGAGGCATAGTCTACAATGGGCCTGACAGCATGTACATAGAATGATCTTAGTACTCTATGTCTGGCCCCTATGCGTCTTCCACTCATTGCTCTCATGACAGACAGTCTTGCCTTTGTTCGGTCAAGCAGGTGCTGGACCTCCTTGCGGAAGGAGAGGGTCCGGTCTATCCTTACCCCAAGGTAGAGGTAGTCCTGGACCCACTCCAAGTCCATTCCCTGGATTTTCAGACTTGTGCCTTGAACTCTCTGTCTCAGAGCCATGGCTTTGGATTTGGCTGCAGAGATCTTTAGTCCTGTCCTGCAACACTCCTCGGATACCAAGTCCAGACAACGCTGGGCTTTGTTTAGGCAGTGTGGTCCAGTGGAGATGATAGCGAGATCGTCTGCATAGGAGATGATCTTGCACCCCACTGGGAGGTTTATGTTGAGGATACAGGACATTAATGTGTTAAAAAGGGCTGGACTGAGAACCCCACCCTGTGGCGTTCCATTTTCTAGTGGCATGTGCTGTGATAGGTGACCTTGGAATTTGACTCTGGCTGTTCTATTGGTAAAGTAGTCACCTATCCAAGCCAAGAGCTTACCTCTGATTACTTTTTGGATCAGGCTCTCCTGAATGGCAAGAGGACTTGCCAATTCGAAAGCCTTCTCCAGGTCAAGGAATACTACCACAGATGTGCCCGTGTTTATTGTGCTCAAGAGCGTGGCTACGCTGTGCGCTGTGCTCATGCCCCTGGTGAACCCGTGGAGGTGTTCGTGTGGGGGTCCCATTTTCCATCGGAGCTGGTTCAGTACCATCCTCTCGGCAGTCTTGGCCAGACAGCTGAGGAGAGAGATGGGGCGATACTTCCCCGGCTCCTTTGGTTTAGGGATGAGAACTATGGTAGCCCTCTTCCAGCTCTGGGGTAGAGTGGAAGTTTCCCAGGACTTGTTGATGAGTTGCAGGAATGCAAGCTCACCTACCAGTCCCAGGCGGGAGATGATGGGGTACGAGATCACGTCAGCGCCCGGGGCTGTGTTACAACTGGCTTTATATGCATCTCTTAGTTCCCTCAGAGAAAAGATAACGTTTGAGTTATCGGGTTCAGCTGCCCTTTCTCTGATGTGAGCAAGTCTGTCTGGTTGTAGGCGTTCTTGTCTTGCCCTCAGTTCGGCAGGCAGGCTGTCGCTACTCGTTCTCGCAGAGAATACTTGCGCCAGTCTGTTGGCCTCTGCCTGGGGGTCGTGGTGCGTGCATCTCGGGGCTGAGTGGCTGGTGGCTCGCTTGACCCGTTGCCATAGCTCTGAGAGGGTGGTATGGTGATTGAAGGACTCACACCATTCCAGACACTTTTCCTGCCTCACTCTGCTGGCAGTTTCCTTGGCATCCCTGACAGCCTCCCTTAGTAGGACTAGGTTGTCGGGGGTTCTTTGCCTTCGGAAATGTTTTCGGCACATATTTACCCTGTGGTTGACCTCCCTAATCTCATCATTGAAGAAGTACCAGGCATCCTTGTGACTCCTAGACCCAGGCCGAGTTTTGGGTATGGTCAGTGAGGCTGCCTCATCAATGGCATTTACAAGTCTGGCTTGTAGCACTTCCACATTTTCGCTTTGTGTGGGTTCATTGCTTCTCAGACAGCAGGCCAAGGCATTCTGGAACGCCTGCCAGTTGGCCTTGTCTGTTTTCCATCTTGGATTCGGTCGTGGTATTTCGGCTGGGCCACTATCCATGAGGGTTGTTATAGTGCCATAATGGTCACTAGTGACGGTCTCATCGACACGCCAGCCAATCCTCTCCACCAGAGTCGCAGTGGCCAGGGTGAGGTCTAGGACCCCTCCTCTCACATGCGTTGGCTCCTGGCTGTTGAGGAGAGCGATCTCGGGGAATGTCTCAAGCACGTTGGCTATGTGACGGCCAGCCGCATCTGGTGCCCTGCAGGGAGTCAGGATGGGGTGGTGTGCATTGAAGTCTCCCCCTATGATCACTCGGTCGTGTGCTGCGGAAGCACATACCTGGCTGATGTCTAAGCTACTACAGTGTGGCCGGCTGTACACATTGTACAATTTCAGGGGCCCCCTGGCCAGTTGAATCTTGACGGCAAGAGATTCAACATCTTCTCCACAGTGCGGTGCATCGGCTATTGCGGAGCAGGGATTTGTTGCTTTGACCAGGGCCATCAGACCTCTTTTGCCATCAGAACGTGGCAGCACATAGACGTGATACCCGGAGAAGCGAACAGCTTCCGGTGATAATGTCTCCTGGAGCATGACGATGTCAATGCTCCTTGATCGCACTATTGCGTGGA
>NC_051401.1:38123147-38130647 GCF_015228065.2 Penaeus monodon | reverse complement strand
GCCTTGGTCTGCCACTCCTTCATGAAGGCACTAGAGTGGGCAGGCACACAGGAGCAAAGGGGCATGCCAAACAGAATCTGAACGACCAGTGAAATTTGGGGTATTACACAACTTCAATAAGCCTCTGTCGAACTCCACATAGTATTCCCATTGGGTTCTGTTTCCATAATCAGATACTTAACTTTCTTCACAGCAGCTTTTGCATGCCCACTGGACTGTGTTTAATGGGGACTTGACATCACATGGCACACTCCCCATCGCTGAAGGAAGATTGCGAATTACCGGCTGGAGAACTGGGGTCTGCCATTGGTACACAGCAAACTAGCATACCCAGATCGCAGAACACATGCTGAAAGAATCTAATCGTCGAAGCACTTGTTGCATCAGTTCTACATGAGATGACAACTGGCCACCCAGAAGATCCGGTCAGCACACACCGAGAACTGTTTCTCAGCAACACTGAAAAGTCAGCTGACACAGACATAAATGATCTTGTGAGTTTGTCTTCTAACATCAGTGGCTCCTGTTGCTGACTAGGCTGTAGGTGCTGCCATGGCTCACAGGCACGAACGGTGTTTACAATGTCTGCATTAATGCTTGGCTAAAATACTGTTTGCTGTGCACAACACTTTGTAGCCTCCAAGCCACAGTGGCTGTCATGCAGGCGAGCTTTGGGGAACCCTGATTCTACATGGTGAAGCAGCTCCTCATATGAAGCATCATTAGGTGCAGCTGTACACAATTCTTCCATGAAGAGATCCTCTTGCTTGTCTATGGTTTCTGATACTTTGAGAATCCTGACAGCATGCAAAGCCACAATCTTGACAGAAGTGTATGTTTCACTGAGTTTCTGGGTAAGTTCCTCATCTCGTATACCCCTGTCACGGTCTGATAAACCTGACACTCCAGCCGCGGAAGCAAGCGTCGCCCAGGATGTAGCCGCTGAATAAAAGGGGAACATTCGCCATACCTCGGCAGAAGGAGCTCAGCTTGCATCCACTCACCTTGTAGTGAATAAAGCCAAAAGCCAAGGCCACTTTCATTATCCGCCTTAAGTCCATCTCTCGTGTCGCTCACATCTGATGGCAGCGGTGTCCACGAGCCTCACAACGCCGATAGGTCGCCGACTGCTCTGCAGCGCTACGCTACCTGCCGACGTGTGTCGCCGACCACGCTTCCGTTTCGGGGTAAGTCCACTCTTGCGTATGGCCAGTTTCCTACCCTCCTGAACGCCTATCGATAAGTTACCTGTTTCCCTTAAGTCCTTCGTTCTTTTCATGTTCTCTCTGTAATTAAAAATCTCTAACTGATAATTCCTTCTTGCCTTGAACCTTACCCTTACGCTCAGATCTCCGCTGTTATCTGCATATGTCCAATCACACAACACGACCTTTCACACGCAGCCGAGCACAGTCTATCTTGGAAATAGATGCAGCTATAGTTGGTATAGAAAAGACATTTTTAACAAATAAACAAGCAAACGACACTGCACATTTCACCAGTGATTCTCCTTTACATAACGTTAGACACCTTCCTCCTCCTCCTTCCCCTACAGCCCCTCGTCCCCGTGCACCTCATTTTCCTCTCTCCACAATGCCTTCAGACTCCTCCACAACCACTAACCCAAGCTTCCTCCAGCCCTATTCGGTTGTTACCAAGTTTGATGGCAGCTTGAAACTAGACATAGATTCCCTGATCAAGGAAATTGAGGAATTTATTGTATCAACGGGGACACCGAGATCAGACAACGGGTTCGATAAGAAATGTTTAAATGCTGTTCATTCCCGTCTTGACCTTACCTCACCAAAGGTTAGGGAAGCGTTTCATGCTTTTGACCAACAACCTAACCCCTCGTGGGAATTGTTTAAGCAAGAATTTGGCATTCTATTCAGGCCCTCTCAGGTTGATCATGTACTACAGCTCGCCAGGATTTTTAGTTTACGGCCTCAGTCATTCTCTTACGCTGACCTCTGCGCCCATTGTAATCGCGTTAGACTTGCAGTGAATAAGTGGATTTCTTCCATCCCAGACAACTCCCTTTCAAACATCAAAGGAGCATTTCGTGATACCGCATCTCACACTGAATATATGCTTTACTTCACTTCAGCAGTATTTGCATCATCACTCACCCCATTGTGCCAGGAGAAAGTTTGGCGTGAAATAGGAAAGATAGATAACATTGTTGAACTACCGGACATTTTTCCTAAGGCAGTTAAAGAAGTTGCCGGCAATGACGTGCATGTAACCAACCCTTTATCTGCAAAACCAACCCCTCCTCCCCAACCCCAATCCTCCACTGAACTCGTTCGTGTGCCAACACGCCATCCCAACCTGCCCCTCCTGCCCTTACCTGCCCGCTCTAACCCTCGGTCCAGTTACTACCCCTGCATGCCAGGACGTTATGCTGCTACCCCGAACTCACCTTATCAGAACACCCCAATCCCTCATCCTCTCTTTAGACCCCCTGCTGTTACCAACTGGATCCCTGAAAAGTCTGTCTGCCACAAATGCTTACATCATGGCCATTTTTCTCGCGACTGCCGGAACATTCCTGTATGCCCATTCCACAACATTTATGGACACCCATGGTATCAATGCAAAGACTATACAGAACAGAGTGCTATAACACAAGGTTTATTAACAAAAGCTAGACACGGAAGTAGCCCCCACAAAACACAAAAGTCATGCCATTTTTTAGAGGAACTTCTCGAAGACCCCCAAGATACCCCCCCAGCAGACCCTTCCCCAGATGCAGAAATCATGCAAAGCCCATGGGACTCCGTACTCAATTAATAGCCTCTGCTACTTCTAGCCATTGCAATGACCCCCCTCTGCTTACTGCACGCTTCAATGGTAAACCAGCAATGTTCTTCTTAGATAGTGGTTCATCTGTCAGTCTGGTGTCTGCTTCAACTTTGTCAAGGTTTGGTTTAGATCTCAAGATCTAACCTCCCCGCTGGTCTGTACGTGGTGCTTCTGGTAACAGTCTGAGGGTAATAGGAGAAACCAGGCTGAACATTAAGTTCGATGGGATTTCGTTTCTCCATCCATTTATCGTTACCTAGTCCCATACTGTCCCTGGTGATCTCCTGGGCCATGAGTTTCTCTGGCGTACAGGTATTGTTCATGATCCTAGGAATAACAGAATTAAGTTTAATGGCAAGTTTCTCTCTCTCGTTCAGCCTTCCTCCATATGGACTCATCGCAACAGTTATGATGCACTCAGGCCCCCTCATAAGTACCACAACAAAGACTCAATTTCTAGCCATATAACTGGGAAAGATATTCCCCTCAACAAACACCACCCCAAACCCCCTGACCTCCCCAAGCATCGTCCCAAGCCCAGGTGCCAGAGAAGCCCCGCTTTTGTGCCAAGTAAGCCTCCCACCTCCCAAGCTTTGGAACAAGATACTCGTGCTGCCCCTCCCCATAATGCCCCCCCTTGTCCTACCCCAGCTACTACTACACATTTTGGGCCCTTTTCATGGACTATGGGAGACAGCGCATTACACTTTCGTGTCAAGGAAATTACCACCATTCCTCCATTTACCTGTCAATGTTGTAACACATGTAAACGAGGGTGCATGCCTGGTCTTGCCAGAAGGATCTTGTGTTAAGGGAATTGCCATCTTGCCAGCACTTTATTCCATTTCTGAAGGGGAGACATTCCTCCACCTGATTAACCTAACTCCTACCCCCATCCGACTTCACAATAACACCCGAGTAGTTGATTATGAACTAGCTAAAGGTGAAGTCATGGAACTACCACCACCTGCCTTCACTGCAACCACTCAAACTCAGCCCACTCTGGGCGAGTCATCTCCCTCCTCTCATGAAACACTCTCGACTATCCCCTCTCCAGATTTTGATGAGGGTTATGAGATCTTGTCTCGCCTCTTCCGGGAATATCCCTCCCTATTGCCTTCTGAGTTTCGACCCCTTGGCAAGACTGATCTCCTACAACATAAGATTAACCTGGTTCCCAATGCTCAGCCTGTCTATATTCCAAGTTACCGCATCCCTCATAGCCGCCGCTCTGCTCTCGACAAGGCTACTGCTGACTTACTTGATCAAGGTATAATAACCCCAAGTACCTCACCCTGGTCTGCTCCAATGTTACTGGTACCCAAGAAAGATGGGACAATGAGACCTGTTATTGACTACAGACGACTAAACAAATTAACTATTCCTGAGCCATTTCCCATTCCCTCCCTTCGTCTGTTATTACAAGACATTGGGACTAACAACAAAGTCTTCTCGACTCTCGACTTAGCTAAGGGATTTCATCAGTTACCCATGCACCCTGATTCCCAAAAGCTAACTGCTTTTTCCACCCCTTCTGGACACTGAGAATTCACACGAATGCCCTTTGGCCTAAGAAACGCCCCATTGAGTTTTGCACGATTAATGTCCCTTGTCATGAGTGGTCTTGTTGGTAATGACATACTCATTTATCTGGACGACCTATTGGTGGTGTCGAAGGATGTTGCCTAGCACGAAGTAAAGCTCCGGAAGATTTTTAGTAGACTATGTGAAGCTGGATTGACCATTAACCCTCAGAAGTGCCGTTTTTTTGCCTCTTCCTTTGACTTTCTTGGTCATACCGTAACTTCAGCAGGAATCTCCCCTAATGATGATAAGGTAAAGAGCATAAGTAACTTCCCCGTCCCTAAGGATCAACATCAGATTAAGAGCTTCTTTGGTTTAGCAGGGTTTTATAGACCCTCCATACCCCATTTTGGTTCCATTGCAAGCCCTCTTTCCCGGCTACTTAAAAGAGACTCCAATTTTGTTTGGGGCAAGGAGCAGGACTTTGCATTTCAATCCCTCAAATCTAGGTTAATTAAGTCGCCGGTATTGGCTTTTCCAGATTTTTCCAAGCCCTTCATTTTAGCAACTGACGCCTCTAACGTTGGCATTGGCTCCGCACTTATGCAAGAATTCGAGGGAAAGCTAAAGCCCATTGCTTTTGCAAGTTCGAGTCTTAAATATTGCTGAGAAGCGTTATTCGACATCTGACAAGGAATTGCTAAGCATTATATGGTCACTCAAACATTTTCGAGAGTTAATTCTAGGCTATGATATAGAAGTAAGAACGGACCATCAGCCACTGACCCATATCATGTCTTGCAAGGACCCCCATGGTAGATTGGCCAGGCATTTGGATACCTTGCTAGAGTTCAACCCCTCAATTGTGTATACCCCTAGCCCTTGCAATAAGGATGCAGACGCCTTATCTCGAGCACTTGTATACTCCCTGTTCTCTGATAACTGCCCACCCCTAGATGCTCTAGATATTAATGACATAAAAGAAAAGCAGAGAAGTGACAGCTTGTATAAGGACATCATCAAAAGTCTAGAAGCTAACCCAAGTACCCCTTTACCCCCAACCATCTTCCGGTTAAGGATTTTTACCTCGACGACTCTGGCCTCCTCTTTAGATTGTCCATGCCCAAGAGAAAGGGGAGGAAGACAAAGATTAGTTATAGACAGTTAGTAATCCCTGAGTGCCTTGTTCCCCTCATCCTTAAATAGTCCCATGAGTCATTGGAGGCAGCTCACGCTGGGGCTTCCAAAGCCGTTAAGTGTGCTAGGTCAAGATTCTATTTCTCCAGGTTATCCCAGAGAGTTTTCCGACATGTTAAGAGTTGTCGTGTCTGCCCATTATACAAGGGCTCAACCCATCAGCCTGCCCCTGCATTGTTGTATGATATCCCTGACTTCCCATTCCAGAAGGTATCTTGCGATACCCTTTCAGGATTTATACCAAGCCCCAGGGGCAACAGGTACATTCTAGTTTTCATTGATAATTCAGTAGATATGTGAGCTTGTTCCTGTACCGGACAAGTCAGCTCACACCATTGCTAGAGCCTTCTATAACAATATCATATGCAGATACCAGTCCCCCCAGCAGCTCAGCAGCGATAATGGAACAGAATTCTGTAATAAGATCCTCTCACAGTTATGTAGCTTAATGAATGTCAAAAAGGTTAATATCCTCCCATACCGACCTCAGGCCAATGGTATCACAGAGAGACTGAACAAGACCATCTTAAACTTAATGAGAACTATGATTACTGACCATGATGATGAGTGGGACCTCTATTTACCCATTGTACAATCAGCTATTAACTGCAATTATCATTCCTCACTCGGTGACATACCCCATTTCCTGCTATTCGGTATGGACAAAAGACTCCCTTACGAGCTCTTGGATGCGAAGCCAGACCCCAACTATGATGACAACTATGCCAAGACACTACTTATCAGGCAGCAAAAAGCCTTTACGTTAGCCAAGGAAAAGCTAACTTTATCCAGGGACAAAATAATCGCAAACCAACATAAGATAGCAAGGTTTAAGGCAATTGATGTGGGTGCACTAGTCTTTAGGAGCATAAAATCCACTAACTTTCCTATGCCCAAGTTATCCCCTATCTTCGATGGGCCCTACAGTGTCGCAATAACAAGGCACTTTGCAGGAGTTTAAAGGATGAGTCACAGACATTTTTCCACTTTGACCAACTGAAGCTTGCTAGAGCGATATAAACAACATCCGGAAGGTGGTGCTCCACACATCTGTCCCTGGCTGAACAAAGGCTGCGCCTTCCTGTCGCTGCCTCCTGAGTACACCTTATCACAGGAAGCAGCCACTTTGCACCTTCCACTCCTGAGCCTGGTTCACTCAAGGACCTCCTAGGTGACCTACATGTCCCCCTCGAGCAAGCCCAGCGACTTACCCCCCTGTCACGGTCTGATAAACCTGACACTCCAGCCGCGGAAGCAAGCGCCGCCCAGGATGTAGCCGCTGAATAAAAGGGGAACATTCGCCATACCTTGGCAGAAGGAGCTCAGCTTGCATCCACTCACCTTGTAGCGAATAAAGCCAAAAGCCAAGGCCGCTTTCATTATCCGCCTTAAGTCCATCTCTCGTGTCGCTCACAATGGCATCACAATATAGCACTCACAACTCACAACCCACAGTTAAAGACTTTTCTTTTTAAATATAATGGCAAGGAGCCTCTTAGTATACTACTGTGTCTGCCGAAAGTGCTCCAGTCTAGATTCATGCTAGATGTGTTTGTCTGTAGGAGTTGCCCTAGGTATACATACTTGTCCACTACCTTTAGTGCTTTGCCTTGTACATGTATCTGGTCGAATTGAACTCTACTGTTGAACATAATCTTATTCTTTTCCTTGTTCATCCTAAATCCGACTATTCCGTGATTCCCTATTACAGTTTCTCCTGTCTTTTTACCTATTTTGGCATTAAAATCTCCCATAATTATTGTGAAATGGGTTTTTACTCTTTCGCTGGCTATTTCTTCATCACTGTGGCTGCAGGTTGGAGCATAGACTTGAAAAATCTTATACTATAGAATTCCACGATATCCTTTTCTAAACATTTATGAACCCTTATTCCTGATTGCTACCCTGGGGTTTACCTCTCCAATAGAGCAAGCGTTTATCATTTAGTATCCTCTGTTTTTCGCATTGACAGCA
>NC_051401.1:38110647-38113147 GCF_015228065.2 Penaeus monodon | reverse complement strand
GTGAGGATTTTAATCTGGTTGTCATTATCTATGAACTTGTTATTAGTTACCAACTTCTTCATCGTAAGACCTCCCATCTCCGTTGCAACATGAGCGAACTCCACCTCCCCAGTACTTGTAGCCATCTCAATGGTGTTCTGAAAAGGTGAAACCAGTATCAATTCACTTAGTCTAATTTCCGAAACAGCAGTTAATTATCACCATTCTATACTAAGTGATATGCCTCTGTGTGTCTTCACACAAAAGCTTGTGAATGATGATGTCTTCTCTTCCAGAACCTGGCCATGATTGCTTTCCGGAAAGTTACCAAAAGTTAATTCGCCGGGAAGCTGTTCTACTGACTGTGTGTGTGTCTATATATATGCAGCATTAGTAATAGTATAAAGTGGGTCAAACACACACACACACACACACACACACACACATACACACACACACACACACACACACACACACACACACACACACACACACACACACACACACACACACACACACACACACACATATATATGTGTGTAAACGAATATGTGAGTGTGTGTGTGTGTGTGTGTGTATGTGTGTGTATGTATATATATATATATATATATATATATATATATATATATATATATATATATGTGTGTGTGTGTGTATTTATGTATGTATGTATATGTATATGAATATATGAATATATGAAGGATAAGGATAAGTCCAATATGGAAGCTTAACCTCGCCCGGGCTATGCCATGAGGGGAGCCCGGCCTGTGTCGACTAGTACCGACTCGCTCACGTGTGTCAGCTGGTGCTGACTCGGCTGAACCAAGTCCTTACCCGCCATGGTGCCCAGCCACAGCAGTAACCTCCAGGCGACAGCTGCAACTTCTCGCGCTTGGGCGGGGCGCGAACCGCCAACCCCTCGGATGAGAGGCCGACACGGTACCACTGTACTGGCCCGGAGGCTGAATATATGAATATAAGCATGCACACACACACACACACACACACACACACACACACACACACACACACACACACACACACACACACACACACACACACACACACACACACACACACACACACATTATATATATATATATATATATATATATATATATATATATATATATATATATATATATATATATATATATATATATTCAACAGAAGACGAAATACAAGAAAAAAAACAAAGACAAAAGTCGGGTGAGACGCAGTTGGAAGCAGACAGAATAGCCTATAAAGAATAAAAAAAGATTCAAAGAAGACCGTAGCTATTGCCAAGTGTGAAGCATATGACCAGCTGTACGAAGAGCCAAGAAGGCCAAGGGAAGATTTTTCGTATAGCAAAGTGTCGAAATAAATGCAACTAAAGACATTACACACATTAGATGAAATATGAAAATGGAAATGTATTAAGGAAGAAAGACGATATTATCAGGAGATAGAAACAATATTTTGAACATCTATTGAATGAAGAGAATGAGCGACGTGTGAGAGGATGTGGAGATCCTAATTCAGGCGTAGTGAGAGAAGTCTCTCAACATGAGGTGAGTTAGCTCTAAGAAAGGTGAAGCGATGGAAAGCGGCTGGACCTCATAACATCCCGACTGAGGCATGAAAAGCACTTAGTGATGAGGGCATATTCGCGTTAAGACAAACCATATATATGTGTGTGTGTGTATATATGTATATATGTGTGTGTATGTATATATATATATATATATATATATATATATATATATATATATATATATTTATGTATATATGTATGTATGTATGTATGTATGTATGTATGTATGTATGTATGTATGTATATACATATTACACATATAACGGTATGCTCATGTTTGAGCAGCCGTGGACCTCTCCACCATCCTTCGCCACTAAACTCGATCTTACGCTTATCTTTCCACTTGTACCATCGACAGCCCGCAAATATCTTTGATATTGTCGCTCAGTCTTGTCTTCGGTTTGCCTCTTCCTCTGTTTCCTATCACCATCCCTGTCAGCAAGTTTTTCTCAATACTTTTACTTCTCATTACATGACCAATAAACTTTAATTTCCTCTTGTTCAAGATGTCCAACAGTCGGTCTTTACAATTTATTTTTCTCAGCACTTCATCATTCGTCTTCTTCTCTGTCCAGCTAATATGCAGTACTCGTCTGTAACACCACATTTCAAAACTATTAATCTTTTTCTTGTCTATCTACTTCAACACCCAACACTCAGAACCATATGATGCAATTGGGAAAACTAATGAGTTCAATAACCTCAGCGTTGTCCGTAAGGTAATGCTTCGGTCTTTCCAGATGTTATTGAGAGCAATTGTGGCGTTTTTGGCAATGGTAATTCTTCTCAAGACTGTCACGACGGCAATCTGAGTTAGAGGGTTCGAGTCACCGGCCGACGCGTTGTTCCCTTGGGCAAGTAACTTCACCTCGATTGCCTACCTATCCACTGGGTGGGCAAGCCAGCCCAAGTCAGTGTCGGTCCCAGAACCGGGTAAATAGAGAT
>NC_051401.1:38100647-38103147 GCF_015228065.2 Penaeus monodon | reverse complement strand
GAACATCGGTACTTATCATTTGAAGGAATTAAATCAAGCACTTCATTTGGAAAATTATATGACACAAGTTTCTGACATACGGTTTGAACCATAACGTATATGTAGCAATGCATTCGTAGTGTCTGTTTTCATTTTATTTCTTAATTTGTTTTTAATCAGGTTCATTTGACTGAAAACCCTTTCAATTTCAGCGTTTGAATGGGGCAAACTCAACATTGTTATAGCAATATTTGCAAGTTCTTTATAAGGATTTATATTTGCTGCATCTTTGTACTCATTAACTTCAGCCCAAAATTTCACTGTTCTTTGTTTTATTCCATTTTACTAAGGTTATATTTGACCACTGAAATTCAATTTTTGTAATGTTTTCTGCACTAATATTGAAGAATTCTAAAAGTGGGACAATCGAATTTTTCACAACACGAAGAGTGTTTTCAACTCTGAACAGTGACATAGTTTTGAGTATTTGCACATTATCTGGCAACCTATTGCGAAGTTCTTTAATAAGAAATACAAGAAATTGGGAACATCGTTCTCTGAGTTTTTTTCTCGATCCTCACGCAAATGTTTAGGCAGGTCAGATAACAGTTTTTCGGTGTCATAGCCTAGATTCAATTTAGGATCCAGATATTTTTCTAAATTACAAGAGAAAGGATCAACACGATGGCGGTTCGAAGGGAGTATCACTCTCTTTACTAAATTTTCTATTAAAAGTGTCAGGTCCTGAAGCAGTTTTGTTGGATCACAATCGTTGGATTCAAAAATCTTATTCACTCTCTGAACCTCATTTAGCACTGACTTTAGAAAAACCAAATATGCATGATCATATTCATTACTGTATAAGGAGTGGAGCATTTCTGAGGTATAACATCTCTCAGATGATTTTGTTAAGCCAAAATGAGTTTTCAGCTCCAGCCATTGATCACATAATCTTTGCACAGCCGACGCTATAGACAGCCACCGTGTTTGACAAGCTCTCACAATCTTGAGCGGTTCATGTCCATAATTTATAAGATTGAATAAGTCAATGTATGCCTGTTGTCTTGAAGACGACCGTACAAACCAATTATAGGTTTCACTGACAAGGAATTCTAGTTTACGGGGCATAGTTTCAGAACATGCATGAGATACAGCTAGCTGCAGTGAATGGCAGACACAGCGGATATGCACCAATGTAGGAATATCTTCCTTTAGTTTTATGTAAACTCCATTGTTCAAACCAACCATGACACTAGCATTGTCAGATCCTATGCCTATCATATTTTGCAAATTTAGTCCATAATCATGTAAAGACGATTTCAGAGCACGAACAATTCCATTTGCATCACATTCATGTAGGGGAGCGAGGTTTAAAAATGTAGAAACTATTTGGCGTGATTGTTCACTAATGTACACTACAGCTAGCCCCAGATACTTTAAAACAGAAACATCCGTAGATTCATCAAGTAAGACGCTGTACTTTCTATCACCTATGTCTTCTTTTAGCTTAGCAACAAAGTGAGGCATAAGAACATTTTTAAGAACAGCAGTGCACTTAGTTCTATGCATTGCCATATCTGCTGAAGTTTTATTTGAGAAACACTTCTTTATAACAGCTACCAAATGATCACATGACCTAGAAGCACAATGTTTTGCAATAAAAAGACACAACTGTGCCTCTGCTCGAGATACATCACTGAATTTCTCAACTTTTGGAAAATTAATCTTGCATTGCCTGGAGGAGGAAAATGGTTCACTATTCACTTGGTGTTTCTTACTTTTAGAGTGATCCTTTATATCATAGAATTTTGCCCTTATTGTTGTCTTGCAATACTTGCAATAAACACTTTTTTCGTCATTTGGAGCTTCTGTGATCCAGTCTTTACATATTTCATCTTGTAACCACTCTTTTCTGAACTTCTGTTTGTATGTTGCCTGTTTAGGCATGCTTGAAATGCTAACAATATCTCGCCTATTGAAAATTTCGTCTGGACGAGCCTACACACTACACACTGGCAAAAGCTTACATAGCAATGATAGCATTCTAATCGTTGTGTAGTAAGTACGAGATACACGTTCATATCAGGAAGAGTTCAAGTTAAAGATTATCCCACCTCTTAATGAAATCTATTATTTTACTAATCCGACTTTATATATCAAAAATGAGAATTCCATTTGGAATGTGAACCTCGAATATATTGCAACAAAGGTTGACCTGCATATCCGTTAATAGTTTTATTCATAAATATCAAACATACAAAAAGAATTTTCCTCCTTTCCCTAACCCATACATGAATTGAACGTCAAATTCACAAGTTTATACAGACCAATATCCTCCGCCCATTTATAGTAGCCTACAGTGTTATATATTCTGTGAGAATAAACTTTATAACGATTATGCTAATATATGTTATACATCCTTACTTAATATACAGTAATTTGAGATTCACTGTATATTCTGCTATGTTTGCGAATCATATACGTATATATGGTTAAACACTATCGTTTCAATGAGACAAAA
>NC_051401.1:38075647-38085647 GCF_015228065.2 Penaeus monodon | reverse complement strand
CCGCCAAGAATCAGGTAAAATTCTTTATATTCCTATATTAGTAACATGTCTCCTGCGTAATGTTATAAAGCGAACTATATAGCGCAGCTTTATTACCAAATTAAATGCCTATTCATTTACTTATTCTCCCTTTGGCAGGTGGCCATGAACCCTAACAATACAGTATTTGACGCTAAACGTCTTATTGGCCGCAAATTCGACGACCCAACCATTCAAAGTGACATGAAGCACTGGCCTTTCACTGTCATCAACGAGGGAGGCAAACCAAAGTTAAGGGTCGAGTTTAAGGGAGAAAACAAGACCTTCAACCCTGAGGAGATCTCGTCCATGGTGCTCACCAAGATGAAGGAGACAGCCGAAGCCTACCTAGGAAAGACTGTCAAGGACGCCGTGATCACGGTCCCCGCCTACTTCAACGACTCCCAGCGACAAGCTACAAAAGATGCTGGAGCCATCGCGGGCATCAACGTTCTTAGGATCATCAATGAACCCACAGCCGCCGCCATTGCTTATGGACTGGACAAGAAAACTGGTGGAAAAGGAGAACGAAACGTGTTGATCTTCGACCTGGGAGGCGGTACCTTCGACGTGTCCATCCTCAGCATCGACGACGGAGTGTTCGAAGTCAAGTCGACCGCAGGAGACACTCACTTAGGCGGCGAGGACTTTGATAACAGAATGGTAAATCATTTTACTCAAGAATTTCAGAGAAAATATAAAAAGGATATGACAAGTAACAAACGCGCACTTCGACGTCTCCGAACTGCCTGTGAACGAGCCAAGCGAACACTCTCTTCCTCCACACAAGCCAGTCTGGAAATCGACTCTCTCTTCGAGGGAATCGACTATTATACATCCATCACTCGTGCAAGATTCGAAGAGCTTTGTTCCGACCTTTTCCGAGGAACTCTAGAACCAGTGGAGAAAGCTCTCCGAGACGCCAAGTTAGACAAGAGTACTATCCATGACATCGTCCTTGTTGGAGGCTCAACGCGCATCCCCAAGGTGCAAAAACTCCTTCAGGATTTCTTCAACGGCAAGGAGCTGAACAAATCCATCAACCCAGACGAAGCTGTGGCATACGGAGCTGCAGTTCAGGCAGCCATATTGCGTGGGGATCAATCCGAAGGTGTAAAGGATGTACTGCTCCTGGATGTTGCTCCCCTGTCTTTGGGTATCGAGACAGCCGGTGGAGTTATGACAGCCTTAATCAAACGAAACACTACAATTCCTACAAAACAACAACAGACATTTACAACATACGCAGATAACCAGCCAGGGGTATTGATCCAAGTGTACGAAGGCGAACGCGCCATGACAAAAGATAATAACTTGTTGGGGAAATTCGAGTTGAGTGGAATCCCACCAGCGCCGCGAGGAGTGCCGCAAATCGAAGTCACCTTCGATGTTGACGCCAACGGTATCCTTAACGTGTCAGCTGTCGACAAATCTACAGGGAAGGAGAATAAAATCACCATCACCAACGACAAGGGTCGTCTGAGCAAAGAGGAAATCGAGAGGATGGTCAATGAGGCAGAGTCATATCGCGAGGAGGATGCAAAGCAGAGAGAACGAATTGATGCCAAGAACCGTCTGGAGTCCCTGTGCTTCAGCGTCAAGTCTGCCGTAAATGAATCCTCAGTTGCTGACAAACTATCGGCTGACGAGAAACGCTCCGTGGAGGAGAAGGCAGACGAGACGCTGAAGTGGCTGGACGCGAATCAGCTGGCAGAGAAGGACGAATACGAGTACAAGATGAAGGAGTTGGAGCAGGTGTGGCGACCGCTGGCTAGTAAAGTCCACGGAGCAGGAGGAGCCCCAGGGGGCGGTGCTTCTTCCGGCAAGGGCCCGACAGTCGAAGAAGTTGATTAATGCCAGGGAACGACAAGACAATATTGAATGCATTAAACTGTGGTTTGAGTTTTTCATTATTTATATCAATAAATAGTTAAAACGTTTCTATCTGATGAGCTGCATGCAGCTAACATTTTACACATGAACAAACCAAAGACATATTATACATCGATGAATTGTGTGTGTGCATATATATATATATATATATATATATATATATATATATATATATATATATATATATATATATATATATATATATATATATATATATGTGTGTGTGTGTGTGTGTGTGTGTATATATATATATATATATATATATATATATATATATATATATGCATATGCACATATGTGTGTATGTATACAGTATATACATACACACATAATAAATATATTGGTCACAAACACCCCGCATCTATGCATTTAGTTCTGTTATTATATATGCATATAGAGAGTGTGTATGTATGTGTATGTGTGTGTGTATGTATATATATATATATATATATATATATATATATATATATATATATATATATATATATATATGTGTGTGTGTGTGTGTGTGTGTGTGTTTGTCTGTGTGTGTTTGTGTGTATGTGTGAATATATACATATATAAATATATATATATATATATATATATATATATATATATATATATTTATGTATGTGTGTGTGCGTGTGTGCTGCATGTATATATGTAAAGAGTATGGGTGTCTTTAAGTATGATTGCATGTATGCATGATTACATGCATAATTTCACATTTGTGCACATATGCATCAACATTTTTATTGCCGTTCCTTTATAACGTGCACAATGTTCTGATCAACAAATAAACAATTTCGCCTCTTTTGTCAAAGATTTTTGCTTAACATCTGTTCCGAGATATTGAATATATCAGTTTAGCACATTTGAATATAATCACCACACATACACACACACTCATGCACACACACACACACACACACACACACACACACACACACACACACACACACACACACACATATATATATATATATATATATATATATATATATATATATATATATATATATATATATATATATATATATATATGTATGTATCATCATCATCATCAAAGGGCTAACGCCGACGGGGGGTCATGGCCGCATCCAATTTTTGCTTCCTGCCACGAGGGTCCCATATGGCGAGTCTCCAGGCAGGCCCTTGGCCCATCTCCAACTCCTCGCAACAAGACTGGTCGAGTTGCCCAAGCCATGACCTCTAGATCGTCCCACGGCCCTCTCCCATCCCGGACTGTCACGCAGAGAGACAACCTGATGGGCAGGGTCATCTACAGGGAAACGAGATAGATGCTTATATAGCATGAGTTGGCGGTCCCGGATTATGCATGTAACAGTTCACATGCCAGTCTCATAGTGTAGCCGTCGGTTGGACACATGGTCCTGCCAACTGTTCTCCATGATCCGGCGAAGGGACTTGTTACAAAAAGCATCAAGATGAGACTACAAGGCACTAGATAGCGTCCAGGTTTCACTTCAATAAAGTAAAACTGGCTTTATAGACACGTAACTTAGTCCTTTTGCATAGGTACCGACATCTCCAAATGCTCTTGTTGATGGAGTTCATGGCTCTGTTGCCAGACCAATCCGTTTACTGACTTCTTGGTCTGACAGCCCAGAGACATGGACTATGTTACCAAGATATGCAAAGTTCTCAGTGACTTCAACATCCTCACGTCAGGCATGTATGGACTGAATGGGTTCCCCTATCAGGTACCCAAAGTCCTGAATCTTGGTCTTGGTCCATGAGACCTCTAGGCCCAAAGCCTTTGCCTCATTGCTAAATGCATCAAGAGCTGCCATTAGTGATTCCAGAAACTCAGATAGGATAGCAACATCGTCGGCAAAGTCAAGGTCTTTATATTGCCCAGTGTTGCTCTACACTGACTTTGGATAGTATTAGTAGCCCATTATACAGTCCGTGCAAGTGTTGAAAAGTGTTAGTGCAAGGACACAGCCTTGTCTCATCCCCTCCTCCCAACAGGAGCCGCCTTGCTGCTGTGCGGGGGAGGAGGGGCTTGAGGTCCCACTGATCTGGTAAGCCGGACCAGAGGGGTCACCAGTGAATGATGAGACAAAATGCCTTCCTAGTGCACCAAGGCCTATGAGAGGGGATGGTGCATTCCATCTTGGACCAGGGAGAACTCTCCCACGTGTGTTTGCCATGCATGGCGTCCTGTATTACTAGCAGACAGGAGTCCTGGAGGTTGAGCAATGCTGCATGTTGCACCCTGCAGCTAGCAACACACCTCTTTGGTCCTCTATTCTGGTTAGACAGGTGGCTTGATCAAGGCCCGGTCAAATCAGTTGACTGCTCAAATATGACTAGGGTCAGTTGGTAGCACATAGGTCCTGCGACTGCCATCAGTACTGTAATAGTGGCTGCACATAATTCCTCAATACCCCTGTGGCTGTTGGGAGACCTTGAGCCCCAACTATAGCTTCCCCTCATTGGACTCCATGGTGGATGGGGGTGGGGGGGGGGGGCTGAGGAAATTAAGAATTCTAATTTGTATGATTTCTAAAAATTTACAAAGAACTAGCTCTCTCCCTCTCTCCCTACACAATCCCCTGGCCATTCCTTCTGGAATGTCACATATTATCACTCTGGAACCTTTCTAGCTTCCAAAGGGCAAGAATGGGAATCGTAATGGTTCCTGGGCTCCCAAACCAGGTAAGGAGAAAAGTCTTCCTCAATCCATTGAGGAAATCTTACCTGGTAAATATGAAAGTATTTCATATAATAGTGAAGACCATTGATGGTGTATCAATCATGGATCTTGATATTTTTGAAGTACATCGGAAGATGGTCAACGTGATCCTCGCATCACCCCACAGGGAGATGGTAGCCTAATAGTTGGGGTTTCATCATCAGACGAGAGTGACCATCTGCATGCAATATGCAACATCCCTGGGGCTCAAGTTTCATGTTCTCCTCACAAAACACTTAATCAGTGTAAGGGAATTGTCTTTTCCCGAGACCTGATGAGGTATTCTGCAGAGAAACTGTTAGAGGAACTAAAGAATTTTAATGTAGTGGTAATAAAACCTTTTGAGAAGAAAGTTGATGGTTTGGAACAGTTAACACCAGCTCTCCTTCTAACTTTTGATACGTTAGTCCTTCCAGAATCAGTTAAGTTGGTATGGTACCACTTCAAGATAAAGCCCAACCCTATGTGGTGCTTCCACTGCCAAGATTATGGGCATGGAGTCAACTCTTGCTGTTTTAAGGAAAATGGACAACCAAGAGTGTGTGTAAAGTGTGATACAACAGGTCATCAAGGAGATGACAACTGTCCAGACCCAATATGCTGTTACCACTGCAAAGAACTCACATAGCTTCTTCAAAGCAAAGTAAAAGGTACAAATGCTGAAACTGCTTCTGGTAAGTTGTTCCACCAGAAACGGAGTAGGAGTGAGGGGTTAATTGAGGAGACTCCTATTCCCAGAGTTAGGTCTTTTGAGTCCTCAGTCAAGGTTCCAGAGGCCTCAATGGTAGGCAGAAAGCCCCTGAAGTAAAGGCTCAGATACGCTCTTTACCCAGGTAAAGGAATCCTGAACCTGTTCAAAAGACTCCTCTCAGAGTAGGATCTTTGGAGCCATCAGGCAGGGCTCCACGGCCCTCAAAGGTGACAGCTCCAGCTGCCACCACATCATACGAGCCTCTGCTGCTAGGCAAAATGCCCCTGAAGCAAAGGCCCAAATCTATCCTTTGCCCAGTCAATGAAACCCTGAGCATGTCCAAAGGAAGCCTGTGGAAACTAGTTCCACAGGTAAACAACCCTTCAAAAGGTACTCCAAAGATCCTGGAAAGGGACAGCCTAAAGGTGTGGGGCAGGTCTTAACACAGGTGCTGCCAAACACCTTATGAAGAAGTAGTTTGTCAACCTGAAGAACTGGATACCCTAATGCAATGGAACTGTCTAGGAATTCATGCAAAATGGGAAGAACTGCAAAAAAAATGGTAGTTTCATGTAAACCAGTTTGTTTATGCCTACAAGAGATTATGATCAGGGAAAATCGTTCCATTTCCCTGAGAGGATTCCAAGTTCAAGCCCATTGGACCTCATGGGGGAGTAGCAGTGATGGTACATCAGGATATTCCCTTCCAGGCCATCCAGGCTGTGAAAATAGGCTTGACACATCTTTACACTGTTGCATCCATCTACCTTCCTCCATGTCATCTCAACATAGATGATTTAGAAGATCTACTTGGGCAGTTGCCACATCCATTTCTACTCTTGGGAGATTTCAATGGTCGGCATCACCTCTGGGGAGAAACTTTGTCCAACCCTCGAGGAAGGGCATTGGAGTCCTTGTTCTTAAGAGTAGATGCAGTTTTACTGAACACTGACACGCCCACACATTTCCAAATTCAATGTGGGACATTCTCCAATATAGACCTGTCAATTGGCTCACCTGATTCACAGATGAATTTCACTTGGCAGGTCATGGAAGACTTACATGGAAGCGATCACTTTCCATTACTTTTGGAGGAGGTGAATAGTATTCCAGCCAATGAAGTGCAGGGATAGGGACTTGAACATGCGGACTGGGATCTTTTTAGATCAACTGCAGTATTGCAAGAATCTGTGAATGATTTCCAGTGTGTTCAAGATGCTGTTAATCACTTCACAACTCGAATTCACCTTGCAGCAGAAAAATCCATTCCTATCGACCTCCGGTACCATGGTGGTCTGATGAATGCCAACAAGCTGTCAGAGCAAGAAAAGCTGCATTAAGGCAGTTGAAAAGACGTCCCAGCGATGTAACCTTGATTCATTATAAAAAGACTCGAGCTAAGGCTAGGTGAGTGTTAAAGGAGGCTAGACGGACGTCGTGGAGACAGTATGTCTCCTTGATTAACT
The DNA here is from genome assembly GCF_015228065.2 of Penaeus monodon. Lineage (NCBI taxonomy): Eukaryota > Metazoa > Arthropoda > Malacostraca > Decapoda > Penaeidae > Penaeus > Penaeus monodon. The sequence continues at coordinate 38,078,875 of NC_051401.1, read as the reverse complement.
CTGGGACCCCTTATCATGGGTATGGGACAAGGTGCGTAAGATCACTGGAAAGAGCACGTCCATGTCACCACTTGCTTTGAAGACAGATGGCATACTCATCACAGACGAAAAAGATGTTGCAAATGAGCTAGCTAAATCCATGGCAGAGATCTCCTCTGGAGCATCTTACACTGCGCAATTCTCCACTCTTCAGGCTGAACAGGACACCCAGTGTCGTTCTTCAGTAGGACTGCAGCAGAACTTCCATACAACTTGCCATTTCTACGCAAGGAGATGGACTCTGCTTTGCAGCTCTGCCGTACGACTGTCCCAGGAAGTGACGATATTCCATACCAAATGATATCTCGCTTACTGGAGAGCTCCCAAAAGTTCCTGTTGAATCTGAATAGATCCAACAGGATAGGATCTGTAGGGAGGGCACAGTGCCATCCACATGGAAAGAGGCTATAATCATTCCTGTCCATAAACCTGGCAAGGATGCTTTCACACAAGGGAATTACAGACCAATTTCTCTCACCAGTTGCATCTGCAAGCTGATGGAGAAAATGGTAAACTTTAGGTTGATATGGCTGCTAGGAAAGGAAAACATGCTGACCCCATATCAATATGGGTTTTAGAAAATTGAGATCGACCACAGCTGCACTTGTGAGGATGGAAATTGCTATACAGAATTCCTTCACACATGTTAGCAGTCTTCTTTGACCTTGAAAAGGCTTATGATGGCATGGCATACTCATGAAGTTGTATGGCATTGGTTTAAGAGGACCATTAACTACCTTCATACGAAGTTTCCTTGCTGACAGGAGTTCGGGTGGGAAATAGTATCTCTAACCTGGAAGATCAGCTGGAAGGGGTCCCACAAGGGAGTGTCTTAAGTGTGACCCTATTTGCCATTGCTATAAATGACATCGTAAAGGTTGTTCCAAGTGCGGTCTCATGTAATCTGTATGTGGATGACTTTACATTGTACTGCTCAGGAGGAAGCTTACAGGATGTGCAAGGACACATGCAGACTACAATAAATCAGGTTGTACAGTGGTCAACATACCATAGGTTCAAATTTTCTTCAAGCAAAACCATGGCTATGCATTTCTACAAACGAGGAAAGTTCCATCCGTCCCTCTATTTAGGAGCAAACCCACTGCAATTTGTCCAAGAGGTAAAGTACTTGGGTCTAATTTTTGACTCGAAGCTTACATGGGTGCCTCACATAAAACTGTTAAAGGTGAAGGCTACAAAAGTGCTTAATATATTGCAGGTTCTTTCACATCTATCTTGGGGTGCAGACCGCACAACGCTTTTGCGGCTTTACCCTGCGCTTATTCATAATAAACTTGGCTATGGATGTGAGGCTTATTCAACCACAACTCCCACTTTTCTTGGATGTTGGACTCGGATCATAATGATGCTCTCGGAATCTGTACAGGGGCTTTCAGGTCTTGACCTGTGGAGTCCCTGTATGCTGTATACACCGGGACTACATGAACCTGATTTACTACACAAGACTACAAAGGATTCTGGGATCTCCGACATCCAGATTGGCTTTCAACCCCCTTGATCCTATGGTAGGAGAATGGGGAATCTTGTGGATCTTATTTTAAATCCCACTAAGATTCTGACTGTTGGAATCCCCCCCCCCCCCTTGGACCAATCAAGTCGAGCTGGATTTGGTCAAAATTAGGAAAGTGGAGAGATCCAAAGTCAGAGAGAAATTTCTTCAACACACTTCTAAGTACCAAGGATCAGATGTAATATATACAGATGGTTCGAAATCTGAAAATGGTGTGGGCTTAGCAGCAGTGAGTAGAAGGAAGACTGTATTTGGCAGTCTTTCTCTAGCAGCCTCGATCTTTACATGGCATCCTTGCAGCAATCAAGATGACTAGAGATCTTACGAACCATTCTATTGTAATATAATGTGACTCTCGTGGAACCTTGCAAGCAATCAAAAGCTTAAATTCATCACATCCAGTGGTGAGAAAGGATCAAGATTGGCTTGCACTGATGTCAACACGTAAAAAGATAACTCTATGATGGGTACCAGCATATGTTGATATCAGTGGGAATGAGCGAGCTGATCGGAAGGCCAAGGCAGCTGCCGCTCAGCCCTGTGATGCTCGTTTTCCTCTCCCACACACTGACGTGAAACCCAGCATCAGTTGTCTTCGCAATAAATGAAGGGAACAATGGAGGCATACCTCTAGAAAAAAAACTGCGAGAGATTAGAGATGACCTTGGCAGTTGGGTGACCAGCATCCATCTCAACCGAAAAGTGGAAGTTGCATTAACAAGGCTAAGAATCGGGCACACAAGCCTGACTCATGGGCCGATGATGGCTAAAAATGAAGCCCTTTGTGAGGGATGCCAAGAGCCATTAACAGTCGCATATGTAGTGGAAATATATGCAACTTTCTCATACCAAAGACGTATGTACTTGTCTCCCTCATATACACTGAAAATGTATTGGGAGAGGATTGTGGCATAGATTGTTATTTGTAAGATATTTATTGATAGGTTTTTAAAGTTTTAAATATTTTAATATTCCATCTAACAAGGTATTCGCCGCTAATGACCTTAGTGTTGACACGACAGATTATTTGAACTAATCAATCATTCAAACATTCTCAGATCTTCACTACCTACACTGACAACCAGCCAGGTGTACACATCCAGGTGACCAAAGATAACAATTTGCTGGGGAAATCTGAGTTAAGTGGAATTTTCTCCCGCACCTCGTTGCACCCCACAGATCGAAGCCGCTTTCGACTTCGAAGCCAATAGTATCCCCAAATTATCTGTGATTTTTTTTTTTTTTTTTTTTTTTTTTTTTGCCATGTGTCTTGTTGCGTGTTAATATTCTGGAAATGTTGTACCTTATGGAAATTCAAAAGGAGTAACCATGTTTTTTTTTTATTTACAGCATTAACACGCACGAAACTGGTTTTAATTCCATGTTACTTCTGATGATTATATCAATAACAAGTAAATTATATAAATTATTGTGTATCTAGCCATATCTGATATTTCTAGGCGCATTTTCACTGGCTAAACGAGATGACGTCATCAGCTCTTATGGAGAATCTTTTTCAGTGCATTATCTTTGAAAATGGTTCAGTAATGGAGAAAAAAAAAATATATATATATACATATATATGTGTGTGTGTGTGTGTGTGTGTGTGTGTGTGTGTGTGTGTGTGTGGGTGTGTGTGGGTGTGTGTGTGTGTGTGT
>NC_051401.1:38045647-38055647 GCF_015228065.2 Penaeus monodon | reverse complement strand
ATCTTATTGTTATTTTGCTGTCGTTGGTATTCGCGTTCATTATAATTATAATATTAGTGTTATTGCTATCATTATCAAATTATCATCATTAGTAGTCGTAGTAATGATAATAGTAGCCTCAGTAACGTTAACATATTTACTATTGTTATTGCATTCCATATCATTAATACTGTTATATTTCGTTATGACTATTGTCATTATTAGTACTATCAACCTCATTCTAAAATTCCACATTACCATTTCTCATTGTAACACCAGTAGCCTTATCACCAACATCGCCTCGCCCACTCTTTTTAACATCCACTTTTTCTTCCCCTTTTAGTTATCTCGTTTTGCCACTTCTCCCCCACCCTTTCTTTTCTCATTTTATTTCCTTCTCCTTCTCCAGACCCATATTCCCCAGTTTCTCATGCCGTTTAATTTCTGATAGTTGTTCTTGATAATAATTTATTCTTTAGTTGATGATGATGATGATAGTAGTAAAATGATAATGCTGTTGATAATAATGATAATGAAAATAATAACTAATAACATTGTAATGATAATAAAGATAAGGTTATTAATCATGGTAATAACGATAATGATAAAAATGATAATTGATCAAAATGATAAGAATAACATTATTATCATTTATTATTATTATTATTATTATTATTATTATTATTGTTGTTGTTCTTATTGTCATCATTATTGTTGTTATTATTGTTGTTGTTATTTTTATCATTGTTACTATTATTGTTGTTATTGTTATTATTATTATTATCATTACAGCTACTACTTCTACTACTGCTACTGTCATCAATATCATTGTTATAATAATAATTATTATTATTATTATTATTATTATTATTATTATTATTATTATTATTATTATCATAATCATTATTATTGTTGTTATTATCATTATCATCAATATTATTGTTATTATCATTATCATTATCATTATCATTGTTATTATTATTAGTAGTAGTAGTAGTAGCAGTAGTAGTAGTGTTAGTATTAGTATTAGTATTATATAAGTAATATTATATAAGTAATATATTACTACTATTGTTATTATCATTATCATTATCATGACAGTTATTATTATTATTATTATTATTATTATTATTATTATTATTATTATTATTATTTTCATCATCATCATCATCATCATCATTACTAAAAAAATATTATTATAGTTATTGCCATTATTATTACCATTATCAGTACTATTATGATAAATATTGCCATTATTTTCATAACTGTTCAACAGAAGTATCGAGCTAATAATAAGAGGCAGATTTATCAGTTTCTCTTTTCTCTTGCTCTCTCTCACTCACTCACTTCCATACGCCAACTGTAGGGTATACAGGGCAAGGTCTATACAAGTACTTACATAGACCTTATTACAAGGTTAATGGTCGAGAGGAAAACCCTGGCGTGCTGACGAGGAGATGAAATACCATCAAAGACAAAAAGCGGGTTTCGAAAAACGTGTGTATATAGATAGATTGATAGACGGATGGATGGAGCGTCATTTTAGCTTGTTCTTGGGTGAGTTAAGGGTGGCTCTTGGAGGGGGACGCCAGACCCTAAGGGGGGCAGACAGAGTTCAGAGGGGGGCAGCTACCTCTCCAGCCTCCCAATTGACGCCCCTGATAGATAAACAGATAGATAGTTAGATAGACAGGTAGCTAGGTAGATAGACAAATGGATAAATAAATAGAAAGATGGAGAGATAGATGGAGATAGATAATAGATAGACACATAGAGAAAGATAGATCGATAGATGGACAGACAGACAGATAGATAGATGTGTGTGCTTCCTTTTTTTTCGTTTATATTTTCCATAACTGAATTCGTAATGGGTGTTATTTATTGTTGATTGTTTTATTTCCATTTCATTTGCTGGATTGAAGGAAATGTTACTCGTGATAATTGTCGTCACGGACCTTTTCTGTCCCTCTGCGCCTCCTCTCATCCCCTCGTGACTGTCCACGCTTTTATTCCTTCTCCTCCTTCCTCTCCTTTCCATCCCCATCCCCTTCTCTTCTTCGCCTTCCGTCCCCGTCTCGTCCTTTCGTTGTCTAGGCTTCTATTCCACTCACCTCCCTCCCCCCCTTCTGCTGTATCTACCCTTCCCCCTCTATTCCACCCATCCCCTCTCTATTCCACCCTCCCCACCCCCATCTGTTCCACTCATCCCCCTCCCCCATCTGCTCCACCCGCACCCCCCTCTGTTCCACCACCCCCTCTCCCTTTCTTCCACCACCCGCTCCCCTCGGAGGACAGTGAACCAAACGGAACTCACTGCGGAACCGCTTCCTCTTCGCCGGACTGAGTCACTGGCGCAACGACTCGTCCAACGCGACTTATGACGACCAGTTGACACAAAGGGGCGAGCGGTCGTGTGACGGGCAGTGGGAGGGAGGACGGGGGATGGGGAAGAGGAGGGAGGACGGGGGATGGGGAAGAGGAGGGAGGACGGGGGGATGGGGAAGAGGAGGAAGGACAAGGGGGAGAGGAAGAGGGGCAGGGGAAGAGAAGGAAGGGGAGGAGGGGCGTGAATGGCGAGGGGACAAGGGGAAGGGGGTAGTATGTCCCGGCCATGGATGGGTTGGTGAACAGGAGCTGCCGCCCTTCTGGCTTTCCGTGGCCGGGACACTGAACTGGGAGGGGCCGTGTGTGTGTGTGTGTGTGAGGGGGGGGGGTAGATAGCATCACCAGGAATCGAAATGTGTCCATGACTCTTTTAATAATCATGAAAACATTAATCGAGTTCTCTCATTCTCTCTCCTCTCTCTCTCTCTCTCTCTCTCTCTCTCTCTCTCTCTCTCTCTCTCTCTCTCTCTCTCTCTCTCTCTCTCTCTCTCTCTCTCTCTCTCTCTAAAAGACGGTAGTGAGTCATACCTATTCTATTCGACTTGGAATGTAGAGATTACACTAATCTGAAGCTTAGGGAACCTTCATGCTTGATCTTATCTGACAACTGTTGATATTACCTTCGAATTTTAAAAACTATTTGATTTATCGGATGCCTCTTGATAAATCTAATTGCCCTGGACAAAGGTATTTAGATAGTACAAAACCACACACTGAACGCATACTCGTAGATATACCCTTGAGTATACCCACGATCTGCTTATAACCTCTTGTCATATATTCATCTTTATAGAGCTTGTCACAATTTACCAAAAGATGTCTACCATAGCAATTAGGCACTGTGCATTCTATACCTCGAACTAGTGAATATTGCACTCTCCATATTGCAGATAACAGGACCAGACTTTGCAATCTCCTTAAAACGACCCATCACCGCTTCTCTTCTCGCCTCTGCTCATCAGGGTTATCCTTCCGTCTCTGTCTTCTCCTTCTCTTCATCCACCCTTCAGTGCCATTTCATACCCTTTCTTTACCTCCTTCTTTTCTCCTTATTCGTCCTTTGCACTCCTCATCCTCATCCTCATCCTCGTCCTCTTTCTCATCCTCATCCTTCTCATCCTCGTCCTTGTCCTCATCCTCATCCTCATTGTCCTCCTCCTCCTCCTCCCAACCTTCCACCACCCTATCTTCCTCTTCCTCACCCTCTTCTTCCTCCTCCTCCTCTTTCTCCTCCTCCTCCTCCTCCTCCTCCTCCTCCTCCTCTTCTTCCTCCTCCTCCCCAACTTCCTCTTCCTCATCCCCTTCCTCCTCATCCTCATCCTCCTCACCCACTTCATCCTTATTCTAAACCAATAAAGTAATATATAATAGTCAGTATGATGATGGCGAGAAGGAGGATAATGATGAAACTGATGACAATTATAGAAGTTAATTAACAACAACAATTATGGCAATAATGGTGACTCCCTTTCCCTCTCCCTCTGCCTTTCCCTTCCCCGCTCTGCCCCCCGCTCTCACTCCCATATCTTCCTTAAAGTAACTCCCCCCCTCCCACTTTAAGCTCCCCCCCCCCACTTCCCCTTCCTCCTTAAACTCCTACACCTCTTTCGTTCCTTTCCCCCCTCCCCTCCCTCTTCCATCCCCCTTTTTCCTTTGAGCTCCCAGCCCCTTCCCCCTCCCTCACCCCATCTCCCTTTTCTCTTTAATTCCCTCCGTTTCCTCTCTGTTTCCCCTTTCTCATCTCCCTTTTCTCTTAAGTCCCTCCGTTTCCTCCCGGTTTCCCCTTTCTCATCTCCCTTTTCTCTGAAGTCCCTCCGTTTCCTCTCTTTCCTTTCCTCACCCTTCCTTACCTTCCTTCCCCCTCGGATAAGTGTGTCAATAATAAATGTGCAATAAATAACGGTCTAATTACTCCAGTGCAATGTACTTGAATCAAAGGAGACTGATTATGATAATGATGATGATGATGATAATAATAATGATGATGATGATGATGATGATGATGATGATGATGATGATGATGATGATGATGATGATGATGATGATGATGATGATGATGATAATTATAACAATGATAACAATACTGATAATAATAATGATAATATTGATAATAACAATAATAATAATAATAGTAATAATAATAATAATAATAGTAATAATAATAATAATAATAGTAATAATAATAATAATAATGAGAATAACAAAATAGTAATGACAACACTAATAATGATAATAAAAGAGTAGGATTCTCAAAGATTCATAATATGATACGTGCGCGGGTGAGGAATATATTATTATTGTCATTATTATTATTATTATTATTATTATTATTATTATCATTATTATCATCATCATCATAATCATCATCATCATCACGATCTATCAATGACATTATCATTATCATTATCATTATTAATTATCATAATGGTAACAAGAACAATACTTCTGCTACTACTCCTGCTAATGATGATGTGAATAGTGATAAAGATGTTGATAATAATTGTAATAAAAATAAACAGTGACAGTGGTAATGATAATTATGATAAAGATAATAATAATGATTATAATAATAGTGATAATAATGATGATAGCAAGAATAATATCCACAGCAACAGTAATGATAGTAATAATAATAATAATAATAATAATGATAATAATAATAATAATAATAATAATAATAATAATAATAACGATAATACAGTGGAACTTCCCATAATAGGCACGGGTTGGGGTTCAACGCAACGCTTCGGTCGGGATCGAGGAAAATCCGCCTATTAGGGGATGTTGCCAAGTCCGGGAAGTGCCTATTATGGGAAGTTCCACTGTAATAGTAGTAGTGGCAATAAAAAAAAAACTATGATAGCAGTCATAATAATAATACATAACAATATTAGTAATGATGATATCAGGAATAACAACGATAATAGTGTGTGTGTGTGTGTGTGTGTGTGTGTGTGTGTGTGTGTGTGTGTGTGTGTGTGTGTGTGTGTGTGTGTGTGTGTGTGTGTGTGCTTGCGTATGTGTGCGCGTTTCACTATTGTCGGCCAAGCGTAGGCCACGGCATCCCGAGGCACGTGCAAAATGCATTAAACAGAGATTTCATTGCAGAGTGGAGATTCGGGTAGTCACATTTATCTAAGCAGTGTAATTAGCAAAGTGAAAGGCGTGATTTCCTCGTACATTTTCATTAATACATTTAGTGTGGCTGTTTTCAAAAAGATACACCAATAAAACCCCACAGGTGTCTTTACTACATTCAAGTTCATATTTTCTGTAGGACAATGTCATTGTAAAGAGATTCAAACAGCCAGTGCTACAACAACGCATTTCATCCTACAATTTTACGGTAAAAGCATGTGTAGGTCACCGGGTAGCCATTGTCATGTATAGTATACATCCTGCCCTTTGTTTGAATGTAAAAAAAAAGAAAACATGTGAATCACGAGAAGCGTTCACACGTGTCTGTTTCGGCCGTCAAATTTGGGTTATCTTATTTACGTTACGGTGTGACATACTTGAACATATTTGAGTCATAGACACATTCCTTCCAAAAATAAGACGATGTATGTCTAATGAAAATGACTTTTTAAACCACCGAATGCGGGAGTTTGTATAATTTACATTACCGTAAAAAAAGAACTGAAAAAACGTTAGGTTACGAGAGGAGTTATTGACGCCGTTATTCAGCATCAACAAAGCAGGTCTGACGTGTCCTCGTACACACTGATAACTGGAATCAACAACGTTTACACCATTTACATCATTAACAAAATGTACACCGACTGCAGAAAGCATGGAGGCTGATCTTACAATGTTTCATGAAAAAATGTCTTATAATCGTTCTTCTGGAGAGGAAACAGGTAAGAAGAATAGTGTTCATAATAATGATAATAATGGTAAAGATAATGGTAATAATAACAATAATAATAATAATAATGATAGTAATAATAATAGTAATAATAATAATGATAGTAATAATAATAATTATGATAATGATCATAATAGCAATAATAATAATAATGATAATGATCATAATAACAATAATAATAATAATAAGGATGATAATAAAATTAAAGATAATAATGATAATAATAATAATTATTATTATTATTGTTGTTATTGTTATTATTATTATAATGGTAATGATATTGATAATAATAACAACAGTAATAATGATAATAATAACAACAATGGTAATAATAATATTAAAATTAATGGTAATAGTGTTAACTGCAATAATGTTAAGATGGAGAAATACAACAAAAAAGTTAATTGTTCATACACGCTTCAGTATGTGCGTCTGTTCACGTGTCGACGTGTGTGCAAGTACATCCATGTCCGTATTTTTTGGCATTTGTTTAGAGCAACAATTAAATAAAGTCAAGAAAACAGAGAGTAACAGAAAGCAGGAAGGAATGGAAAGAAGGAAAATGAGAAGGAACAGAAAACGATAACAAAATAAAATGTGAAAATGGAAATTAGAAACCAATAATAGTCAAAACAGAACTAAAATGGGGAGAAACGAAAAGATAAAAATCGAAATATAAGAAAAAAACACAAGAAACAGATGTGAGAGATGAAGATAAATGCGAATGGTCGACGCTACAAACATGAAACAGAAGGAAAACAGAAAGAAAACGGGAACTCAAAGGAAAACAAGAGTTCCGCCAGAGAAGCGACAAACCCGCTGAAGGAGACGCCGAAGTGAAGATTCGGCAATAATGAGCGACAAATGTAAAATCAGAAGCCATCATATGGAACAACGCCGCCCAAGGTGAATGTGCTGCTCGCGGGTGGGTGAACGCGCGAGGGCGGGGCTGGCGCGGCGAGGGCGGTCCCTGCGCTGAAAACCGGCGTATCCAGAGGAGTGAGCGGAATCTATCTGTGTCTGTCTATCTGTCGATCCTTCTATCTATCAAGCTATCTATCTGTCAGTCTTATATGTACAGGTATCTCTCTCTCTCTCTCTCTCTCTCTCTCTCTCCTCTCTCTCTCTCTCTCTCTCTCTCTCTCTCTCTCTCTCTCTCTCTCTCTCTCTCTCTCTCTCTCTCTCTCTCTCTCTCTCTCTCTCTCTCTCTCTCTCTCTCTCTCTCTCTCTCTCTCTCTCTCTCTCTCTGAATCTAAATCAGCACATTTACGAACACCTGAAAGATTGTATTTAATGATGTCGGAAGTTCAGCACCAGTCGTCTTGTTTCTGTGACTTATTCGTGCTATCTGGAGGGCAAGGTGATAGACGATATAAATCAGCTCATGTTGTTAAAAGGAAAAAAGGTTGAACACGTGCAAAAAGCTTCTATTCAGTCTACATTTTCATGTCAAATTTCCATGGCACTTTTAACGAATACCTCTACCGTGTCGTAATTTAGATGCTCAAATTTAGCACAGTAGTCGGCGCTCGGTAAGAAGAATACCTTTTAACTTGCGAACATAGTTCATAACAAGATCAAAGGGAATATCCAAACAAAACTACAAACGTTTCTGAAAGTTTGATGAGCGTCTCTCACGTCATCGATTTCCCCCAATCCCAATGGGGGTGAGTCACTTTGGCGGCAGATTTTGGCGCTCGGAATCAATAATAGTAACATTCAGTAACAGGTAAACCCAGCAGGCGGGATGTGGACAGCTTATGGCTATTGCCCGAGTGGAAATATCGATCTGGAGGGCTGTGTACACTTGCTCGGGCTTCGGAATCGATTTATGTAACGGTGAGCATGATTAAGCTAGACAGAGGTTAGGATATGCGATTGATCAGCAGGACAAAGCCGCATTAGGTTTCCTCAGCGTGTATGGATAAATCGATACGCAACAAAGCGTATTTTATGGCGATAAAGTAAGAGATTTTGAAGACAGAAATTCTACGTGTGAAGTTTTATACTTTTTGAAACATTCAGCCGGCTAAGCGGAAGCAGAACTCGAGAGACCGTTCTCGCTAGAACCCTTTCCCCTGAGGAACGCGTCGGGAGGGAAACAACGACTCGTCACCCCAGTTGTGCATGGAGAGATATAGAGAGACGGCTGACAAGGGGAGAAGGACCTTACATATCGTTCCAGAAAGAAGACATCGCCACTAACAGCTCTCTCTCTCTCTCTCTCTCTCTCTCTCTCTCTCTCTCTCTCTCTCTCTCTCTCTCTCTCTCTCTCTCTCTCTCTCTCTCTGTTGTTAATATGAACACTGACGAACACCTAGGAAATTGGTCTATGATATTTTCCCCTTGGCTTCGCGACCTCCCTGCTCTCTCAGTGTTCCCTTTGAGTGGTTAATCACATGGCATGTCGTGTATCTACCTAGACGAAATAAGGGGAACTAGGCAGGTGATGAGAAAAATGGAAATCTAAGCAGAGCATTGTCTCCGACTTGCTTACAGTGCGTGCATCTGCGTGAACTAATAACTGGTAACGTCACGGCGACACAGGAGAACGATCAAATTCTGACAAACCGGATGTGACCCGTTCAATGCCGCGAGGTTACGCTCGCGCGCACACCCTCAAGCACGCACGCGCCCGCACACTCAGATATGCACACACAATATTTATGTATTTATAGGTATATATATATGTATATGCGTGTATATATGTATATGTTTATTTATGTATCTATCTATCTATCTATCTATCTATCTATCTATATATATATATATATATATATATATATATATATATATATATATATATATATATATATATATATACATATATTTATATATATATATATATATATATATATATATATATATATATATATGAATGTATATTTACATACATACATACATATATATATATATATATATATATATATATATATATATATATATATATGTGTGTGTGTGTGTGTGTGTGTGTGTAGATGTGGATGTGTAAGTATGCATATGCATAGGCATATGTATATAGATATTTGTATGTGTGTGAGCATATGCGTATCCGAATACATAAGCACAATTGTACGTATAATTGTACCCCCCCCCCCACCGCACCGCAGGGGAATCCTGAAGAGCACGTGGCCGCCCGATGCGCCTCCTTCCTTGACCTGCGTTGCGAGGAGGGGGAGGGGGGGGGGAGAAGCTGTCCCCTTTTCTGCATATCTATTGCTTTCGCTCAGCAGTTTCTCGACTGGATATGTTTATGGTGAATGAAAGTATATTGACCTCATTATGATTCATAAATGTGCATGAGTGTGTAGCCACAAACACGCATACACATCTGTTTAACTATATCTACCCTCTCTCTCTCTCTCTCTCTCTCTCTCTCTCTCTCTCTCTCTCTCTCTCTCTCTCTCTCTCTCTCTCTCTCTCTCTCTCTCTCTCTCTCTCTCTCACTATATGCGTGTGTGTGTGTGTGACCAGGTTTGATGGCACCTGATAACGGACAGATTGGTAAATGACTTCCGTGATATGCCACTGAACATGACCCCAATATAGGGAAGTTTGAAATCATGCGAATCCATATCAAAAGAGGACCATGCACACAAATCGACGACTATGCTGTATCCCAAAAAGTGTTCTTAAAAGGTAATACGTGTCGGAAAAGGTAATACGTGTCGTGTATGTCCAAGTATAGTAGTTATCTGTTGTATGTATGATACATACAATATTGCACAGATAAGATTTGTCTTTTTTTCGCTCAGCATTTTCTCGAGT
>NC_051401.1:38018147-38023147 GCF_015228065.2 Penaeus monodon | reverse complement strand
GGATTGTTTTGAAGTCAGCCAAGATTTTTAGTCAAGAGTTTTGGTTGGTTAATGGTTAAAATCAAAATAAATGTGCTAGGCATCTTAGGTCATGCAACACTATAGGAAGGTACAGTAAAGGGTAGTGAAGGGCGATTGAGCTAGTAGTTATTGCTATACTTCAACTATCTAGATTAATATTGAAAAGGTTAAAGATGGGTGAAGGAGTTGATGAGTAGGGTTAGGCAAGGGGATTAGATCAAGCGAAGGATATGTATGCGTCCGAGGAAAGAGAGCAGGTTGTCAAAGCAGAAAGTGTGAGATTCTGTAAGAATGTCTGATAGGTTGGGAAGTTGGTGAAGGGAGGATAGCTGAGAGAAAGCAGAGGTACAGGCTGCATCAGAACAACAGAATGTGTGGAACTGAAAGAAGGACATTACATAGGGAACATAGGGGTGGATCAGTATGTGACATCACATAGGAGTGTGTTAACCAAGTGTGGCCAATACGTAAGTGGGCGAGAGCCGTCTCCCAATGCCTGTTCCGATGAAATGGAGTTGGCCAGGAGGAAATTTATAGTATGTAATTTATTAGTGCAGAGACTTGACCAGAAAGACTGCCATCGGTTATACAAGAAGGTCTTAAAGTGGGGGTAATAATCTGTGGCTGGAATAAGTGAGAAACGTGGTTGGTGTGATGTGGACATAGCGGCAAGCGTGCTAGAGTGTCTGCCTGTTCATGCCGGGGATTCCAACATGGCTGGGCACCCAGCAAAATCTGATAGTTTTATGGCATGTGGACAAGTAGAACAACCAGTTCTGGATCTTACAGACATGGGGGGTTGATCGAGTGCATTGACTTTATGAGAGTTAATGAGTTACGGGAGTCAGTAAAAATAGTGAAAGAGGGAGAAAGGAGTGAGTATGTGTTGTAAGGCAAAAAGGAATGCATACAGTTCTGTAGTAAGGACACTGGATTTAGGAGGGAGGGGGTATATGAAAGTGCGAGTTGGGAAGGTTGCTGTGAAACCAGCACTGGAGGTGGATTTAGAGCCATCCGTGTAAACATGAATACTGGAGGAATGAATGGAGACATGGTCAAGGAAATGGGTGGGTGGGATAGCTGATTTTGGTGGGTCAGGGAAAACACAGGAGCAAATACAGGGGTAAGGTATAAGCCATGGAGGGATAGAATAGACAGAAAATGGAAGAGGTCAGAGGTAGGGAAATGGGGGATGGGAGAGGAGGGTATCCATGCAAATGGAGAAAGGAGTAGGCAAACGTGAAGAAGCAAAGATAGGAAACAGGGATCGTGGGATAGCTTAGTGAGGGAAAGTTAGTGAGATCGAGCATAATAGCATCGTAGAGAGAGAAGGGTACGGGGATAGCTTAGTGAGGGAAAGTTAGCGAGATCGAGCATAATAGCATCGTAGAGAGAGAAGGGTACGGCATCGAGAGAGAGATGGTATGCCTGATTCAGTGTACAGGTTCTCAATTGGAGAGGAGCGGAAGGCGCCTACGGCTTAGCGAAGACCGCAGTGGTGGATTGTATCAAGATGAGCAAGGAGGGAAATTGAGGCAGAGGAGTAGATATGGCATCCATAATCGAGAGTGGAAAGGATCAAGGTAACATGAAGATAGAGGAGAGTTTTGCGATTTGAGCCCCAGGATACATGGGACAAAGTCTGTAAGATTCGGAGGCGGCGGCGAGCTTTTTCTTTACTGTAAATGATATGGTCTCATCAGGACAATTTGAAGCCAAAAATAACGCTAAGGAATTTGCCAGAGGAACGGTATGGAGTGGAGTGCCATATAAGAAGAGTGGAGTTTGGGGACCTACACGTGTGCGAGAGAAAGGGAAGGAGAAAGATTTGGTAGAAAAGGTAGAAAAGCGGAAGCCATGGTTAGTGGCCCAGGAAGATACTGATGTTATTGCAGACTGAAGGAACTGGCGAATATTTGGTATGGATGTGCCAGAAGCAAAGATGGTTAAATCATTAACATATAGTGATGATCGGGCTCCTAGTGGTAAAACTGAGACAATGTCATTAACGCAAGAAGGAATAATGTAGTGCTGAGCACACTGCCTTGTGGGATGCCTTCGAACTGAGGAAATGATGATGATGTTGAAGAGGTAGTTTTGACCTGGAAAGTGCATTTGGAGAGGAAAGACTTTATAAAGACACTCATGTTTCCACGTTTGCCTAGGAAGGACAATTTTTAGAAAATATGATACCGCCA
This sequence comes from Penaeus monodon, assembly GCF_015228065.2. Classification (NCBI taxonomy): domain Eukaryota; kingdom Metazoa; phylum Arthropoda; class Malacostraca; order Decapoda; family Penaeidae; genus Penaeus; species Penaeus monodon. The sequence continues at coordinate 38,020,928 of NC_051401.1, read as the reverse complement.
TGTAAGTATCATATGTTTTTTTCTAGGTCAAAGAATATGGCTAATACGAACTCATGGGGCGTGCAAATGCATATGTAATATATGTCTTGAATTGAGCAAGAGGGTCAGCTGCACTTCGGGTACGACGGAAACCGAACTCGGAAGGAGAGAGAAGATTGTGAGATTCAAGATACCACATTAAGCGGAAGTTAACCATTCACTTTAGTAGTTTGCACAAGCAGCTAGTTAGAGCGATGGGGCGGTAATCTTGAGGGAGGGTACCCGATTTATTGGGTTTCAAGAAAGGAAGGATATGAGCTTCTCGCCAATGTGAAGGAAAATTTCCTGATGTCCATATGTGGTTGAAGATGGTTAATAGGAAGGATAGAGAGGAAGATGGAAGGTGTCGGAGTATACGGTAGCGAATACCGTGAGGGCCTTCATGAGTGTTGCAGCAGGACTGTAAGGCAGCATTGAGTTCAGAGGAAGAGAAAGGAGTATTATAGGACTCAACAGAGGATAAGGTGAAGATGATGGGGGTGCATTCCCTGATGGTCTTAATAGAAGCGAAGTGTGGAGAAAGATGAGAACCACTACTGACCTGGCTGAGATAGTCACCTAATTCTTTAGTGACTTGGGAGAGGATCAGAGAAGAGAGTATTTCGAATATGGAGGACGGGGGCTGGATAGGGGGATGTTTGCCTGATAATTTATGGATCCGGCGCCAAACAGTTGAGATAGATGTAGAATTCTTTTAGAAGTCTTTTAGTGCAATCGGTATAAGGTCTTGAAGGTCAAGGAATGGCTGTATAGGCAGCTCTTAGGACTGTAGTTGTAAAATATTGTTTTATATCTGAAATGGACGAGAAGCGGGAAATGGGGTAGGAATAGCAGAGTGTGAAAGTACTCCAGTCGGCTCTATCAAAGCACCAGCGTGGGGAATTAGGAAATGGTACATATGAAGTGGGAGAAAGGAGAACTGGAAAGTAATCATTATAGGGAAAGTGGTCTAAAACTGACCAATGGAAATCTAAATGAAGAGAAGGGGAGCAGAGAGAGATCAAAGCATGAAAAAGATTACGTGCATATGTCAGTGTGTGGGGCGATCTGAATTAACAATAAGGTCAGGTGTGGAGAGGAAGTATTCTAGGAATCGGCCACAGGAGTTGGTGATAGAATCACCCCAAAGAGTGTGCCGGCAATTAATATCATAAACAGGAAAGGTGGCTGGAGTTGGGAAATTTGATTTTCAAAGGCAACAAAGTCAATGGGGTGGGAAGGGGAGAAGTAGACTGAAATAACTGTGATCCAACGGCGAAGAAAGATGCGAATAATTGTGCACGACAGTGATTTGGGAGGGAGGTATGATATAAAGTGCTTTCTGATGGATAAGTATAGCCGAGACATATGGAAGTGTGAAGAAGAGACAAAATGGCAGTTGGGGATTGGTATAGGAGGATGTGTAAGAAAAGTTTCTTGGAGGCAGATAATGGATGGGTTACAAGAAGAAAGGATATGACGATGGTCAGGTCAATGAAGAGTGGAAATCGCCAATATTCCAATGTAGAACTATATTTTAGTTGATCTATGAGTGATAACGGTTACAGTGCGTGTTGGAGACTTTAAAGGGGAAGAAGCTAGGGGGTGAGGTAAGGAACGAGAGGGGGAAGGTGGTGTATCAGGAAGGGTATCAGGAGGTGGAGGATCTGGGGAAGGGCATAAGGGATTCACGTGTGTATCCGGGAGGGAGTGGAAGGGACAGAGGGGATGGAGGAAGTGTTAATGTAGGTGGAGCTGGAGCTAGGGGGGATAGGCTGTGGGGGGATGGGTGGTGTTGGGAGGGAGCAGGAGGAAGGGGTGTAGGGAGAATATCGGCAGTCACTTTGAGTGTGGAGGGAGCAGGAGTTGTGGAATTTGAGGGTGGATGAGGGGTTCGGTGTCAGTTTGGGACTCAAGTAGATAATTTTGAATATCTTCAACTGTTTCTGTAAAGGAATTGGTTGGGGTTTTGTGAGACAAATGTTTTCTTATGAGGGGGGAAAGAGGAGACTAGTGTCAGAGGAGTAGAGGCAAAGGTAGATGGAGGTGAGTGTGTGATAGGAGAAGGGGTGGAATGTTTAGTCTGTCTGTTGCGGGTAGTGCAGGGAGGGAGAGGGGAAGGTGTTGGGGCTGTAGTAGAGATTGGAGTGTCTGGGTTTAGAATGGCTAAAGAATTTTACTGGGGAAGGTAAGAGGTAGAAGTGGGGAAGCAAGATGTAGGAGGGTGTAGGGACGTCTTGGGTCGACGTGCTTCCTGTCTGGCTTCACGCAGAGTGAGACCAAGTCTGAACCTGAGAGTTGCCACCTCAGACTCAAATTTGTAGGTGGGGCAGCCCCTATAAAATACATTATGGGGGCCGCCACAGTTGGCACATGTGAGTGACTGTGCAGTGCAGTTTGATCGAGTATGACCAGGTTGGGCACATAGAGGGTATCTGGCTGTGGAACGGCAATGTTTGGCAGGATGTCCTAAACGCCAATAATTTTGGCACTGACGGGGAGGAGGTTGATATGGTTGGACAGAGACATTAAAGGGAAGGTCATGTCTACGGAAAGTAATTTTGGTAATGCCAGTGGGGTTCTTACGATGACCTCTGGGAGGAATAGAGTAGCACTGTACCGATATCGCATCATAGTCCGTGAGGCAGGCAAGTAAGTCTTCTGCACAGTCTGACCAATTTTTGTAATAGATAGGGCAGTTGTTGGGGCGATAGAGCCGGTTTCGGTGTAAGTATTGAGGGTTGGATGTGGTTCTGCAGGAAT
>NC_051401.1:38008147-38010647 GCF_015228065.2 Penaeus monodon | reverse complement strand
CAATGACAATAACATGGTGGGTGTTGGGTGGTGGTGGTGGTGACAATAACAATAATAATATTTATCATTATCATCATTATACTTATTATAATAATAATAGTAATGATTAATAATAAATAATAATAAATAATAATAATAATAATAATAATAATAATAATAACAATAATATCGATAATAACAATAACAATGATGATGACGATGGTAATCAACTTCATCATAATCATAACAAGAAGAAGAAAAAGAAGGAGAATAATGATGAAATGATAGAAGCAATAACAGTTATTGCACTCAAATAAATATATTAGTAAAAAAATATAAAACATACCAATGCTGTCTTACAATACAGGTGCAAGCTACAGTATAGAAATACAGCATCTTCAAGTGCATACATCGATCCCTATGACCTAGTCACAGACAACAGACTTACCCGACTGAGACTTCTTGAGTTCCTCGCTAAAGTTCCTCTGAAGAGCAAGGTCACCCTCCAGCTTTGCCAGTCGACCTGAGGAGATCATTCGGCCAAGCTCCTCATTCTCCTTAATGAGAAGGCGACACTTTGCCATCAGCTGTTTCCCAGTGTTGCTGTTGAAGGAGAACCGTTCACCAGTCACTTAGGTGTTGTAACACTTCCAAACTTGCAAATTAGACCAAAATAGAATAAAAACAAAATAAACATAAAACATGAAAATTAGCCTTGTATGATACACTAACACATTTCATCTCAGCACTTGGAGGTAACAACACTTTGGTATATATCCCTCACTATACAGTGAAAAAGCATCACTATAGTGACTAGTCACAAGTGTACATTTCTACCTCATAAAGCACTGTTTTCACACTGAACATACTGAACATTGCAAAGGTTCTCTGGTAGTTCTTTTTCTCTCTCACTTGTTCTAAATCACCACTGCAAGAGCCATATCTTTCAGCTAACATCTACGTATTGAAAAACTATATATTCATTTAAATTTTATGCAGATATTAACTACTATTTCTTGAGCACATGTACTAATGTGTAATTAATCACTTGCACTGCAATCAAGGTCTTCCATTTCTCCACAAATAATTATTTGAAATGAAAAATATGTTTCACTGAAATGAGATGTAGAAGTATGTTACAACTGAACAGTCTTCCTTTCTGCAACATACTGTTATGGTCCTTGCCATGCAAGTTTATCCATGCAATACATCTTTTCTAAAACTCTTAATGAATTCCAAACAAAGAAAAAAAAAACAATAAAACATAAACAGAAAAAAAATCATTACAAAATATATCGTAAACATATTGCTGGTATTTGTAAGTCCGATATCAATTTCCTTGGTCAAGTAACTCAAGTAACAATGATTAAATCAAATGAAACAAAGTTTGAAGCTTCACCTTATCTTTGGTTGGTAAAGACATTGGCGATCTTGACATGAGTAACATGAATAGTGTTCAATAGAACAGTTGCTAATAGTCATGCATATGACATAAAGCAAAGAAAAGACTTAAACTAATAACCAATACTTTCACTTCAGACTCAATATGTATTTCAGATCAAATAACTGAATCTCACTCTCTAGACATGTAAACATCTAAGTATAAAAATAGTAATAAACAACAAATTATAACAACAAAGACCTGTGGCAAACAGCAAATCTTGACAGTGACACTGTCAAACTTTTAATGCTATCAAAATCCTTGTGTTGATGTACCAAATGATGTTCTCAATCTTAAGACAATAATCATACATCCTACCTCTTAGGCATAAAAAAATGGTGGTGAAGCAATTGTCCATTGTAGTTTTGTCTTGTGAATTTTGTTTATATAAAGATTCCAAGAGTATGAAGTCAATTAGTAGGCCTACCATTTTTTCCTAATACTATTAATTGGAGTACTGTTGTTATCATTACTGCTGACTAAGTAATCATTATAATATCATCAACAATACTAATAGCAACAGTAATAAAAATAAATAAATATCTTTAGGAAAATGGTAAAGAGGTGAGATCAGGAAGGCCAGTAATTGATTAATTGGTGACTAAGCACTTATGGAGCCATCTGTGTAAACAAAATTAGTAGACTAAAATCACAGTGGACTGGGTATATGTATGCACATGCCCTATCAGCATCATTGGGTTAATTCACCTCCTAATCACTGACATTAATCTATCTGGTTAATTCATCTCCTAATGCCATCTTAGAGGGGATAATAACGGACTTTAACTATCATGACATCAGATTTGACACTGAAAAAGAAGTCCAAAATAAACTATTGATGTAACTCAAAAGCAGAATGAAATCTCCGTGATGGGCACCATATACACGACCTCTCGAGCAAAGAAAAATGAATGAGTGTGTTAGAACAGATATCACTTATATCAACATATACATTTAAGCCATGACAATACCCAAGGAACTACAGTTCACCAGTGTTGCCTTACATCATCCGAGTGCAAATGTGAGTGCAAGTATACCATGTATGATTGAAGATCAATGTGCATGCAACTTTATCTGTCT
>NC_051401.1:37998147-38003147 GCF_015228065.2 Penaeus monodon | reverse complement strand
CCTCATTTCATTAATTTCCATTTCTTGTTATCATTAAAGTAACATGAGTTTATAAGAAACCCAAAGGCCCCATCAGAGAATTACTATCTAAGAGATGTAGAACAAGAAGTTCAAATACCTTCCACTTACTTTTCAAAGGAAGATGGTAAGACGTTTTTACTTTGTCTTGAAATGAAGAAAACTACTATGTCTCTGCATTTATAACAAAAGTTCAAGGGAATGTCTATTGTCAGGGTCATCTCCAACGTCAATCACCCACAGTTCTCCTTCTTCCAACAACACAGACGGCAGGCATCAGCCACGAAAAACTGTCTGATTCTCTACCACCCAAACGAGTTTCTAATGCCCATACATCTATTTGATTTTCTTTTATCAATAACCATAGTCATAGCCCACAATAGATTTTCCAATGCACATACAATGGTCAATTTGGGTATTATGGAGCCAATGGTCTTTTATAACGTTCCAAAAAGATGGCTACAGTCACTTTTACGACTGGGCTTTAATGACTATATCTTCGTTGAGCAAAAAGTCACTCGATATTAAACGGTTACGGTGACTAGCTGAACAGGAATGAGACTCACTTGGATGTGAAAGTCAATAAAATAATATTGCTCGAATCCCTTAACACATATAAAGGGGCACATACAGGTGGTTGCAGCACACATGGAATGGTCACTACAACTGTTTTTATTTTTTTATGTGGCTGCTTCACCAATCAACAGTCAGTTTCTGAAAATCGCTAACATCTGACATGTGGAGAACGGAACTCCTTAACCAGGGAAAGTCACCGTGAACTTTTTGTTTTTATAATACAAGTAATTATGAGCCTGATACTAGGGAATGCTCAGCCCCATTATCGATAAAACAGTCACTGTTTTTATGATAGCTGCCAGAGTAAGATATTGGGAGCAGGCGAGTGCGGCCGAATAAACTAAGCACGGGGGGCACACCTATCGGGAGTGAATTTCCATGCCGAGAGTTCGTTCTGGGTCTCCTCCATCTTGGTGCGTGCTGTGTCAAGGTCCCGTTTAAGCCGCTCAAACAGCAAGTTGACAGCTGGATCTAGTAGACAATGCTTCAGGCCACTCATGCCGGCTGACATGCTTTTCAGCTCCTGGATCTGGGCCTAGAATAGGGAACATAATCTTCATAAACAATGTCTTCAATGGCACTGACTGGGGAGAACACTACATCTAGGGGATAACTGTTGTTCAATTTCCTGTCCATTGAAGAGGAGAACTGTTTTCTCACATATTTACCTTCTTTAACCAATGGACAAACTCTGAGTCAAAAACTTCCAAGTGTCAAATCAATGCAGACATGGAATTTCACACATTTATTAATTCTTAGCAAGGTTACCAGGACGAAACACTAAAGGGTTCAACAGGCTCAAAAGCTAAGCAATAGATAAATATAAAAATTACTGAACAACATTTATCAAAGATTTGTTTGTTTGTTTTCTATACTGGGGCATCAAAATATCTATGAAGTAAAAAAAGGTAAACTTACTCCCATGTCCTGCAATTCATGCTCCTTACTGGAAAGCCTCATTATGTGATACTGTTCTTTCCGCTGAATCTCTGCCAGTTGTCCTTTCAGTCTCTCTTCATTCTCCCGCACACCACGCAGTTCTTCAACTGAGGTAAAAGCACATAAAGATGGAGGAATACAGAATACAGTTATGTAAGACCTGTAACCAAATATTCATCTGCATAGATGTGTAATATACATTAAGTACTTCTCAAATGAACAAAGAAAGAAGTGGAAGAGTGAGAGGAAGAACAAGAATAAGGAGGAGTAGTAGGAGGAGTAAGACGAAGAGGAGGAGGAGGAGGAGGAGGAGGAGGAGGAGGAGGAGGAGGAGGAGGAGGAGGAGGGGGAGGGGGAGGGGGAGGGGGAGGAGGAGGAGGAGGAGGAGGAGGAGGAGGGGGAGGAGGAGGAGGGGGAGGAGGAGGAGGAGGGGGAGGGGGAGGAGGAGGAGGAGGGGAGGGGGAGGGGAGGAGGAGGAGGAGGAGGAGGAGGGGGAGGAGGAGGAGGAGGAGGAGGAAGAGAAGGATGAAGAAAAAGAGGAGGAGGAGGAAAAGAAGAAGGAAGAAAAGGAGGAAGAGCAAGAGAAATTTCTTGTTCATAAATAGACATGTCTATCCAAAGGGATCAATAAAATTATATAATCATGTTTGTATTTTGTTATTCTTCATAAAAGAAAATGCTATCTCAAAATAGTACTCCCCTGACTCACAATTATTTAACAAAAAAGTAGACAATCAGCAACAAAAACAAGAAATATAAATGAAGAAAGAAACTTCTCTTATACCAATATCAATAATTTTTAATTTTTAAAATTGAACTTGTGAATCTATTTTGCACTATTATTTTTCCTAAGTCATCAATCTGCCTAATTAAGTAAAAACTTTCTTTAATCACATTTCCTGTTTCTAGCTGTAGATATTCTCGCTGTAAAATAAATATATATCTTGAATAAAGAAACTGCTTTATATATCATAAACAAAGTTTTTGAAATGAGTTGACAAACCTATTTTGCCAACCTCAATGAATTAATGCCACAGAAAGAGAAAATAACATTACCAAGTACAAAACTTACAGGAATATCTATAGCAAAAGTTACATTTTATGTTTTATAATCCTCCAGAGTTCAATGTAAGCTTTAACAAAATGTCATTTACATATAAAAATGCATATACAGAAAAAGCATCACACAACTTCTCAAAAATTAAATACCAACTACTCAAGGAATGAAAATACAGAGAAAATGCCTAAAAACAAAAAGAAAAATACTATCTTTTGAACTGAACATGGAGAGGGGGAATCAGACTTACCTTCTCTTTCAAGCACATCCACTTTGGCCTGTAAACTGTCAATGAACTTCTCTTGCTGCACCCACTTCTCTACCAACTCCTCCCTGGTGAGCACCGCTAACTGTTCTGCTGTGATGAGGACACGTTCTGGGGAGCTGCTGGGCTCATCTGCTGTGCTGCCTTCTTCTTCGCCTTCTTCTTCCTCTGCCCCATCTTCGGCTGCAGTTGCTACTGTCGGGGAAGTCCATGTTGCTGATGGGGTTGCTGCACATGATGCAGTGGTGGTGGTTGGGGTTACAATGGCATTCACAGCTGATCCAGAAGATGATGACGAAGCCACAGGATCTGCAGTTGGTTGTATTGTCGTGGTGGTGGAGGTATTGTTTATCACGGTAGTTGTAGCAGTTGTTGTGGTAATGGTGGAGATAGGAGCAGAAGCCTCCACTTTTGCCACTTGGTCCTCCTCCCCTCCGTCTCCACTCATCCTATGGAAAATGATATTTCATCATTAGTGAGCAGAAAAGGGAACTGTGTCTCAGTTTTGTTTACGGCACCATTCTCTAAAACTTCACTTAGCCTTTATGAGCAGTTTAGTCCAATGATTTTTGTTTACATACATATATCTAGTAATGAAAATGAAGATACCACTGTTAACATATGAATATTTCATATGCAAAAATTGTAGCTGACAATTTAGAAACCTATACTTTGTCATGATTCTACAAAAGAAACAATAATCAGAGGAATTTCAAACTGGCCCCTTGACCAAACAAAATAAGACTTCTCTTTGCAGCTGCTCTGCCAATAATTTTTCTACATAGGAAAAGTAAAAAAATATAATTCTGTAACCAGTAGCCTAACAATAATTATGAGAGAAACAAGCCATTTACAGGATCACATTACAAGATTATAGTGAAAATAACATTCTGATAAAACTTATATGTGATTTTTTTGTATTCAGTTTATATGTGAAGAAAAGTATATACATACATATACATATACATATATATATGTGTATATATATATAACACAAACAAACAAACAAACAAACACACACACCAATCATCAACATGATTGATGTGATGATGATAGTAATAATAACAACATTAATACCTATTCCTCCTCCTCCTCCTCCTCCTACTACTACTATTACCACGACTACTACTACTACTACTACTACTAGTAATAATAATAATAAAAATAATAATAATAATAATAATAATAATAATAATCATAATAGCAATAACAATAATAATAATAGTAACAAAAGCATTATCCTCATTACGCTCATTATCTAAATTATAATCATAATAATATGGCAATAAAAATGATAATAACTAATAATAAATAATAAGAACAACAATAATAATAATAACAATGAGAATAATAATAAATAAAGTGAAGTTAATATTATTAATAATGACTATAATAAGAACAACTCCATGGATAGAAATAATCTCATAAAAATAACCAAAACAACAATAATAACAAAGATGATAATATCAGAACACAATAATATTAATAGCAGGAAAATTAATTACAGCAACAATAATTATAAATAATAATAAAAAATAAAGAAATAAAAAATAAGGATAACAGAATCATGATGATGATAATTTAAATAGAAGTATTAGCTGTAATATCAACCCTTTGGATCCACGTGACATAAGTCACATCATGAAGAAGTTGGCTGAGGGCTGGCAACAGGATTATGCCATCATGAAGAAAATTGGGCATCGATTGGGGTGATGGGAAAATGTCATCATGAAAAAGTCAGCTGAGGTCTAGGATAACAGGAATGATTTGTCATAAATGCAAAAAGACTCAGAGGCCATTAAGCAAAGAGCACTTGGGTTATTTCCACCACAATATAAGGGTGGAATGTACCATCCGTGAGCCACAAAGAGTGCAGGCTCCAGGAAGGATATTATTTCCATGCTCAGGATCCTATCCCTGTTTCCTATCACCAGTGGGGTGCAGTGTGTTTTACAGAAAAAAAGATTATGCAATAATATTTAAAAATTATACACATAAGTTGTAGACTATCTAAAGATAATATAGAGTCTGTTCAAGGCAAAGAGTCCATTACCATCATGAAACAATGTACCAAATGACAAATATAGACCCTTGCAAATGGCAAAAAAGCAAAATATACTTAACCAAATAAATATAATAACATTG
>NC_051401.1:37988147-37993147 GCF_015228065.2 Penaeus monodon | reverse complement strand
TTTTGGGAAAGCTTCATTTGTGCTATATCATTGTCCTTAATGTAATTCCTATTTTAATAACAATTTAATAATTATATCATAAAACAGAACAATAACAGTATCAAATATTAAAGTATTAGATAGAAAAACACATTTTCCCACAAATTCAAGGAAGGGGGAAATCAAGTGCAGTCACTACTGATAAGACTTCTTGGTGAGTGAGCACATGTGGAGCCATCCGAATGGAACAAAACTCACTAAAACTACAGGGGACAGTACATCTGTTGTCACTAGGTTAATTCAACCTTTCATCTATAACATAAGCTATATCCTATCATTAGTGCATCTATGTGAAATGACTAATGCTTGTGTTATAGATGAAGGTGTAAGCTAACAAATGTTTAATAAGCACATTTTTGGCTAAGTTTGAGAAGACTTTTGGATAAGCTTATCCTCAAATATCTGCAATACTGCAAATTATAAGCAGAAAAAAATGGAAAGAACCAAACGGCCTGCTTCTATTAACCTTTTATTGACGGGCATAAGAACTCACTGAAATCAATTAAAATCTAGTGAGATGTGGCAACGGCCCAACAGTGGGCGCGGGAGTCCGCTGCTTTAAGCCGAACGTCCTGCTCCACTCGCTCTGGCGCGTCGCCGCGCGTAAAAGTTTGCCCTGCCGAGAGACCCATTTTCTATGACGTGTCTACACATGACCCGTCAATAACGGGTTAAAGCTCTGTTTATAATATACTAGCTCTTGAAACCATTATGTTTATGCTTGCAAATAAAGAAATAGAGATGAAATTGCCAGTCCTTGGCATATACTACTTATTTACCTATAGTAATCTGATTTGGGGCTCTATCCGAGTAACTCATGGGTCATCTTGAAAAAGAGTTAATCTATCACACTGGTGCTGAAGAGCTGTCAAACATGTGCTCTGGTCTAGACAAGATGTCTACCCGAGCAATACTAAGAGTTAAGAATAAGTCATTAGACCACTATTATTAATTGTATTCTACTGCATATCTAACTGACTCGGTTGATTTCTAACAAACATGTCTTCTACTACAATCCTGTCCAATAATTGTATCATTTTTGTGTGGTACTGGAAGGAGACACTTGGAGTAGCTCTTGAAATTTATGAGTTTTATAACCTCCTTAATGCCTTCATTTATCATTTTATAATGCAGATGATATAGAAGATGTGCATAACACCAAGGCATGTTCTCAAAGATGGTAAGGACAGATTCATCAATTTCAGTCTTCTATTCGGCAATCGTTAAGAAGGGATCGCACCCTATTACTCCAGTCAACAGCTCTGGCTCTGGGGGCACTCATGGGAATCCAAAAATACTGTTATATGAACAAAAAGCTTTCCTAACTAGGGGGCTTTGCTTTGCTCCCTAGGCCCCCAACTGAGCAATGCATATCCCTGGCTGGAAGCTCTGCCTCTGGATCCACTCCTAAACACTATGATTTTTTTTGTGTGAATCAGGGTTTCAGTAAAATGAAAAAAAAATTGTGTATGGTATGAAAACTGAGATACTTTTCATCTACGGCAAAAGGTGCACAACAAAAAAATAAAGGAAATACATGATAGTGAAAAGAGATCAATTCATCTTTTTCTAAGTCCCTTACCATGTTTACACTGCGATGAAAAAACTACTATGACCATATAACTCATACCTGCGATCTGTCAAGTATTTCATGTAGTACTACAGACTTGTCAAAATGATTATTGTTATTATTAATGCCTGCTTTTCTTAAATTATATATTTAATGCATTCTTTTACTTTTATTATACTTCTTTAATGCATAATAACAATTATTTACACTATGCTTTTCAATAACCCTTTGCTCAAGTGTGTTCTTGCCAACAGGATTTTTGATGGTCCCAGGAGACCATTCCTTAACAAACAGCAGTGAGAACATTTCATTTTCTGTTTTGCAACGATTCCAAGTCATATATAAAATAATATAGTGGCTATGCAAAAGAAATCGACATTGGTGACTATTGCAGTTTGATATTTGAGCCCATCATGTGCACCATATGCTGAAAAGTGATTAGAAACCAAACAAATCAGACAGTAGACAGAAACGAAGAAAAGTTAAGTATTTTGCTACATAAAAGTATATGGTTTTCAGTGAGCAAATTATTTGTAAAAGCAAATGTATCAAACTGATTCATACTGAGATTTTGCTGAAATTCTATTTGATTTAGCTAAATTATATCCCTCCATCCATTTTGGGTCGCTGAACCTGGGGCTCCCAGGTGTGAGCCTCCTTGCAGAACTATAAACTTTCAAAAATGGTGGGGACATCTGTAGTGATTTTTGTGCTGGTTTTACTCATATTTTCCGATATTATTCTTATTTCTGCATGTTTTACCCTATAATTTCCCTGATAAACTTCATGCCTTCCCCTGCTACTGGAACTATCACATTTAGATTGTTGGCTGTGATCGCTGAGGAAATAATAATCAGATTCGTTCCCATCACAAAAAAATAAATCTAATATAAATATAATCCAGGATGGCCCGATTGTTATAATTACATAACAATAACAACCCTAATGCTGTGTTTACAACTCCTTTAACAAGTTGGACAAGAAGGACAAGATGTTTTGACCATTCGGAACGCCTTTTTGGTGTCTTGGATAAGGTGTTCATCTTGTCCATCTTGCCCACCTCTGCAGCCGGATGAGCAGGACGAGATGACATCACAATAGCATTTGTATGTATGCAATGACAGTTGCGGGCAACCCCACAATAGTGGTAGGTAATTATATGATCATTAATTGTTTATCAGTTTCAGATAGGTTACTTATTCATATGTGTGGTTAAAAAACCTATGTAGTCCATAAAATAGACACTGGTATAATAACTTTGTGATTACTTAATAGCTGGTTGCACTGCAGGCAATGAAGGCCTCAGAGGATTCTGAACACAGCCTCATTGGCCTGCTATTCCTGATAAGTTGTCTAAACGCGCAAGAGAAGGAGTTCAGATCACAACATTAGCCTCTGGGTGATTCTTGTTGCAACCTCATTTCTTTGTCTGATATTATTCAGTTTAGCTTTTTCTTCTCTTTGCGATGGCATCCTACGATTTCCCCATAACAGTACCCGTTAACATACAACTCTACAGGCTCTATTCTATTAATAACTATGCCTTTCCTACACAACCTCCTGAATGCAAATGTTGGCTATAACCCTGTTCCCCTTGTGAAATTATAACCACTCCAACTTCTGTGCACAGTCCTAGACCTGCACGAGAGCAGACCGCGGCGTGCCTTTCCGCCGAGGCACCGAGCAGCCACGCCAAGGGACCCAAACCTGGCGGCACCAGACTGCTGCTGGCAACCACTGCCTCCCACGACTCAGCGGGCACGGCTCCGGACAGAACGGGGCCCGCGCCTTCCCGCGCTCGCCCGGCCGCCCTCCGAGTGCGACTCCGAGGGCTTCTGATAAGGCTCGAGGGCGAGTGAAGGCGTGTCAGGTCACGTCAAAGGAGGCCTGGACAAGGTCACCATCTGTCCCGCTTGACCTCCGACCCCCATGCCACCCCTCGCCTCGCTTGTACATCTCTCGCCTCCCCCGAGTAACGCAGGGAGAGCAGAGAGGACAGCTGGCAGCTCACCTGAGTCACGCGAAGGACCTTGCAGGCGGTTTAGGTCGAAGTCCCAAGTCCCGAGAGCGACGCCATCTTCGGTCTCCGCCGGACTCAATACGACATTTTTCGATTATTTACGCCGTTTCTGGTCACTGCACTTTGTATTTCACATCCACTGCAGTCCATATGTTGCTACTTCTACGGCAAACACAGCAGTTTTGTGATGAAATTTATCAAAAACTCATAAAACTCTAATTAATGACTCCTTATACACATATTTCTAGTGACCCAAACTTTACCAATATTTACTCTGAGAACACTAACACTTTTGAAAAACACCGATGCCACTATTACTCCTAAATACCTCATCCTAATTAGATTTATTTTTTAAGAATAATATACATAAAATGTTTGTGCATCTGATATGCAATTGGAATAAGAATTCGAATGAAAATAGGAAGAAACGCCATATAATTTATACTCACTAAAACAGCAAGGAACCACTACTTTACCTTAGAATACTTCTTTTAAAAATCTCTTTATTTTATAAATACTGAATAATCGACCTGCACCCCTAAAATGCTAAAAAGAGATAAATCCACACGCCATCCCGAGCGCCCGGAGTGTTGGAACCGGCGGCCGCCAGACCCTCGCCAGCCGCCGGAGAGGCAAGACGCGTCACGATGCTCGCCGCCAGGAGACTCTTCTCGGCCCGCGGGTAATTCTCCTTCGGACATCCCATGGCTCGCGAGGGGCGGTTGGGCCACACGGGTTTGGCTTCTGGGAGTGACGGTAACGGTGCTCGACGAGGTCACGAGAGCTGGCAATTATGTTCCATTTTTTTTACTTAGTCGTTGGGTGAAAAACTTTTGCTGGACACCGGCTTTGACTTTGCGTAATTTTGATCGATGTTTGGATGGTTGACAGTTTTGTTGTTAACTTATTCGCTGTTGCTGCTGGTAACAGTTTCACTGATATCAGTATCGTCGTCGTTCTCGACATTGCCAAAGACTTCAGGAACTTTCCGCCTCAAAGCAACCGCTTCCCATCGAGTCGATTTCCGAAGAGAAATGGACTTGATACGAATTGCACCTTGTGATTATGTCGATGTTGATTATCCGTCCGTCAGCAGAGGCGATCCTCTGGAGCAAGTCTTTGAACATTTAACTTGGTGTTGAACTGCAGCCCAGGATGAGAGATCTGGGCAGGGAAGCTGATGTCGCAGTTGATGTACTTCTGGCGTTGCTTTTCAGGCTGTCACGGGGGTCGGGGTAAGCTTTGCCAGGAAAAGAGAGAATGGAAAAATACTATTTTTATCAGTGGTATTTTCTTCAAGTTGTTGATAATTGCAACTCATAAGTAATGCCCAGATTTAAATACATTTATGTAAAGATGCATGAAGATAAG
>NC_051401.1:37975647-37983147 GCF_015228065.2 Penaeus monodon | reverse complement strand
TTATTGGCCTAATAGCAAGCCTTTATAGGTTCTGAAAGTGTGCTATAAAGTGTGGCGGTGGTCTGTTAAACTTCATCCCGGTTAATTCAGGGGTGAGGCAAGGCTGTGTCCTTGCACCAACACTTTTCAGCACCTGTATGGACTGGATAATGGGCAGAGCCACTAGCCAAGGTCAGTGTGGAGCAACACTTGGCAATATCAAGGTCTAAGACCTTGACTTTGCCAATGATGTTGCCATCCTAGCTGAGTCCCTGGAGTCACTGGTGGCGGCTCTAGATGCATTTAGCAATAAGGCGAAGCCCTTAGGCCTAGAGGTCTCCTGGAACAAGACCCAGATTCAGGACTTTGGGGGCCTGTTAGGGGAACCCGTTCAGGCGATTCATGCTTGTGGCGAGGACATTGAGGTTACAGAGAGTTTTACATACCTTGATAGTGTAGTCCATATCTCTGGGCTGTCAGACCAAGAAGTCAATAGACAGATTGGTCTGGCAACAAAAGCCATGAACTCGATCAACAAGAGCATTTAGAGATGTCGGTACCTATGCAGAAGGACCAAGCTATGTGTCTTCTAAGCCTTGATACTGCCAGTTTTGCTCTATGGAAGAGAAACCTGGACACTATCCAGTGCCTTGCAGTCTCGTCTTGATGCCATTTGTAACAAGTCCTTTCGGCGGATCATGGGGTACAGTTGGCAGGACCACGTGTCCAACCAACGGTTACACCGTGAGACTGACATGGGACCTGTTACTTGCATAATCTGGGATCGCCAACTCAGGCTATATGGTCACCGAGTTCATTTCCCTATGGATGACCCTGCCCACCAGGTTTCCTCTTTGCAAGACAATTCTGGGTCGTGCCCAAGCCATGACCCAGAAGGTCATGGCTTGGGCAGCTCGACGAGACCTATCGCAAGAAATTAGAGATGGGCCGGGGGCCTGACTGGAGACTCGCCACGAGGGACCCTCATGGCTGGAAGGGTGGATGTGGCCGTGTGCTCACGTCAGCGTTAGCCCCTTGATGATGATGATATATATGTATATATGTATATATATGTATGTATGTATATATAAAGATATGTATGTATATATATATAGATATGTATGTATGTATATATATATAGATATAGATATAGATATGTATGTATATGTGTGTGTATATATGTGTATATATTTGTGTGTGTGTGTGTGTGTGTATATATATATATATATATATATATATATATATATATATATATATATATATATATATATATATATATATATATATATATAATGTGTGTGTGTGTGTGTGTGTGTGTATGTATATGTATATATGTATTCAAAGTATACTCAACATCTAGTCCACTGAATTCATAGAAACAAGCCAAGGCCAAGCATCAAATTTGTAAAGCATACATGTACATGTTGCAAAGAATTTGGTATTTGTTACAGAGAGCAACATACAAAATCCCAAAAACAAGCTATCATATAAAGCCAAAAACTCAAACAAATCCTTTCCTGTCTTCTGTTTATTTTCCAAAAGGGGGGCAAGCCCCCTGTACTTTCCTTTATTAGCATTCCATGCCACATTACAGAAAACATGACATTAAGAACTCTGGCTGTGTGAGGGTGTTGTGGACTTAGTCTCTGAACGGTGATATGTAGTGGATATTTTCATCATTTCATAGTAAATAGGAGGTTGCTGCAGCTGTATATGTTATGCTTATTACTCTGTTTCTTATACTGTATAAGATGGGAGTGTCCATTTCCGTCTATCTTTGTTCATTGCTGTAAGTAACATTTATCAAGAAAATGATTATTGATGTAATAAATGCAATTTATATTAAGCAGTATTATCTAAAACTCCCTTGATATTCAATATAAAGTATGCTTATGGATGTGGTACCAATTCAGCATGTATTTCCCAAACAAACTGTGTTGATAGTGCAGAGCAAGTATGGTGGTGATGTGGTAGGCTTCTGGATACAGTAGAGAGAATCCATGGCAACAGGAGAGCTTATGTGAGACAGATACATTTCTTTCTGTCTTTGTGTGTGTGGTTATGTTAGACTTATGCAGTAGTGCAACATCATGGCTATCCAGTTGACAATAAGTAGTAAGATAGGTAAATAAAGTAATCTTAGGAAAAGGTTAAAGGTTATGGATGACAGGCAAGTCTGGGATATAAACAAGTTTGGTATATATTTATATAATAACCACACCTAGTTTGGGAAAAATGTAAGAACAGCATCACAAAGAGAGGGGGAAACTAGTCACTGGTGTGTGAAATTGTATGCACAGGTAATGAGTGATGTCGGAAATTAGGAAAATAAGTCGCAACAAATTTTGCTCATGTGATTGGTGTCCAGGTTAGGAAGGTTCATACAACAAAGTCTGTGGATTTCAAGGAGTGCCCCCAAGGTTGTTTGCAGGAGTAAAAGTCACTATGTAACTAGTTTCTCTTTGCTAAAAATGCAGCACAGGGCAGGTAGCTCAGAAGTACTGTTACAGCAACTAGTGTGAGACAGAATTTGCAAGTAGATAAAAAATAAAAGAAAGGTAGTGAGGTAGGCTGTGAAGGTGATAGAAGCTATTGAAAACTGTGGAAAGAAAATTTTAATTATTCCTGGTCTTATGTCAAGAGATTGGGGCTCTTACCAGTTTTGCTCTGGGTAGTTTAACCCTTTCCCGACGGGTAGTATTCATAGTGGCCCGGGCCTCGCTGCCAGGGGCTTATATCGTCGCCCTAGCATGCGCGACCACTCATGCCAAATACCAGCATCGCATGCCGTTTCTTCATAATACCACGAAGATATGTTGTATTTTCAGTTTTCATTATTTTCTAAAGTCTCTACTTGAGACTGAAGGATATTTTTGTTGTTATATAGACTCCATAGTTGATCATTATTCGCTCTATAGTCTGAATAAAACAAGCAGTGGGTGGTATTATGGAGTTGAAACTTTTTTCCCAAGTTAATTTATAAGATAACTTTAGTTTCAATATTTTTATATTATCACTTCCATATAGATATACTTTTATGTTCAATGTTTTTATAAATACATGTTTTTTTCTTTTTCTTTCTTTCTTTACTTTTTTTTTAATATACATATCAGTATTTTCACTTGGTTTTACATCACTTCATGAATACTATATAATATCTCTGGCCAATGTAGCCGATTACCGACGTAATTTTTTTTACGCTAACCTCGGAAGCCCGAGAAGCCTATATGAAATGCATAGTATAGGAAAAATGAGAAAAAGTGTTAAAAACTACTTAAAAACATTTTCAGTGGCAAAAAATATATATATATTATTTTGCCGTAATTGTAACAAAAAAAAACTCATGGCAAGGCCATACATACACCATGACATGTACGCACATGCCCCTGGCAGATAGTCCAGACATGCCATGGCATGTACGTACATGCCACCAGCAGATAGTCCAGACATGCCATGGCATGGACGTACATGCCACCCGTCGGAAAAGAGTTAAAGAATGTGCGTTGCATGTGTATGGAGCGGTCATGTGGACAGAGAGAGAGAGATGCAAAGCTCATCAAATATGTAATTGTTCAAAATTATTAAAATTGTGATTTGTCTCCTGTAATTTGAACAGGGTACTCCCTTTTTTTAGGTGGCACCCCCCAAAACAAAAATGCCTTTTTTACAACTGACTGCCATGGTGAACTATATTTTCAAAAGTTTGGCCATGCATTTCTCTCTCTCTCTCTCTCTCTCTCTCTCTCTCTCTCTCTCTCTCTCTCTCTCTCTCTCTCTCTCTCTCTCTCTCTCTCTCTCTCTCTCTCCTCTCTCCTCTCTCTCTCTCTCTCTCTCTCTCTCTCTCTCTCTCTCTCTCTCTCAAAAATCTGGGCATGATGTGATCTGCACACACCAAACCACTTGCAGAAGAAAGAATAAGATATGGAGGCACTTGAAATTTATGAACCTGGGACAGTCTGCCAGCTAATGTAAACAAAGTGCTGAAAATATGAGATTTGGACACATTCCAAAGCTAGTTATTTCTATTATTTCTTTGCTAAATTTAATGATGTTTTAAATATATATATATGTATATATATATATATATATATATATATATATATATATATATATATATATATATATATATATATATATATATATATATATATATATAATGTGTGTGTGTGTAATATATATAAAGGCAAAGTTAGTGTACTTTGAGGTGATATTACCATGTTAATTAGAATTATTGTTTTCATTAGGGACTATACTTTGTAAAGATATCTTTATGAAAGTAGAGATTCCTGTCTGAAACATTTAATATAAGCATTAAATCCTAAAGATAACTAATTCTAAACCAGAACCCCCCCCCCCCCCCACATTGTAAAGAAATGGAGAACTTTGGTTGATATGTATGTAAGCACATGCACATAAGATGAACAGTTTTAATTATCCTCATTTAATTGGAGTAAAGCTATTTTTATAGAGAAAAAAATTTGTTGCCCCAGATAAAATCGTTCTCTTTATTGATATTCTTAAAAAATGTCCATTGGGCATGGTAAACCATTACAATGTTGGAGTTCAGCCATTTAAGTGCATTATCTTTGCAAGTAAGTGAACAAAGTGATCGGCTGCCTGGGTGGGGTCGGTATTTTCTGTATTTATGGTACCTACGACCAACGGTAGCATCCAACATTCTCAGGTTGTATTTTTTACTAGAAATGCATGAAAAGGGTGTGCTTTTCCTTACAAAGCAAATGCATAAAACCGATTTCAAAATTCCATATAGTTTTTATTTTAGAGTGGGTATCGTTATGTACTATCATCTTCAACACAAGACGATCAATATTTCATGTATTTTTTCAAAGTTCAAAATTCCAACCATTGGGATGGCCTTCATATTGAAGTTCTTGTTAGAACG
Organism: Penaeus monodon; assembly: GCF_015228065.2. NCBI lineage: Eukaryota > Metazoa > Arthropoda > Malacostraca > Decapoda > Penaeidae > Penaeus > Penaeus monodon. The sequence continues at coordinate 37,978,265 of NC_051401.1, read as the reverse complement.
GAAACAACCAGTTTCAAATCAAAAGAAATTTGCCATTGGTGGACGGTAACAACTGTTGGAGAAAATCCAAACCAAAATATTATCATCACTAGTTATACTTTTATTTTATAACATTAGTGCTTCGTACTTGGTATACATACAGACCCCTACATAAGCTACGGCATATTACCAGGGAGTCTCAATGGAAAGCATATTTCATGTATAAATATACACAAAACTCACATTTTTGAAGAAAAAAACTCACAAAATATTTCTTCATAAATCAATGTGATTTTTATTTTTCTGATATTAGTATAAATGTGTTCTTTGGACATTCATGAACTCATGTACCTTGATGCTAATTACCTGTGTCTAGAGTTTACCTGTTGGCCCTTATGCCCTTGCACCTCCCAAGAAATAACCCAGTCCATATTTTTCTTTGTTTGTGAGTGGTCTGTTCACCAAAAGTTCTCCTGAAAGCCACAATACTATTCTATTAAGTACTTTGATTATCCCTAAACAGACTGGCTGCCCTTGGAGTGAGAAGTCATCAGAAGCACACCCTGCCAGACTTACCCTATGATTACAATGCCTTGGAACCTGTCATCTGTGCCGAGATCATGCAACTCCATCACTCAAAGCATCACCAGACTTATGTCAACAACTTGAATGTGGCTGAGGAAAAATTGGCTGAAGCCCAGGCTAAAGGTCAGCTGAAGTATCCTTAATTAACAACTTCTCAAAATAGTTTGTACAGGTTTAAAGGAGTAGCAACTTTAGGATAACCTTATAATTGCAGTGCAGGTAGAAGTTCTAGTGATTGGATTTTTAGAATTGTGTATTATTCCTCATTCTCTTTACTTCCTTGCATTAGTTAAAGATGATTGTGTATTATGTGTTGTCTTGCTGCAATTTTATTCATATTGTTTTCATGAATTAGGTTTCCAGTAATAGCCGGACATCTTAAAATATACATTTCAGGTGTATCTTATCTCTTCTTTCTTCCTCCCTCCCTTTCCTCTCCCTCTCCCTCTCCTTTTTCCCCCTTCTCTTATCTTCTCTCCTTTTTTCTCTTTATTTATCCATATTTTCTGCTCCAGGTGATGTGAACACAGTCATCAGCTTGGCCCCAGCGCTCAAGTTCAATGGAGGTGGTCACATCAATCACACTATCTTTTGGCAGAACCTCTCCCCAGATGGTGGAGAACTTGAGGGTAAGAAATGCTTTTGTAGTGCAGATAGCTTGTCTGGATATTTTTTTATTAAATGCATAATAAACCTGAAATGCATACCCTTTATTTTTGGTGTATGGTAGACATACAGAACCTCTGTTAAAAAAATGTGTAGATTATCCATATTAGGATATTGTACAAATTAGAGAAGATTGGGCAAAATAATTTTTGTTTTACAGATCAGAAAATGCGTTTCTCTGATCAATTGTGCACATTCATTTCTTAATTATGCCATCTTTTAGGGGCTTGGATAAGAAGGAAAAATATAGTGAATAAAAGGCTTATTTTTTGTTGAAGTACATAGAACTCTAGACCTGTCCAGTGGGTAAAATTACATTTAATATTGATAGGGTCTGGTAAAATTTACCATTACATTTGTAAGCTCATATTACTCTTAATTAGAATTAAGGCATAAACTTGTCCTTTGCATGATGAAGTTTACTGAATGAGAATTAAGTAATAGATATATTAGTATAATTTGAATATTGCTCTAAACCAAAAAAAGGGTTGAAAACCTCCCTGCTAATGAAATTAACAAAGCATTTCTATGTTCAATTGAAGAACATGTAAATTGTATTGCAGATAAGTTATCTTCAAAGAAGCTGAAATGATAAGAAACAATACTAAATAATCAATACTGATTAGATTTGCCCTATTCAGTTTAGACCATTAAAAGCCATTAGTGATTATTGTCTCATATACTGAATTCTTATTTAGATGTTAACAGATTTATTTTTATAAACATACTGTCAGAGATTATGAATGCTCACTGTTTTTACCATCTCTATAACTAGCCTAGACAACAACAAAAAATCCTTATCAGCAAGCACCTGAGTATTTTTTTTCTTCTTCTTCAGTGTATCCAACTCATTCTCTCTCTCTCTCTCTTCTCTCCTCTCTCTCTCTCTCTTCTCTCCTCTCTCTCTCTCTCCTCTCTCTCTCTCTCTCTCTCTCTCTCTCTTTCTCTCTCTCTCTCTCTCTCTCTTTCTTTCTCCTCTCTCTCTCTCTTTCTTTCTCCTCTCTCTCTCTCTCTTTCTTTCTCCCTCTCTCTCTCTCTCTTCTTTCTTTCTCCCTCTCTCTCTCTCTCTTTCTTTCTTTCTCCTCTCTCTCTCTCTCTCTCTTTCTTTCTTTCTCCCTCTCTCTCTCTCTCTTTCTTTCTCCCTCTCTCCCTCTCTCCTCTCTCTCTCTTTCTCCTGCACTGTTTCTCTTGAGTTAAACTTGGGGGAAGGGGGATTATTACAGAACTGAGTAATCAATAGTGTTAGTAAGTGATAAAAAGTAATTAAAATATTCCCTTATGCATATTCAGTATTTTTTCTCTCCCCATGTTGATGCTTATGGCTTTAGATACAACAAAAGTGTCAAGGGTCAGCCTGCATGTGCTTTTTCTTAATGCACCATTTCAAG
>NC_051401.1:37955854-37965547 GCF_015228065.2 Penaeus monodon | reverse complement strand
TTATATGCGAAACAATTAATATAATTTTAAACATGTTTGCAAGCTAACGATTTGAATCTCAGTCATTAACTTATAAAGAGCTTTCTGAAGGGAAGAAAAAAAGGGATGGTTCAAATTTCTTTTACAAAAATCCTAAATCACAGTCTGCCCCTGTAATCAATCTGCAACTTAGGTTTTGCCAACATGAAAAATGTTTTGTATGAGAGCATATCATTCTCATACTCGCAAATAATGTAGTAATGTCCACCTAACTGACAAACAAACAGAAAAACAAACAAAATGGAAAAGGAAACACCTTCATCACCATATCAGTCCATCTGTTTCAATCTCCTTTGCATATCACAGTATAATTCTCAAAATGGTACATTTCTGGTTAAACTCACATTATAATGATGAGCTGAACTTTATGCCTTAGCAAATCTACAACTTTAGTTTAATAAGAAGTCTGTTATATCAAAGACATATGCAAAGGTTTTATCAATCAATTCTATTTGACGTTCAATAAAATAATCAAAAGTATCTAACATCATTAAATTTCATTATGAGAACTGGAAGATTATAACAGTTGATGGATAAAAAATAAAGGGTTATTGTCCTGCATTATAGTAGAATCCTCCATAAGTGATAACAGGTATTTCATATTTTAACTTAAAAGAAAAGGATTTATACTTATCATAAAATAATTATCCACTAGTCTTGGCACTGAGTATAATCTATATCACACATGTCATATGACCATAATATTGTGACTCAACCAGTAGCACAGACGTTTGCACACAGTAAAAGAAAAAAACTCTTGACTTGTATCTTTCTGTGGTAACCATGGCCAACAAAGGCTTTAAGTTCTACCACAGAGGAATAATGGCATACGAGCATAAACTGCCTTGCTATTACAAGCTAGCTAATCATCCCCTCCTTGTAACCATCTACCTAAGCACAACTCCTTTCTCCATTTCATTTCTTGTTGCTCATTCTATATGCAATGCTTACTCCAATCATGGGAAACACTGTCTCAACTTACCTGTATGCAATATACTAGAAATATAATTTATACATTTTCCTTTTTAATATATATTACAACATAAACTTTACCAATCTGCTATTAAACTGCCAGTTAATATATCATTATAAAATTCTCTTCAATTGTTTCACATCATAATAAAAAAATACAATTCCTATGTTTCTATTTAAAATGTCATTAACACTTTCAGAATTTGTTCCTGCAGGGAAAGGAGAACTCAGGTAAACTGAGAACTCTTGATAACCTAGGTGAAAGATTAGATAGCTATTCTGACTAAAGTTTCATATGAACATTCAATGAAAATATTCATATTCAGACTTTCACCTGTAATTCATACTTCTGTCACAGACATGACTACATAAAGTACAACCAAGTGTTATGATAAATGCCCTGATTATACTGTAACACTGAAATGAAAAGACGTGTTCCTCATACTTGAAGTGTAACTGATAATGAAACTAACTTACTAATAAGGTATAACTCAGATTAAAAATGCTTTGGTTTCACTGCATCACAATACAACATTCAGAAAACAATCAACATGCTTCTCAAAGTGAAAAAACAATCATATTGAATATAAACTTTCAAGAGGTACACTATTATGCCTTGAGTGGAGTCCCTCTGAAAGCCCAACCCAAACACGCTCATCCTTTTCTCCGAACTTGATCGCTGCCAGTTGTTCAGAACCCACAGCAATGTCACATCTTAAGCACAAGATGATTTTCCATGCTGAGGTTGTGGTCCTGTAACTGCTTCACAGGTATCATTTACATACCTCTACCGAAGGTGTCTTGGGGAAGCTGCCATATTTCCCTCCACTTGCTGGAAAGTCATAACTGAATGTGAACAGAAGTGTCATTGAGCATATGCAATAGTGCTTAATAGTTATAAATATTTGAACATGACAATGCAAATATTGAAACATCTGACCAAACATCTTTTTTGTCTATGTTATGGGTTACAATAACTGATCAGTTTCCCTAATTTTGTCATCTATAATACCCAGGCTTCAAAATCCTGTCACATATTCACATATTCCATTAAAGTCTTAGAGGGTATAGATATGCTAAATATAGTATAACCAGCAGACAATACTGATCTCATGACTATTGATCATTTGTTATTAGTTAGAAAACAAAAAATAATAATATATGTCTGTTAATATTTTAATGACCTTATGATCAGTCAATGTCTCATATTGTTACTAGAATTTTGGCAATTACAAAATAAATAATGCTTAGTCTGATATATACAAAATAAGACCAAAACTAAAATAACTGAAACAAAATTAAAATGTCTATTATTCTGGCAGGTATATTCCTTTATAACATGAACTTCAAATTAGAACAATCTCCAATAAAGTTGGTTTGATAGCAGACATGAGCCATCAAAACCAACAAAAGCATCCAGCATTTAACATCGGTGGCTAACCTGCAGTTGCCTGTCATCGTCATCGTCTTCAATGAGAGGATCAGCGGATATAAGGAGCTGTTCCCTCCCTGTGCTGGGGAGGAGACTTCTCCCTCCACTGCGCTTACGTCGCGAAAATACCTTAGCAATCTGTGCAAATTTTTTCCTTGAGGCTAGAAAAAGAAAAGGCCATAAGCAAAGACCAGGAGTTTCCCTGCGGCATTGAATGCTCATTTGCATGTATGTTCCAGTATATGAGCAATGCAGTTTCCTTCAACATGGCAGTAAATATTTGGGTAAAACAGATTTTCGTGTGTATGGACTGTAATCTTTATCTTAGTAATGTGTATCTGTTATGTGTCTATATTTTATCATGCGTAATCAATGAAGCAAAAATAACGAGTATGGAGGGAATCCCCGAAGATGGACACTGCATATGTCCCTAAACTCACCTTTACCCATTGTGGCAATTCTCTCTCTGAGTGTGGCATCATCAAGGTGTGCTAACTGCCCCTTGACCTCTGTCCCATCCACTTCCTCATCATCTGCTGCTTCCGACTGATAATCTGCAGGCAGACGAGTAAGAAGACAGTTACACCCGATCACCTCCAGTCCATGTTTCTCCCCCCGATTCGCAAGCAAACCAAAGACATCATCCTCACTGACCTTCTTGCAGCGCCGTCATGAATTCCCGGTTGGTCCTTAACTCGTTGATGAACTCGTCATTCTGGAGGAAGAGGGCGATGCGCTCGTCCTTGAGATACTGAGCCAGCTCCGCGTCGCTCTCGCCCACCGCCTCCCGGGCCAGCGCGTTCTCGTTCAGGCGCTGACTCAGCCGCTGCGGCGACAGCACCCCGACGCCCTGCGGAATGGAGGAGGCCGTCACTCGGGCGCTCGAGCGGCGGCCGTGTGCGGACTGCGTTTGTTCGAGCGCGCGCGCGTGCGTTTGTGTGTGCGTGTGCGTGTGTGCGTGTGTGTGCGTGTGTGCGTGTGTGCGTGTGTGCGTGTGTGCGTGTGTGTGTGTGTGTGTGTGTGTGTGTGTGTGTGTGTGTGTGTGTGTGTGTGTGTGTGAATGAACACAAAAACCTTTGTATAGTCACTGCATCATCTACAACCTGTATATGTATATGATAGTAAAATTACAGTCATTAAAAATGATAACTTCTTCACCCATAATGACGGCAGCCTGATTTTATAAAGTAATATGTGACGTCCAAGAATTCAGAGGACGTCTACCTGAAATTGGGCATTTTTCCATTCATTTCAATTATCTATACACTACAAAGACACCCAAAAACAATACAGACAATGCCATCATAACACTTTTTTTTATGTTTATACAGCGGTTCAGAAGGTAATAAAGACACTTTGAACGTTCACCCAGACACTGATGTAGGTGAAAGGCAGATAGAGAATCACCTGATCCGAGTTGTAGGTGAGCCTACACTCCTCGTCCTCGCTGTCGGACACATAGGTAGTGGGCTTGTAGGGATGGTGCCCCAGGTGATCCAGAGGGTCGCTGTGACAATCCTGCTGATAATTGGCCCTTATCACCGACTTCTGGCGCTTGATCCAGCGCTTCCTGGCCCTGGCCGCGTGAGCCTTGTCGATGCGGTAACGAAACCTCGCCTTGGCCTGCACCACCCACGACCGCAGCCACACGCCCACTGTTTCCAGGCACATGCTCGCTCACTGTCCCTTCGACTAGGGCTGCGAGCAAAACCTGCGCTGTGTTCTGAGGCTGCGTGTGTGCGACGGTGAGCTGCAGGTTCCTCTGCGCTTTTCCGAGCGAGCGGCCTGCGCTGTGGACCAGTTCTCACGGCACTCGCACGTTTCAACGCAGTCGTTGCCGAACGTTTTTCAATGCTAGTTGTCCAAACTTCTTCTACTGTTCTTTAATCTGCCTGAAGATGTTATTATCTGTGTTCTGTTCTTCTGAAAAAATGGATTTAAAACAATATATCACTAAGCAGAGATGCCACACAAGCAAGATAAAAAAAACACTTCCCAACAGACTTCCAACGTGAAGCAGAAGGTAAATCTTCCCGATTTCAATGGACTTCTCTATCAAGGCATTCCGCTGGCACCAGGCACTGGAAGCCGTCGGCGCTATTTCTGCCTCTTCTGCTGCACTAAAGCTGATAGGATCATGCTTCACCGTGCGCAGGCGCGCGCGCGCGCGCGCGTATGTGTGTGTGTGTGGGGGGGGGGGTGCGTGCGTGTGTGCGTGTGCGTGTGTGTGTGCGTGTGTGTGTGTGTGTGTTTGCCTCTTTGTGTGTGTGTGTGTGTGTGTGTGTGTGTGTGTGTGTGTGTGTGTGTGTGTGTGTGTGTGTGTGTGTGTGTGTGTGTGTGTGTGTGTGTGTCTGGACAGAAGGAGAGATATGAACGATTTTTTTCAACTTCATCTAAATATAAATTAAACAAATAATATCGTTTTTTAACGCATCCTACAAAAGAAAAGGCACATCTGCCAATAAAAAATCTCAATTCAGCACAAAAAAACGGGAAAACTTATTCCATATGGCAAAATATTTTGCTGTGGTTATTGACAAGATTATGAAAATATCACTGGTAATAAATGGTAATGAAAATGATAAAATCGCGAGGATAACATCAACTCCAGTCAATATAAAAAGCGAATTTGGGCACAATAATAATTCCAAGAAAAAATCGCCGACACCTCTTCGCAAACGCCGGGATGGTCGAGAATCCCTTTTGACACTTCATCGGTTATCGCCGACCACTTCACCCACTTCAATAAGGTCGTCTGGAAAATTCCGCGCCGCCCTGGATGCAGCCGCAGCTCCTCTGTGGCTCAGATAAATTCCAGGCTTCCCCGAATAAAAGCCAATCTCGAAAATGAAATTCGAGAGACCCATACGTGAGCGGATTGGACTTCTGCGGGAAGGAGTGGGCTCTTCCCGGTCCGTGCGGGAGGCTGCACTGGACTCTTCTGTTTTATGCCAATAACTGTACGAACATGGTTGTTTAAAGATATGACAATATTATCAATATTCTGAGGTAGGCAAGCGGTATTTTGAAGCATCGGCGGTGAGGTATCTATAGTGGGTTGAAGAGTAATACCAATGCAGTATGTCATTTAATGTACAGCCAGTAGCAGTACTATCGGGAGGTGTTTTTACTTGGTCTATTCGGTTTGATTATTATTTAAGTTCTCATTTATATCAGTTAATACATTTCTTTTTCTTTTTCAATATCATATAATTCAGTTGCAATATTAAAGCAGCTCTCATGCTCTCCAAAGGTTAACAATTACACTACACTAAACTGACAAGACAGCGATGCTTTATTCAACAACGATACTAGAAAATCGCCATCCAGTCCGCTTCTGACTACGACTTGGAAAGCGGCTTAAGAAACTACCGACATCTTTACCGGTTGTTTCAAAAGCATCAGCATCAATAGTTCCTGGAGTGGTACTTACGGCGATGTGGCCAGCGATATTGCCCGTCGTTGATAATAATCATAACCAATAATGAAAGATGACGACAGTGGTTTACAATACTGGCATATACTTCATCACATTCTTTCGCCTGGATATTCTTGTAGTCAACAGCCATCGACAGCCAACGGTAACAGATCTAACAAACTATCAGTTACCAATTCACAAAAACATCACTTAATCGCAGAGCTCTTAACAGGATTTGAGTCTTCATCCCTCCCTTTTCATCCCCACTTTCACCTCCTCCCGCACCCTCTCCTTCCCAACTCACTGCAACACCTCCGCCAGCAGAAGCAGAAGCCGGGCATACCAGAATAAAATCAATGGCGTGTCGGGCACGAGTGCAGGCGGCCGCGAAGAGCGACGCCAAAACTGATAGGATATTTTCAGAGGATCCTCTACAAAGCAGGCCGACTTACACATTCCCAATTTAATTAGTATAACTTTTCTACTTTCAGGGAGTGCTCACAGTATTTCTATGGTTACCAAGAATCATGATGCAAAGGTCTAGAGCGCCTCACCACACTGGCACGACAGAAGAAGTACGGCCTGTAGTCTCGGGCAAGAGTTTTATACTAGCCTACCGTCACAACCTCGTACGAACTATCATGGAGCAGACAAACTTAAGTACATCCATTCAGGGTGCACCAGGCGTCATTATCAATATCTGGCACCTCATTCCCCGGCGCACGGGGGAGGGCAGTGGGTATACTCCACAATCTATTTGTTATGGGTCACGTGTAACTTCCCCCCACCCCGAGCCGCCTGACCGGCCACCACTTGAGATAACCGCCTCATTCCTGATAACCAACGGGTAGTAGCAAGGAACTCCCTCGTTTGGCAGAACTGTGTGTGCGATCGACAATTACAAGTCAACCAGGATGACGGCAAGGACAAATGCGTCTCGGCTAAACAGTGAGACTAAGAATGTTTTCACTTCTACATGGAGTGGATACTAATACAACTCAAGCACTGCGCAATATCTGTTAACTACTTTAAGGGCTGCAAATTTACCATTATCTCAAATAAATAAATGTAAGAATATACATCATAAGAAATAAAGAAAGACAATATGACCAACATAAATCTAAAATCAAACCTGAGTCCACACTGACACCGCGCGCTTCTGATTCTAGACGATTCTTTTTTTGAGTACTATGGCAAGTCCGACTAATTCTTTTTTTCAGGAAATCCTTAAGGCCCTTTTCAACTTTGAAAAGAACAATGCCCATTTAACCCAAATTACAAGGGAGAGCTAAAACAGATCGTAACAATTCTGGTTAAACGCGTCTGTATCTATGATGAAAAAATGTCTTCTGGTGTATCCGAATGGATACAGTAATCACGTAACTCCTTGTGTTTTTGATAAACTATATTACATTACAATCAAATCTGAAATGTTTAAGTTTCCTGTTAGTTTTAATCTGTTGATCGTCCCATAAAGTAGCCAATAAATCTGAGTTCCGATCCTTTCTTCGAGTTATCACTGCCTAGTTTGTGCCTCGTGGGAACCATACAAGGGTACTAGAACAGGGCACACATGTCAGTTTAGTCCTCTCTCACCATTCTGCATGACTGCCCTGGAGCGGGAAATTTGTAATATGTTTGCCGGGTGGTCGTAACATTACATTACAAGCATATTTTGTAATACACCAGATAACATATTCACATATTTCCCGAAAACTGCATCATTTCTAACACACTGCAAAATTTACACTAACTATATTCTACGTTTATCGACAAGAGACCCTGTATCTAAGACTAAGCCATCACAATGTTTTGTTTACATTTGCAATTCGTTGATTTTTTCGGCGAAAACTGGCGATAATGCTTTATACAAAATCTTGTGTCTAAAAAAACATCCAATCAGTTTAGTTTTCCGTTCTACTAATGTGCGATATCATAGCAAGAACTAATCTTTGCTCTGGTTTGCTTTATCACATTTAGTCTGGTACGATTTTGGTATATTTGCAGCACCTTTATCAAATGTGGATGTCATTGGCCGCAGAGTTTCCCCGCCGTAAGGAAGATTCGTCGTGATAGGTTGCGCTTCAGATAACAACTTATCATATAAGTTCGATAAGGAAATCTGGGTCATCGTTAATAAGTCTGTACCTTCGCTGCGCGTCCGCATACCCTGGATTTCTCGTCCAAATTCAGATCGCACGAGAAACCGACGCACCCCATATCGTAAATTTACGTTTATACCATAAATGGGGAGGAAGCAGCAAACTACAGCATCACTTTCGCCGCCCTTTATACGTGGACAAAGGAAAAAAAATCCTTTGAGATACGGGTTCGCGCCCTTTCGGTTTGGGGCGCAATATGGAAGGATAACGGTTAATTGATGGTGAGAAAATCATGAAGAACCGTATCTTGTAATACTTTAAAGGCTATTCCCGAACGAAAATAAATTGTTCACGTCGTTACTAGGAATATTTTTACATTGAAGAGTGGTGTAGAAGACGAGGGACTGAGACAAACAATTTAATATGGATTATCATCCTTACAATAATCAAAATCATTTTAATTCTCCTTATGACGATATTCGAAATTGTGCTTCTCATAAGAAATGAGAAAACTGTATTATATTTTTGAACACTTTTCTTATCTAAAGATGATGGTGCAGAAGATAATGGGACCGTTGGCCTGATTCTGGTGCTAGGTAACTATCAGTCTAGTTATGGCCAGAAAGGAATGGAGATGACACAACCTCCCTAACTGTCAGAAGTGATTCACAGAAGCTACAAGGCGCACGAATGTAACGTTATTTGTATTTTTATACAAGGCGTGCAATTAATCCATACAGGTTATATATACACAAAGGTTGATAAAAAAAGGCCTAATTTTCTCTGAATACTATAAGTGAATATAGCAAATACAGCTCTAATGACGTCAACAAAGGGAGGGAATCGAAACTATTCGGCTTGTTGTCCAATGAAATGTTCAGCGAAGTGCCTAATTTCTTCCTTCTATGTTTGCCCATGTCACTCCTTTTCTCACTGATACTGATTCTCTTTCTCTCCCTGCCCCCCCCCCCCTCCATACATACAAATATATGTGCAATTTAATTACAGAATATAATATCTTCATCTCACTTATCTATAAAATAATCCTATAATTTTTCACTGCACTTCAAAAAATATTTTCACCTGGACTACAGCTGCTTTCTGGCCAGCGCCCAGACCAGAGGACATGGCGTGCTCGAGGCTATGCAGGTGTACGAGTTTCCATGCGTGTGTGACGGTCGCGGACGGACGCACGCGCGGGCGGACGGACCAGGACGGCAAAATTTTCGCTGAATGAAACGGAGAGTGCTTTAAGGAGGACGGCTGTCGCAGAGTAAATAAACAAGACTGGTGCCTATGTTACGATCATGAACTAAGTAAGATATTGTATATGTACGTGGGTGAGTGTGAGTGTGTGTATTATATAGTATATACAAAAAAAAGGAAAAAAAAAAAAAAAAAAAAAACATTGCTGTGAAAAGTCCCGATCCAGCACAAGCACCAACGTCACCAGTATTTCTCTAAAATGCAAAAAAACTGGACAGTCGTGTTTGTCCTTATAACGGGGTTCTAATCCCACTCGCAGCAGCAGTAGCAGCGTCTCTTTTCCTAGACTCGCTGATCGACAATTCACGAACACGAAAGGGAAGTTTCTCGGCTTGCTTTTGAGCTGAAGACCAAACTAAGTAAAGGTCGTTTCGTATGAAAGAAGAAAAATGTCAGTTCGTATTTATAACCCTTCCCGCGTCATTACCTGCCAGCTCTTTGTTGTCAGTCGAGCAGAGTAATAG
>NC_051401.1:37946211-37955754 GCF_015228065.2 Penaeus monodon | reverse complement strand
TCTTCCTCCTCATAATTTACCCCAACGACGTTTTTCTGGGATGTTCCTGATGACACGGTATCTTGTCGCTAAGGATCCCTTGCGAATCGCCTTAAGACCGGTTATAATAGCTAAGACTGGTTCATTAGGATTCGCAGAGTACGTCAGACGGCACAGGTGCTGATGGCCTCCTTCACCAGATGAAGAACATTTCCCAATCGGGATCAAGATAATGGAAGGGGGAAATGCATTACAATTTACATAACGTTTACATTACATTACCATAGGGGCCATCCAATCGAATACTTGCTTAACATGGAATCTCGCGCCACCTGATTTTCTGCAGGAGTCAGAAGCTTCTGACATCTAGACTTCCCTAATTTTCGGCGGTCGATAATGCTTCTCGAAGGCGGCGGAGGCAGGGATCCGAGATTACATAAACGATGAATCATGTATATTTTCACAACTTCGCCCTTACATCCAGTTATATGAGCACCTTGGACGCCTCTCCAGGCGCAAGGCTTCTATGCTCACTTCGATAACGATATATTTTGCTCCATATTACGAAAGTGTTATATAGGCCGTGCATTTGGAACACGATCTTCGGAAATACTGGCAGAAGAAGAAGGAGTAGCGAGGGGATATTAGGCCTGGAGAAGCTCATTGCAAAAGTAATAATCATAATTCCTCTGTCTACTGCGCTACCCCACATGTTTCTTTCCCCGACTCTTTATATCAGCATCTTTGAATTCTATTTTGCCTTTGTCGTTATATGTGCCTGTGCATTTCCTCGGGTTTTCTTCGCTACATAAGAGCTTTCCACTCTCGTCTTTTCAGCTGTGTTCATCTTCCCTCCATTTCTCTCCTCTGTACTTTCATCACCGTCTCACCCCGATACTTGGTTCAGTCATAGTATATTTTTCCTATTTGTCTGTCTCTACATAAACTCTGCTTTGCTTCTATATCTACCGCGTCACTACTTCTGCCACCTCCCCAGCCTTAAGGAATAACTGAACGCCGGCGGATTAAAATAACGCGAGCCGAGTCGAGAACAGCAGGAAATACAGCTTGGAGAATATTTCCAGGAAGGGTCGTGTTGTAGCACCCGCGTCCTCTCCTCGGCCTCATACCTAGCGCCGAGATCTTTTGGGATTCCCGACAGCATGTAGTCAGGAAAATGTCTGCCTTGCTCTTTCGTCAGCACAAAATTCCTTTAGTGAACGGGGCCTTGCTGAATCGGATCTTTGGTCTGCAAACGAATTGTTCTCAGCAGATTGTACTGAACGCAGCAGATGTAGCGTGCTTTAATGTCAAGGTGATTCCTTTCAATTTTTATGATTTAGCCGTCTGGCCCCTGCCGGTTCTATAAAAGATATATGTGTGTGTGTGTGTGTGTGTGTGTGTGTGTGTGTGTGTGTGTGTGTGTGTGTGTGTGTGTGTGTGTGTGTGTGTGTGTGTGTGTGTGTGTGTGTGTGCGTGCGCGCGCGCGTGCGTGTGCGCGCACTTACGTAGGCCAATTGGTTCTTCAACAGCATTTCACAAATTTTCACCACGATTCGCGCAAACGCAGTCTCCAGATTTCTGTTGAGCAAAACTATAACAGTGGAACTGTTTTTTCACGTTTCGACAATACTGAGTTTGGCCCAGCAGTCTTTCTCTTTATTACGAGCATATGTATATACTATGCAATGCATTACACTCACGGAGGCTTTTACTTCCAGCTCAAAATTAAATGCTTCGTTTAATATCCCCTATTATTATTTTTTTCCTTAATTTCGATACGTTTTTTGACTCATGGGGTAATAGCTGTAATAGCTCGGCCATAATTCGTGTCAAGTTCTGCATTCCGATCACATTATACACCACCTAACGCACACGCTACGTGTACCGTATCGAACATGGACAATCAAAACAGAATAGTACGATGGGAAGAAAAATGACTTGTCTGTCTTGACGTAGCGAACCAGCCCTGGCCGATCCCCAACCCGGGGCAGGGCGTGGACCTTGTCTCGAACACAAGGAGGCACAGCAATAGCCTTATTGCCTTCTGTCTCTGCAGCGGTCGGGGAGCACCTCGGTCTCGGACTTCTGGTCCTTGATGCCTTCGCCCTGAGCACAAATGTCCACAAATACATTTCAATCTTCTCCCGACAAGCCTTACTTGAAAAATACCTTGATGTGTGTCACCTGTCACATCTCTCTCCCTCCCTCTTTCCCTTTCTTTTTTCTTCTCTCTCTTTCTCTATCCCTCTCTCCTCTCCCCTTCCCCTCTCTCTCTTATTAGTTTCTTTTCGACATTTAACATTTACTCCTCATTCAAACACACTGCGGCATTATTATTACAAAAAAAATGGATTGAGAGAGACTAAGAGACAGAAGAATGGAGAGAGAGAGAGAGAGAGAGAGAGAGAGAGAGAGAGAGAGAGAGAAAAGAGAAGAGAAGAGAGAGAGAGAGAGAGAGAGAGGAAGAGGGGGGGGGGGGTAAAAACACGAGCAAGACAAGAATGTATTATTACGTCACCCTCGCCCTGAATCACCCTAATAAAAAAAACAAGTTCGGTAAAACCCAATCAAGTGGCCCAGGGGGGACCCGTGCTTTGCGAGGGGCGGGGCTCTGTGTTAAAAGGGGAAAGGAAAAAAATTTTGGGAAATCATTCTTCCTGATAACGAGTGGAAAGAACAGCAAACTTAAGCTCTCTGCCCCCCCCCCCTCCTCTCTCTCTCTCCTCTCTCTTCCTCTCTCTCTCTCTCTCTCTTTCCCTCTCTCTCTCTCTCTCTTTTTTTCCCCTTCTTCTCTCTCTCTCTCCCCCTTTTTTTCTTTTCTCTCTCTCCCCTCTCTTTTTTTTTTCCCCTTTTTCCCTCTTTCCTTTTTTTTTTTCTTTTTTCTCTCTCTCCTCTTCTCTCCCCCCACCCCCTCTCTCTCTCTCTCTCTCTCTCTCTCTTTTTTCTCTCTCTCTTTAAATCTATGTTTTTTTTTAACCTTTTAAACGCTTCCCCTCATTGCATCTTTGCTATAAAATATTGATATTGTCATTTTAAATTTTTCACACATCAAATAATTTATAAATACCGTCTTTATTATCATAATCATAATCGTTGCCTTTATTATCACAATCATAATTGTTGTCTTTATTATCATAATCGTATTTTTATCATAATTGTTGTAGTTGTTATCATTACCAGTAATATCATTATCATTTTCATCATACAATAATCATCATTGCAGGTGTCTTCAGTACCAATATGAATAATTTCGCTAGCAGCACTGTTATCATTATTCATACTATAATCATTATAAGTTATTACAAAAGCATCACTAAATATCAACCCTAAAATATTAACAATATTAGCATCACCACCGCCATGATCCTCCACCACCTCCTCACGAGTTGCTTTGACTCGCAACTTTTTCCTACGGCCGCTCCGAGGCCGACGCCTCTGAATGGGAGAACCTGACCGGGAGAAGTGGCTGGCGATGACGAAGCCCGAGGGCCTCGCGGGCGAAAACTGCGCAACTGCTCCACAAAAAAGGATTGAATCGAAACTGAGGATGGTTCATATTCTAAACGGGCCTGGAGGGTTACTCTCTTGCACGCACGCACGCACGCACGCGCACACACACGCGCACACACACGCGCACACAACCACACCACCCACACACACACACACCACACACCCCAAAACACACCACAACCAACACACACCACACACACACACACACCCAAACACCCCACCACCAACACAAACAAATAGACACAGTGCCAAGGTTCTGCCTTATTTGGGGACAAGAAGGGCAAGAGAACATAAACAAAGGCCGGGAAGGCGAAAAGTACTTTATATATAATACTGCATAAAAACACTAAACCCGAAAATAGTTTTTTGATATAATACATAAAAAAAGTTCCGCAAAAACGCTGCAAAATTAGGGCCCCTTTGTTACCGATAATATTTAAAAAAACAAATAAATAGTCAATGGCAAGTGCATTAATATTAAGTTGTCGTTTTACAAAATACAAATACTACATATCATTCCATCAGCCAATGAGAGGAACATGTAGGCGGAAACTATGGCAAAAGGATGGCTATATCTTGAGAGAGAGAGAGAAAGAGAGAGAGAGAGAGAGAGAGAGAGAGAGAAGAGGGAGAGAAAAGAGAGAGAGGAGAAGAGAGAGAGAGAGAGGGGGAGGAGAGGGGAAGGAGAGAGAGAGGGAGAGGGAGGCATAGGGAGAAGAGAGGAGAGGCGAAATAGAGACAGAATATAGAGAGAGGATGGACCGGAAGAGACCAGAGGGCAGCACAGAAACAAAGGGAGAACGAAGAGAGGAGAATGGCAGTCGAACCCAGAGTAACTCCAGCGATGGCCCCGTCCCGGAAAGGGCTCTCTCAGGCAGATTTATCACCCTTTTTTGCCCCCCTCGCCCCCCACCGGGTTTTCTCCCCCTTGCCAGTATCGCTCGACCCCGATGCTTTTTTTCCCTCTGCCTGTCAGCCTGTGTGTGTGTCTATCTGCCTGTCTATCTGTCCGTGTGTCTGTCTGTCTGTGTCCGTCTGTCTGTTTGTGTCTGTGTCTGTCTGTCGGTGCCATCCGCTTGGCCCCAGCGTGTCCTTGTTCGCCGCCATTCACCCGAGTCTGGTGAAGCTCCAACAAACAGTCGCTGCTGCTTCGTGATTCTACTGAGGCTGGCGACGGATGTTCTGATCGTAGTTATCATGCTAGCAATTTTCTGACATATCTAAATGTAGATTGAATGTTTGTTTGTTTTTCTCCTTTATCTCATTTTTCTCTCTCTTTCTTTATACATTTGCATCAGCCACGACCGTCGCCAGCTTGTCTTTCCAATCGTCTTCGATCAGCCCCCCAAACTGTCTTCCCCAAACAAATATTCATCTCCCTTTTCAAAGCCCGTGCCCCAAAGTGACACGAAACAAACCCCAAAAGAGAATAAACACCCTACAAGAATGAAAAAAATACGTTTCGAGCAGCATTAACTCCTCTTCAGTGATAATCATTACAATTACCCATCTGGATAGAACCAGAAGTTGGCCTCGCCCTCCTCGACGCCGCCGCCAACCCATGCTACCAATCCCCGCCATCCGCGCGCGTCTCGACTGCGTCTTGTGAAGTATAAACATATTAACGCAGAAGACGCCTGTTATTTTTTTCAATCGACCCTCATCGGATACAATGAAGACTGTACACAATGAAGATTGTACATGTAAATGAATATATATTTTGGTCGTGTTAATTTTCCCGGAGACTGGGCTTGACTAATAACTAACAACTTCAAAACAAAGACGACTGGTTCACATAAAAAAGGTTGTTGTAAATATATAATTCATCATGGACCTAAGCTTCTCGACGTCATACGCATAACTTAAATATACATTAATGCAAACACACACATAACCAGACACACACACGCGCACTAACGCATATAATATTACTTTTTGTGGTGTGTGTGTTTTGTGTGGTGTTGTGTTGTTGTGTGTGTTGTGTGTGTGTGTGTTGTGTGTTGTGTGTGTGTGTTGTGTATGGTGTGTGTTTGTTTGTATTATTTTGGTTTTAGGGATGTTGTATGTATGAGTATGTATTATTATGTATGTATGTTGTATGTAGTTTTGTATGTATGATGTAAAATGAATGTATGAAGTATGAATGTTGAAAGTTTATGTATGTTTTATGTTGTATGTATGTATGTATTGTGGTGTGTGTGTGTGTGGTGTGTGTGTGGTGTGGGGGGGGGGGGGAGGGGGGGGGGGGGGGGGGTGGTGTGGGGGGGTGGTGGGTGTGGTGTGTGTGTGTGTGTGTGTGTGTGTTGTGTGGTGGTGTGTGTTGGGGGGTGTGTGTATATGGTTTTTTTTTAAGTTGTATGTATGTATGTATGTT
This sequence comes from Penaeus monodon, assembly GCF_015228065.2. Taxonomy (NCBI): domain Eukaryota; kingdom Metazoa; phylum Arthropoda; class Malacostraca; order Decapoda; family Penaeidae; genus Penaeus; species Penaeus monodon. The sequence goes on along the minus strand of NC_051401.1, from coordinate 37,949,888 downwards.
GTATGTATGTATGTAGGTAGTATGTATGTATGTGTATATTTTTAATATATATTAAAATAATATATATATAAAAAAATTATAAATATAATTATATTATTATATATTAATTAATATGTTGTGTGTGTGTGTGTGTGTGTGGTGTGTGTGTGTGTGTGTATGTGAATCTATAGGTATATCTATTTGTTATAAATGTATACTATACGTTGTGGATTATATATTAAAATTTTAAAAATATATTACATATATATATATTTTAATATATATATATATTAATTTTATATCTGGTCTGGTGGTGGGTGTGGTTGGGGGTGGTTGTGTGTGTGGGTGTGTGTTTGTGTGTGTGTGTGTGTGTGTGTGTGTGTTTGTTTGGGTGTGTGTGTGTTTGTGTGTGTGTGTGTGTGTGGGTGTGTGTGTGGTGTGTGTGTTGTGTGTGGTGTGTGGTGTGTGTGTGTGTGTGTGTGAGTATATGTATATGTATAAAAATTTCATAAATACATACATAATTTTAATATATATTTTATATATAATTATAATATATATTAATAGATTAACTTTTTTTAATATATATATAGTATTATATATATTATAGATAAAGGGTATAATATATAGTAAATATTATTAGTATAATAATAATATATTAAATATATTATAATATTAGATTATATTTTATATATATTTTTATAATTATATATGTATAAAGTATAAAATTTTTTTATTTATTTTTTTTTTTTTTAATGTTTTTTTTTTTTTTTTTTTATGATTGGGATATATAAAAATTAAATTATTATATAAAATAATTATAAAATATAAATTTTTAATATTTAAATAATATATATAATATATATATATATATATTTATTATATATATTAAAATTATGTATGTAGGTTTTTATTTTAAATAAATATATAACAAAAAAAAAAAAAAACAAAAAAAAAAAAAAAAAAAAAAAAAAAAAAAACCACAAAACACACCACACAAAACAAACCCACAACACAACACAACACACACAAAACCCACACCACACCCAACCCCAACCAGACCCGTATATTTATAATTAAATAAAATAAATATTAAATTAAAAAAATTATATTTTTACCCCCAACTTTGGTTAATATAAAAATAGTAACCATGATTCCCAAAAACAACAACCCCCACAAAAAACCAAAAACAACATAAATTATTATAATTAATAATATTAAAATAAAAATTATATTATATAATATATATATAATATTATTTTATATATTAAAAATAAAAACATAAAAATTACATATAATAAACATAAATTTTCATATATAAAAAAAAAAAAAAAAAAAAAACAAAAAAAAACAAAAAAAACAACAAAAAACCCCCCCCCCAAAAAAAAAAAAAAAAAAATTTTTTTTTTTTTTTTTTTTTTTTTAATTATAAAATTATTTAAATTATTTAATAAAAATTTAAAAATAAAAATATATAATAATTTTAAAAAAAAACTAATAATAAATAATAATAAAAATTTTTATAAAAAAAAATAAAAAAAAACAACCAAAAAAAAAACCAAAAAAAAAAAAAAAAAAAAAACAATTATATATAATTTTGTTATGCTGTTGTGTTTTATGGTTTTTTTGTAAGTATATTTAAGTATTATGGGGGAAGTTTTGTATGATAATTATATATTTACAACAACCCTTTTTTATTAAAATTTCCCTTTTTAATTTTATATTATCAAGGTTAAAATTAACACAAAATATATATTTATTAATTACAAATTTCATTGTAATTCATTTATCATATTTTTTAAAAAAAAAAGGGTTTTTTTAATTGTTTATATTTTAAAAACCATCAACCCCATCTTTACATTCCCTCAAAACACCCCAAATTCGCTACCAATTTTAAATTTAAATATTAAAATTAAATTAAATATTTTTTTATTTTTAATGTTTTTATTCCTTTTTTTGCTGCAACTTTTTCATCAAATAATAATATTTTAAACATTTCCCTACAAACTAAACAACTACTCTCTATAAATTTAAAAAAAGAAAAAAATAAAAAAGGAAAAACAACAACACACAAAAACAAAAACACAAAACACACAAACACCGCCCACCCCAAGTAAACACAACACACACGTTTGGAGTTACAGATTGGGGGAAGGGGAAAGGAATGGGAAGGGGGGGAAAGAAAAAGAACAAAAAAAAAAAAAAACAAGGGAAAATGAAGGGAATAGAAAAAAAAAGGGGGAGGAAGAAGAAGATAGGGGTGAGAGATATGGGGAGAGGTAAAAAGGGGGGGGGCAAAGGCAAAGCTGATAAATCTGGGGCCCTTTTTTTCTTCCCTTCCCTTTCCCCCCCCCCCCCTTTTCCTCCTCCTCCCCTTCCTTTTTCCCTCCCCTTTCCTTCCTTCCCCCCTTTTTTAGTTGTTTTGTCATTTTATTGAATGTTTTTTGGGTGACGTCGAGAAGCTTAGGTCCTGTGATTTATATACAACCCTTTTGTGAACCATTCTTTTGGTTTCATTTTCAACCCCCCGATTCCCCTATATTTTTTTGTAAAACTCTCATTTTCCCATTTTCCTGGTCATGCAAAAATCTCGCTTCTCCGTAGTTTTTTTCTCCCAACCATCGGCCCGCATCGCGGGTTTCTTCGCCGCGTCGGCACCCTTCTTCTCCAGGTTTTTTTTTCCTGGAGTTTTGCTTCAACTTTTTCGTCATCTTCTTCTTTTTTCTTTCTTTTTTGCTTCCCGTTTTCCCTGGGCTTTCGTTTATTTTAATCGTTTGCCGCTGATCAAGCATTGGAAACTCGCCGACGTCGTTTCCCCTCTTCAAAAAAACAAAAACAAAAATTCAATCTCTTTAATTAAAAAGTCATTATCTTCGATCCGTCGCCTCGGTAGGCAGCATTGTTCTACCAATCGGTTGGGAAAAAGGGTGGGAAGCGGTTTTAAAAAGAAAAAACAAGAAAAAAAAAAAAGAAAGCAGGAAAAAAGAAAGAAACAAAGGGGACAGGGGGGAAAATGGGGTGAATGGGGGAGGGTGAAAAGGAGGGGAAAGGGGGGGGAAGGATAAAACCGAAACCCGGGCCCCCCCGGCACCGGGGGAAACGACCTTTCCCTCCCCCTTTTCCCCGTCCCCCCTTTCCCCCCCTCCCTTTTCCCAAAACCCCCCCCCCTCCCCCCTCTCTTTTTTTTTCCTTCTCCCCCCCTTTTTCTTCCCCTTTTTGGGTTTCCTCTTTCCTTTCCCCCTCTTCTCTTTCTCCCTCCAAATAGCTTTGTTTAAAAATTTCAGGGAAAAATTAAAGGGAAAAGTCCTTTGATGAAAAATTTTTTGATTTGCTAAAAATTTTTTTAAAATTATCGAAAAAAAAGGTTCCGTTATGTTTTTTGGGGAAACCCTTGGTTTTTAAAAATAAATTTGGTTATGTTTAAATTAATTTATGTCTTTCCCCCGGCCTTTTTTAAAACCCCCCCTTCCCCCAAAAGCGGGAAAGGGGACAGGGCATTTGGGGTTTTTGGGGGGGTGTTTTGTGGGGGGGGGGGGGTGTTTGGGGGGTTTGGGGGGGGGTGGGCGGGGGTTTTGGTGGGGGTTTGTGGGATTTTTGCGGCAAAGAAGGGAAAAAACCCCCTTTATCCCGTTTTAAAAAACGAACATCCCCATCCTTAATAAAAAATTTTTGGATTTCCAGGCCCGGTGGTTGAGGAA
>NC_051401.1:37937133-37946111 GCF_015228065.2 Penaeus monodon | reverse complement strand
GGATCACAAAAATTGGTTCCTTTGGGCTGGAAAAATAGAGTTTTTAAAGAATTTGTAAAATGGACAGGGACGTGTGGAAGAGGGAGAAAATGTTGGGGGAGGCAGTATTATGTGAACAGTAAGGCTAAAAAGCATAATAAGGAGGAAGCGTTTGGGGGGTAAAACGTCTTCATTACGGGTGATGGTAAGCCGGAGTTTTGGGGATAGAAACAGTCAGCCCCTCAGGGTCCTCTTGGAGGTAAGGGCTTTACAAAAACAGGAATACCGTGCCCATGGCTCCCTCAGGCCCTTCAGGACTGGCACAAGCCACCCCTTCCCCCTTTCTGCACGGCTTCTCGCACCTTAGGATGTAGATATTGAAGGGGCTGGAAAGGGACGGAAACGAAGGCAGGAGGGAAGAGAGACCATGCAAAATTAGTTGAGTCAAGTGCTGAGGCCCAAGGCTAGGGAGATCCCTAGCATTGGACCCCAGTCTCGCTTCCTAACCTCCAAAAGATAATGGGGGGGGGGGGGATGAGTAGCAGCAAGGGCTGGGGTCCAAGGTAGGGGTGATACCCTACATTGGGCCTAAGTCCCCACCTCCTAAGCCCCCACGACAAAAAGCCAGGGATTGGAGCGATGTATTGAAAAGGAAATCCCCATACACCAGTTTGCCAATGATGATGGTTAATGGTTAATTTGGTTAAAAGCAAGAAAATGTCTAGACATCTAAGGTCATGTAGCACTATAGTTAATTTGTTACGGAAGGGTGGTTGAGTTAGTGATTAGTTGCTAAGCTGGGCAAAGGAATTGGTGAGTGCAAGGGTTAGAGTCGGGTTGTGGTAAGGAGTTAATTAGATGGGGGGTATGTATGCGTTTTGAGAAAGAGAATGGGTTTTGTTGAAGCAGAAAGTGTGGGATTCTGTAAGGATGTCTGATAGGTTGGGAGGTGGGTGAAGGGAGGATAGGTGGGGGAAAGCAGAGGTAAAAAGGGGAAATGTGGGGAAGAGCAAAATGATAATTGGGGATTGGTATTGGGGGATGTGTAAGAAAGGTCTTCAAGGCATACAATAATGGATTATAAGAGGAAAGGATATGACAAAGGTCGGTCTTGGGAGCGGAAACCGCGAATTTTCCCAAATGAGGATAGTTATACTTTACTGATATAGATTGTAGTACGTGTTGGAGATTTTGAGGGGGAAGCAGCTAGAGGTGGGAAAAGGATTGAGAGGTCTGAGATGGGAGAGGTGTGGAAATTGGTGTTCTACTAGGAGGGGTATTAGGAGATGGGGGTCTGAGGAAGGGGATCTTGTGACATAAGGGATTCACGTGTGTATCGAGGAGGGAGGGGAAAGGGGGTAGAGGGGATGGTGGGAGGGTTTTATGGGGGCGGGGTTGGGGTCGGGGGGGATGGGCTGTGTTGGGAGGGGGTAGGAGGTTTGGGTTTTGTAGGGGGATATCGTTAGGAGGAGGATGGATATCACAGTTACTTGGTGTGTGGAAGGAGCAGGAGTTGAATTTGGAGGTTGAGTGCCCGTTTTCATTAGGTAATCTTGAATATTTTCAATGGTTTCTTCTTCTGATTTTGGGTTGGGGGAGTTTTGGGGGATAAAGATTTCTTGTGAGGGGGGAAGAGAGGATTGGTGTCTCAAGCATAGGAGCAAAGGAAAGTGGAGGTGATTGTGTGGTAGGGGAAGGGGGGGTGGAACGTTTGTTTCTGTCTGTTAGGGGTTGTGCGAGGAGGAGGGGGGAAAGGGTGTTGGGGGTTGTAGTGGTGATTGAAATTCTGTAGTAGAGATTGGAGTGTCTGGATTTAGGAGGGCAAAGTTTTTTTGACTGGGGAAGGTAGGAGGTAGAAGGGGGGGTTTAGATGTAGGGGGGTGGTTTAGGAGAATTGGTAGAATGAGTAGTATTACTGGAGTAAGGAGTAAGAAGAAACCACGTCGACGTGCTTCTTGTCGGGCTTCACGTATTTGTGAGTCCAAGTTTGAATCTGAGAGTTGCTACCTAAAGCCCTCAAATTTGTAGGTGGGACAGCCCCTATAAAATACATTATGGGAGCCGCCACAGTTGGCACATGTGCGTGATTGTGCAGGGCAGTTAGATCGGGTATGGCCAGGTTGGGCACATAGTGGGCATCTGGCTGGGGAACGGCAATGTTTGGCTGGGTGCCCCTTGACGCCAACAGTTTTGGCACTGACGTGGAGGAGGTTGGTATGGACGAACAGGGAGGGATTCTCCTCCTATGTAGACGTTAAAAAGGGAAGGTCATGTCTACGGAAGGTTTAATTTTTGGCTATGTTAGTGGGTTTTCTTTCGATGACCTCTGGGGGAATGGAGTAGCATTGTACTGATGTTGCATCATAGTCTGTGAGACAGGCAAGTAGATCTTCTCCACAATCTGACCAAACTTTGTCATAGATTGGGCAATTTGCTGGGGAGATTGAAACTGTTTTTCCCGGGGCAAGTATTAAGGTTGGATGGGGTTCTGCAAGGATGGGTTACCATATAGGTCAGTTTTGTTTTTGTTAATGCTATAGCTTGGTTTCCATGTTACGTGGGCAAGACGGGAGCGGTCGGGTCGGCTACGGAAAGAGACTTTAAACCCACTTGTTTTTGGAGACATTGTTGGAAGAGAAGGTGGTTTTCAGAGTAGGGAGCTGTGGAGGGATCACGAAAATCGGTCCCATTTGGCTGCACTGAAAGGGTATTCAAAATTGTTGGAGATAGGGGTATTAGAAGGCGGGGGCGTGACGAAGATGGAGTAGTGTTGAGGGAGGGGAGTGTTATGGAGAGGTGGTCAATCAGGCTGTAAGGTATTAATAAGGGAGGATGGGGTGGTTGATGTTGGAGGTTGTGGGGATAGAGGTGTTGAAGTTGAGCTTGTTGGGAGAGTGGAAATGTTCCTTAAGGGTTGATTGTTGGCTACTGTACTAGTAGGTATTGATGAGGGGGTAGTTATTGCAGTGTTCGGAGCCGTGGTCAGAGGAGAGCCTGGGGTCAGGGAATCTGGTGGGTTTACATCGTTGGGGCTATTTGATAAAGGGGCAAGCCTCATTGCCCCTAATAGTGGGGATAAGTTTTCATTACTGGCCATGGTAAGCCTGGATTATGTTGGGGATAAAAACAGTCCACCCCTCAGGGTCCCCTTGAGGGGTAAGGGCTAGATAACTAAATCAGGGGAATACCGTGCCTATGGCTCCCTCAGGCCGTTCAGGACTGGCACAAAGTCCCGCCTTTCCCTCCTTTCAGCACGGCTCTCACACCTTAGGAGGTGGGTAGCAGAAGGGTTTGGTGAAGGGCAGAAAAGAAAGGTGGGAAGGAAAATAAAGACATGCAAAAATTAGTTGAGTCGAGGGCTGAGTCCCAAGGTTGGGGAGTTCCCCATCATTGGGTCCCAGTCTCCGCCTCCTAAGCCCCCCCACGACAACAACGGGCAAGGGATTTGGGGGGGTGCCAATGATGATGAAACTGCATCACAATAAATAGTAAAATACTGTTGTGTCACATGTAGGATGTAACCCTGTGCTGATATCCATTTCAGGCAACCCATACCATTTATATTGCTGGGTATTCAAAGTGACACTTCCAAAAATGAACAATTCCTTGAAATTGCAAATAAATGCATGCATGTGCAGTCACATACCCTACTTCACGTACTACAAATCATGAAATGACGGCATATTTAAAAAATAAGCACAAGTATGCCCACAGTTTTTTTGGGAGACTGTACATAAATGTGCTCATCTTGGGAACTGAGGGAGTACTCAAAGCTCCCCCAGTGACACTTCAAAAAAATATATATATTTTTTACTGGATTTGAAGACTGCTTCACATTTACATTATTACTGTATTCCATAAACAGTTCACTTCACAAATCAAATTGAAAATATGAAATGAGAGGTTAGTGAAAGGCCAATATAGTGTGTATATATATATATATACCCAGCAGTTATGCCACTACATTCACCAAGATCATTGCACTCTTGTTGGCAACCAAAAAGTTGTAATGTATAATGGTGCAATGTTCCACCACACTAAATATTGTATTCTTTCATCCAACATTCTTGACACTACTGATTATGTATGTAGCCCAACTTAAGCTTGTGTATATTTCAGAAGAAAAAAAAAAATTCAAATTAATAGTAGTAGTAATAAAATAATAATAATAATAATAATAATAATAATAATAATAATAATAATAATAATAATAATAATAATAATAATATAACTAAAATTAATAACAATAACATAGAAACAACCTTTTACTTATTTCTAAATACATGTAATTCAATAAGTAATATCAACATTATCTGCATTATCGTCAGGAAAGGTCTAGGGAATACGAAACGTCTTTTGCATATTTAACCACAATCCAAAATCACCTGTAGAAACATACCAATCTTTTATTCTAAAATAAAAGCAACTTCATATAACAAAAAATGGTTAAGAACATTTATGTAAAACAAAAAAATCCAGATGATTAGTTTATATAAGTAGGCATATGTCCTTTTGAAATAAAAAGAAAATTGTATGGGGAACTTATGAAGTCACAAGCCATGAAAGAAGTCCTGCAAAATGTTTCATTCACAAACTTCACTCACTCTCAGTCACTCTCTCTCTCTCCCTCACTCCATATACATACACCAATCTTGGTGAAGGTGAACGAAACATGCAAGGCAAATAAACTTAGCCACATTCCCTTATTTTTTTTTTTTTCCCATCTCTCTCTATTAAAAGCCTGGTACTATGTGACCTTTAGATTTCATTTTTTCCATCTTCTTAGTCAGTCTTCTCTCCTTCTGAGCTTTTATATTTCTCTTTCTTCTTGCTTGTTTCTCCTCTTGTCTCTTCTGTACCATCTCCTTGCGATGTTCCCACTTCTTTGAACTCGTCTTCTTTCGCTTTTCTTTTAGCTTGATTGATTTCCTTAGTAAATCTACATCATCTCGAACCTGTTTCAAACAATGCCACAATTTGAAATGAAAAACAGTTCACTTTAAAATACAATATCAATCATTATGCTGCAGAACTTACTTCTTTATACATTCAGAAAACAATAACTGACCAAATTTCACAAAATAACTCAATATAAGAACCCTAAGAAGCTGAGGACTTGCCTCTCTGCAGTCCATAAAACACTTACCTTTTTCCCTTCAGCTTTCTGCATTGCCGAACTCCAAGCTGCTTCCTCCATTCTTTTTGCTGCCACGTCACCAGCACCTTTCTGCTCCAAATCTTTCCTCTGTCGGAAACAGAAGAAAATGGGAAATAGAAAAAAATATTACAACAGTTGCACTTATTCAGAAATCTTGTTACCTATATATTAACCCCTACGATCCAGCAAATCATGAAAAAATTTGGCTTGAGGGGAGAGTGATGTGAACATGCCATCATGAGATAATCTGGCAATGGGCAAGGGTGACAAAAACTTACTGTTATGTACAAAGCTCTTGGAGGGTGATTAGACTCAATTAGTAATTTGTAAGGGCTTTTGTTTATTTCCATTTATAAACGAGTGTGGAATGTATTATATATGAGCCATGACTGGAAGAATGCCACCTCCAGGAGGACGCTATTTTCATGCTCAGGATCCTACACTGTGACTGGCAGTGCAGGATGTAGTACAGAAAATTTAATATAACGAAAAAAAGTTACTTATTGTTTCTATTCTTGCACTGAGTTATGGATTGTCTAGAGAGGTGTGTCTGTACAAGGAAAAGTCTATTACCATCTGGATAAAGCAAATCAAATGACAAATAGACACTGGAATATGGCAAAAAAACTAAAAACTTATGCAGAAAAAGAAAAAAGAATATTGCAAAGGGGAGGCATGGAGTCATCACCAAACACGAGTGCTTTGCGTGCAGCTGGCCTAACAGCCATGCACCCACCATTGCAGCCAACCAATTAAGGGTAATGCCTGTATTTTGGGCCATGTGATGAAAGTGAAGCATCCAGATCCAAGGATTAAATCTCAAGTAAATCCTTGGATAATAAATGTAAGATTCAGGCTTGTGCCTCTCTTTAGAATATACACTTTTAAGTAACATAGGTTACTTTCTGTTAAAACATAAATAAATAAGTAAATAAGTAATTTAACAATGATGATGATTGATGATGATGATAAATAACAACAACAACAACAAAAACAAAAACAGTAATAACAATAGTAATAATTATGATAATAATAATGATGATAAATAATAATACTAATAATCATAATAATAATAACTAATAAATACATACATACAAAAAAATTAGTCCAAACCTTTTCCTTCTCCTTCAAAGTCTTGGCAAGCATCACTTTCAGATCTTCTGGCCTTAACTTTGTCTCCACACCCTGCAGTATGGGGGTATGCTCCGAGAAGTCAAATTTACTGTAGACAAGCTTCCCATGGATATTGTAGTAAGCTTTTCTTGCTTTCAGTTCAGCTTTTGGGAGAGAAAGATGATGACATTAAAGGTAACATCAGAGAAATATACTGTACAATTTACTTATTTGTTAGGGCTAAATACGTTTGAGGTATACTATACTTATTAAAAATACACCGGTTTATCTGTACAAGGGAAAAGGGAAAAATATACCAGAATGGGAGAGGGGGAAGATGAGTACAAAGAAGGGGAGAGGGGGGGGGGGAGGTGGAGGAAGAGGGAGGTGGAAGTGGAGGAGGAGGAGGAGGAGGAGGAGGAGGAGGAGGAGGAGGAGGAGGAGGAGGAGGAGGAGGAGGAGGAGGAGGAGGAGGAGGAAGAGAAGAAGAAGAAGAAGAAGAAGAAGAAGAAGAAGAAGAAGAAGAAGAAGAAGAAGAAGAAGAAGAAGAAGGAGGAGGAATAGTAAGAAAATGTGGAGGAGGAAGAAAAAGAAGAGGAGGAGGAGGAGGAGGAGGAGGAGTAAGAAAAGCTGGAGGAGGAAGAAAAAGAAAAGGAGGAGGAGGAAGAGGAAGAAGAATAGAAGGAAGAGGAGGAGGATGAGAAGGAGAAGGAGGAGGAGGAGGAGGGATGACGAGGAGGAGGAGGGAAGAGGAAGGAGGAGGAGGAGGAGGAGGAGGAGGAGGAGGAGGAGGAGAAGAAGAAGTAAAAGAAGAAGGAATACAAAAAAAAAGTGAAGGAATAAGAAAAGCAGAAAAAAAAGAATGGTTAGCCCATACCTTTGCGTTCTTCTTTGGCCTTCTTCTTCATCTCTTCTAGTTGGCCGAGGTCAGTGCGGAATGATTTTTTCTTCTTGGCCATTTTCTCTTTTCTTCTTTCAATAACAGTAATTTTCTTCTGTAGCTTCTTTTCTTGCCTTTCTTCTATATAATCTAACACACCTTTCTTTCTCTTTTCTGGAGAGAGACAGAGACAAAAGGGTGAGAAATTTATAGAAAGTTTGTAAGTATGTGGGTGTGCGTTTGTGGATGGGTGCGCATGAGTGTACGGGTAAGTAGGTGCGCGTGGGTGTAGGCTTGTGCGTGGGTGTAGGATTGTGCATGTGCATGTGTGTGTAGGGATGGGTATGTGGGGTAGGGTTTGGGGCAGTGGCACATGTGTGAGCTAGGGGAAGTCATAGAGAATGTGTGAGTGAGCTGGTGTGTTTACGTATGCATTTGTGCTAGACACAAGTGAAGTTAGTAATTCATGAATATCCAATGAAAATAACTAAAATCGGATTCAGATCTTTCTGCATCATACTCTCATGCCAATATCTCTAGGGTATTATCTCTTACAAAATTCCCTGGTTTATACAGATCTTACACAGTACAAAATTTAAGTGTTGAGAACATGTGTCCCATTATCAGCAACAAAAGTAACCATGGCATTGATGACATTTAGGAGACAAATTATAATCACATGAAATCAAATGTTTTGAAAAACCTTACTTACGTTTTAAAATGGCAAGTTTCTCCTGGTAATCTTCCTTCAAGTTCTCCAATTCAACCACAGCTATTGGAATAAAAAGGAGGCTAATTAATATATATTCAAATAATAAAGGTTAACCAACTGTAACCCATATTAGAACAAATTCAGATTATCACGAACCCACATTTTATTGGGTGTCATACTTACTTTTAGCTTTTGTGCTTATTTTCTTCTTAAGCTTTGGCTCATCCTCAAACCACCTCCTCTCCTGACCTGATTTACCTTTTGAAAAAACAACAAAAATCACATGATTATATATATAAATATATATAGAAGAATAAATAAAATTATAAAAATTATATAATAAATTAATATATATAGAATATATTATAATATATATATAATAATAATAAAAAAATTAAATATAATATATAGTAATATAAAAAAATAATATAGATATATAGTTTAATAGATATATTAATTAGTAATTAAATATAAATATATATATATATATATATTTTTATATATATATATATAATTTATATATATATATATATATATATATATAATATTTATATATTTTAATATATATATATAATATAATATATAATATTTTATAAAATTTTTAATATATAAAGTAAATATATATATATATATATTAATTCATCACATCTCAAGGGGCTAACGCGACGGGGGCGCTTGGCCGCATCCCCCCTTCGCCCCCACCCACGAGGATCCCTCGAGGCGGTCTCCGGGCAGCACACGGCCCATCTTGTTCCTCACGACGGGTCCGTCGGGGCCCCCAGCCAGATCTCCTAGGCCCCACGGGTCTCCTCCACCAGGGTTGTCTCGCAGAGAACAACCTGGTGGGGGGTCGCCATAGGGAGGCGAGCTAGGTGGCCATATAGCCTGATTTTGGCGACCCCGGATTATGCAAGTAACGGTCCCATGCCAGTCTCACGGTTTAACCCCCCGGGTTGGAACGTGGCCTCCCAACTGTACCCCATGATCCGGCAAAGGGGATTGTTAAAAAAAGGCATAAGGCGAGACCCCAAGACGGGATGCGCCCGGGGTTTCGCTTCCTAGAGAAAAAGGAAGTTAAGGTCTTGAAGACACGCAGCTTGCCTTCTGCTGGGTACCGCTCTCAAACGCTCTTTTGT
>NC_051401.1:37895674-37937033 GCF_015228065.2 Penaeus monodon | reverse complement strand
GTGTGTGTTTTTTTTTTGTTTTGGGTTTTTTTTTTTTTTTTTTTTTTTTTTTTGGGGGGGTGTTGTGGGTTTGTGGTGTGTGTGTGTTTTTGGTTTGGGGTGTGGTGTGTGTTGTGTGGGGTGTGTGTGGGTGTGTTGTGTTGTGTGTGTGTTTTTTTTGGGGGGTTTTTGGGGTTTTTTTTTTGTTCTTTTTGGTATTTTTTTTAACTAATATATATATATATATTTATAAAATATATTTAATAATAATTTTATTAAGAAATATATAATTTATATTATAAAACTATTTTAAAATTTTTAATAATTTTTAATATTAATATTTAATAATATAATATATTATATTGAATCGTACTAGTTCCGTACACGTACAATAGAGAAGGAGATAAGGTAGAGAGAGGAGACAGAGTGAGAGGATAGACAAAGAGACTACACACTCAAACCCATAACAAAAACAGACATATGTATATGTTCATATATATATATATATATTAATAATATAATATATATATATATATATATATATACATACATATATAAAATATATATATATATATATATATAATATAATATTATATATATTTTGGGTGTGTGTGTGTGTGTGCATTCAGTCTCATTAAACCGTCGTATCAAATTTTAAATGACCCTTGACCAATCCAAATCATCTATTCATTCAGTTTTTCTTTCTATTTTTTTTTTATTTTTTTTTTTGTTTTTTTAAATTTCTCTTCGCCCTTTCTTCTTTTTTTTACAAAAAGGACTCCGCATCTCTAACGTTTTTCTCCCTTCCGATACACATGACAGAATCTCACACAGTACGGCAACAGCTGAAGTGAGTTGGAGTTACAGAGGTCAGGAGAGGGCCGGTACAGAGTGGATGGAGAGATCCGCAGAGTGGACGGGGGAGATCTTGGCAATGTGGGAGAGATCTTTGGCAGAGGGGATGAGAGATCTCGGCAGAGTGGATGGAAGATCTCGCAGAGTGGATGGGGGGATCTTGGCAGATGAGGGAGAGAGACTTGGCAGAGGGATGGAAAATTGCAGAGTGATGGAAGAGATTTTGGGCAGAGTGGATGGAGAGACGGCAGAGGGGATGAGAGATCTCGCAGAGGGGATGGGAGATCTCGGCAGAGTGGAGGGGAGAGACCCGGGCAGAGGGATGGGAGACTCGGAAAGAGGGGAGGGAGAGATCTGGCAAGTGAGGGGGAGAAGATTTGGCAGGGGGTGGATGGAGAGATCATGGCAGGGTGGAGGGAGAGTCTCGGCGAGTGGATGGAGAGTCAGGGCAGAGTGGATGGAGAGTCCGCAGAGTGAGGAGGATCTCGGCAGAGGGGATGGAGAGATTCGGCAAGGGGAAAATTAGAGATTGGGCAAGGGGGAGGGGAGAGATTCGGCGATGGATGGGGAGATCTGGCAAGTGGGGAGAGTCATGGAGGGGGGATGGGAGATCTGGGGCAGAGTGGGGGAGAGAGATCTTGGCGAGTGGAGGGAGAGAGATCTTGCAGAGTGGAGGGAGAGATATTTTGGCATAGTGGATGGAGAGATTGGCGAGGGATGGGAGAGATCTTGGCATAGTGGAGGAGAGATTTTGGGCATGTGGATGGAGAGACTGGGCAGAGTGGATGGAGAAGATTTGGCGGTGTGGAGAATCTTAAAATGGATGGGGAGAAATTTTGGGCAAGTGGATGGGAGATCATGCAGGGGGATGGGAGATCGGGCAGAGGGGATGGAGAGATCGGGGCAGAGTGGAGGGAGAGATTTTTGGATAGTGGATGGAGGAGATTTTGGGCAGAGTGGAGGGAGAGATCTTGGCAGAGGGGAGGAGGGGAAAATTTGGGCATGTGGGGGGAAAAGGATCTTGGCAGAGTGGATGGAGAGAGTTTTGGGCAGAGTGGAGGAGATAATCTTGGCAGATGGATGGAGAGACATGGCAGAGGGGGGGGAGAAGATCTTTGGCAGAGGGGAGGAGATAGATTTTGGCAGAGTGGAGGGAGAATCTCGGCAGAGTGGAGGGAGAATTTTGAAAGGTGGATGGAGAATCTTGGCAAGGGATGGAAGGACCGGCAGAGGGATGGAGAATCTCGCAGAGTGGGGAAGATTTTGGCATAGTGGATGGCATATTCCAAAAAAAGGGTCGAAATTCAGACAAATCAGAGCAATGAAAAGCTTTTTGAGAAGTGTCGATAAACGATGTTTTTTTTTTGGTACCATAACAATAAAAATGTGGGGAGAGAGCCTTATTTTCAACAAACTGAAAATTTTTCACAATTTTTCTATAAGAAGTACTACTTGCTGACCAATGTAATTTTGTAGCGGCATTTTACTTTCCCCTACACTCCCCCCCCCCCACACACAAACCAAAGGGACAAAAAAAAAACTTGATCTTCAATTTCACATTTATTTTTAGCCATCGAGTATCGAGGTAAGAACAGACAGACGCCTCTTAAATAACACGGCCGTTATGAGATTGTTTTTGTTTTTTAAATAAGCTGAAGGTGGAAAAGGGAAATTGTGACCAGGTAATGCCATCGAAAGGGAAAAGGAATAAATATTGGTAAAGAAGGGATTTAATACCAAAGGTTGTTTAAATTTAAAATGATTTTACTTTTGTTTCTTATCCCCCTCCTTTTTTTAGTTTCTTTCTCTCCCCTTTCCCCCTTCCCTCTTCTACCCCCCCTTTTTCCCCTTCATTTTTGCTCTTCTCTTGTAATTTGAAGGAGAAGAAAAACAGAAAAATCTAAAAATCTAAAAAGGGCAAAAATAATAAAATAAATAAAAAATAAATAAATAAAAAATAAATAAAAAATAAAAAAAATAAATAAACAGTTTTATGAGGATACTACGTCAGAAGAAATTATTATATTTAAAAAAATACTCAAAGCTGATCACCGCGTTTACGTGGGAAGAAAAAAAAGATTTAAGAAAGTGGGTAAGAAAAAGTAACCAATTTCCATACCCTGGAAAGCTTTCCGTAAAGTCCAGCCCAGGAAATAACGAAGATATTTACAACGAAAATCGTTTTCCTCAGTGTGCTTTTGCTGTACGACTGCACAGCGGGAAAGGGGGAGTTCGAGGCCGCCCCAGGCTATGGGGCGGGTTTATCTTTTTTTACAAAAAACTCTGTTGTAAAAAAACAATTTTAAAAACGGGGAAAAATTTGTCATCATTTTCAATATTCGAATCAATGATAAGAAAATATGAAAAAAACTGACATTTCACTTCCAAAAACAAAAATCTGTCCAATTTAATTAAAGGGTCCTTTTGGGAAAATTCCTGATTTGGGAAGGAAATTGGTGAAAAGAAAATTTGTCCTTTTATACGATGGTACTGCAACGCTGCTTCAGCCTGTTCTTACTCAGTTTAAAAAAACGGAAAAACATCAAGGTTGTCGACGCGATCGTGCAAGACTCAAAAACCTTTTAAGCCCCCTAAAACCAATAATTTACCTGCAGGATATTTACTTTGTGTAATAAGCGCTTTATAAGTTGAATACTTTGCCCCAGGTTTTTATACTGTAAAAAAAGGGAAAGCCGTATTTTTTCATGGACAAAACAACCCTATGAGGCACACGAAAGGCTATTTGGTCTTTTAAAAAATGGGCTATGTTTTTGTAGCATTTATCCCCAAATCGCGTTTTTTTTTTTTTTTCCTTCTTTTTTTTTTTCTTTCTTTTTTTTTTTTTTTTTTTCCCAAAGACTCTTACTTTTTCTTTTAGTTCTAAAAAAAAACTGTACTGAGGGGTATACTGTATTAAAATGAGGGGGTAATTATTTTCGGAATCACCGCAACGTTTTCAAAAATGGAAAAGAAACAAGCCACGGGTTATCATAACTTCTGCCAAGGGACCAAAAGGAAACTGTTAAAATTGCGCGGATGAGGGGGATGATGAAAATCCCCACAAAAACAAAGGTACTAATTTGTTCATAAACTTCTCTACATTTTCATCACAATTCCCCTAATGAAAAACTTAAAAAGCCCCCAAAACCATGCCCGAATAAGTTTAATAAAAAAAATGTGATACATAAACATATTATGAAAGTTATTCTATATTTACAAAACTTATATAGTGCTATGAATGGTGCATAAAATGTTTAACAATTTCGCCCCGCCCCTTCTGAGGGGGTGGAACCCCCTGTGACACAGTCCCACACCCCATTCTAAACCCCCCAAGACGGGCGTAAAAAAAACCCCCAAAGCTGAAACGGAAAAGGGGTTTATAAAGGAAAAAAACCCCTACAACTTCCAATTTTGCCTAACGGCAGTGAGAATAAAAAGGGGCATATCTCTTTCTGTAAATCTTTTTCAGGGGGATTTTTTCTCAATAACCTTTTGGATATGACTGTTCAACAGTCCTTTTATTGAAGACAAAATGCAAACCATTGTTTTTTAGATAGGTCAGCTAGAAAAATTTAGGGGTTTTGATGGTCATTTGTAAGTAGAATACCTAATACAAGATTGCATCGGTCGCTTTTCTGTGGAGTGAAAGTCCCTGATGCGAGAGTGGAAACCACCTTTTCATTTCACCGTACTATATGAACCAAAATTTTCCACACGAAATCCAAAGGTTCCAGATCTCCAATTCAGGTTGGTTTTTAAATCCTTGAGGCAGCCCGTCCCATTAGGGGAATAGGAATCTTTTGGGGAAAATTCAATTTTAATTTCTTTCCCAAAGGGTTTACCTGTTGGAACTCCCCAGTTCCCCCTTGGACCAGTTAGTCGGTTTGGGAAATTTTTTTGGAATAGGAAAAAGGGGGGAGACCCCAGCAAAATCAGAAAGAAATTTCTTCAAAAACCAAAATCAGATGTTATTACAACATTCGAAAATTTAAATAAAAGTAGCTTAGCACAGTAAAAAAGGAAAACGGGAGTTGGCGCCTTTTTCGGCAGCCTCGATCTTCATGCAGATTACATGCCCTCCCTTTCAGCAGTCAAAAAGACCAGAACTTAGGATTTGTCGGATTATTATTGCGACTCTCTGAGCTTTAAAAAAGCATCAAAACTTTAAAATTTACCACACCAAGCAAGGGAATTCAAAATTGGGTGGGTGACTCTGTGATGCTCGTTTTCCTCTCCCCCACACCGACTTTTAAACCCCGCATCGAGTTGTCTTCGAGTGAATGAAGGGAGCAAAGACAAACTTAGAAGCAAAAATGCGGAGTTTAGAGATGAGCTTAGCAGTTGTTAACAAGACCCTTTAGGTGTAATGTATGGGAAAATGTGCGGGATTTTGGGATCAAAGGATTCATATACACTAAAAAAGTATTGGGGGAGGATTCTGCATAGGTTTTTTGTTTCCTATGAGGACTTCAAAATATTCGCCGCCAAGACCTTGCTTTTTGATGCGGCTATAATTTTAAGTAATCAATCAGTTCAACTATGACAAGACCGGGGGGGAAAAAAGAGAATTCACCTTTCAGATGTTCCCCAAAAGGTCCAATGACAACTATCAAAACAATTTCCTTGTACCTTTTGTCCAAATTCAGAGAATCCCCATGACCAATATTTTTGCTGTTTAGCAATGGGACCTTTTAAGGGGGTTTTCTACTACAAAGGGATTCCTAAGAAAACCCAAAAAGAGGGTAAAGATTTTTTTTGTGTTTGGTTTCTATGCCTATGTTGGGTAAACTAGAGCCTTAAATAAACCCCATGTTCCAGATCTGAACAAATGCTAATTCGTGCTTCATCTGCGAGTCCTCCCCAATACAAGAAACCATAATTATGCTTTGAAAATTTGTTTGACCTCCTTCTTATGATCATTTAGTTTAAAGGGGTTTATGTGTAGGGGAATTGTTCACAAAAAAAATTACCCAGTCTAACATTCAATCGATGGCAAAAACAAACTTATGGGGGTGGGGCTCATTAGATGGGGGGAAAAAGGAACAAAAAAAAAGCTCTGAAAGTTTGACAACAAAACACAAGTGCACAAAAATCTGACAGAGAAATAAAAGGCAGCAGTCCCTAGATCATTCATTGTCAAGGACTACAATTCCACGGGGATTAGATTTACATATCACCGATTTTTTTTACAGGACAACATTTCCCACAACACCACCACACACACCCACACCCACAAACACACACACACCCCACACACACACACACCACCACACACACACACACACTATATATATATTATCAAAGGGTAATTTCCATATATAGACTGACCTTAGAAACTCTTGGTTCCTTACGAGGAAAGAAAACCATTTTGGAAAGCAAATGCTTTATGGAATTAGTAACTTAGAAGTAAAACTGTAACATAGGTACATTTTTTTTTACACGTACAAAATGTTTGTATTATGGATTGATCGCCCCTTAATCACAAGCCAGGCTAAATTTTTTTTAACATACATTAATATAATTTTTTTAAAATAGTTAAGTTAAAACAGTAAATCTTATCAGATAAAGTCCCAAGAAATTTTAATACTATGAACAAAAGTATCGTTTTATGCTTAGAAATAATTTGGGGGTCCCTCTTACTTTGTTATAGAGGCTCCCTTTTTTGGGGACGGTGTAGGATAGCCATCTCATTTAAGAATAACAGTAACTTGTGTGGGGTTTAAACCCCGTAAACCGTTTAAATAAGTCAAATTTTCTTCTCTTTTCAGTAGGATTTAAATAAGTGTAGTATTTCGAATAAATCCAAGTTTTGCTGCTTTTGAATTAAAGGGGATATTCACTGATGACGTAATATATGGCATTTGTCTTTAAGCCCATTTTATTCAAAGCCAAAAAGATTTTTTTTGAAATTGTTTGATTAATTTTCATGAGAAGTTTTAAAAAATATCCGCAATCCCAAATATCTCTTCTATGTTTTAAAAAAATTTTGATATATCAAGGGGCGGGGGTTTTTTTTTCTTCTTGTTTTCTTTTCGAAATATTTTCTAATATAGCACGCGTTTAATGATCTTATATCAGTTTTCTCATCAAAAATCAAATAAAATTATTTTACATATTTTTTCATACTTTGGTTTTGGTATTTTTTCCCTTTTTTTTGATATATGTTGCCTTTTATTTTTAATGCCACCTTTGGGTAAATTTTGGGGTCAGATGCAGCATTTTCAATATATCTAAAATATTTCTGAAAAGCGCATTAGGAGGCATTTTTTTTTTGTGCAAGGGGGACTTTTTCCAAAAGGAAAACAAACCTTTATCCCAAAAGGGAAAAGGGAATTTTGATGCAACATTTCCCAAAGGGACGAATACCGTGATATTTGAATGCACGGAAATGATACCAGGTGCGGATGGTATAAAAATTGCTTTGTATATAAAAAATATGTGGGGATTTAGCAACAAAAAAATATATTAACCTCCTAGAAAAACGATTATTAAATACCTTAAAGTATTCTAAAAAAGTTATAACTTGGAGGAAAAAAAATAGAAAAGGGTTAATTTTTCCTCATAGTTTCGGGTCCTTTATCTGGCACTGAGCGGTGGGGGGGGGTTTCCCAAGACTTCGATAACCTGGGGATGGATAGTCCCTTTTTTTCTTCTTCTGCGAGTGTACAGTTAAGTGAAAAAGGTATCTATGTAAAGGATATGCAAAGGAAAGGCAAATATAAGCATAACGGTTATAAAAATATATTTTTTTTATTTCAGTTTTTTTTTTTTTATCTATTATCAAAATTTCATGGGAACATTTCCTTTTGTGGTATAAGCTGTAAGAAATATGACCAAGGGCATTAACATTAAAATTTAAAAAAAATACGGGAAAGCCTACTTTATATGCTTTCACACGCATTTAATTTTAAAAATTAAATTATTTTTGGGAAAAAAAATTCAGACTTTTTAACAATTTATTCAACTACAGGCCCTATATTGTTTTCCCCCAAAACACCCCACACACGGCCGCCGCACCACACACACACCCACACACACACACACCCAAAAACACACACACAACACAACACACCCCAAATATATATTTTATTTAATATATATATATACATTAAATAGTATATTATATGTATAATGTGTATTATATATGTATATATAACAATATATAATATATATATATTAATATAATATTATATATATATATATATATATAATAATGTTATAAATGTATATATATCTAAATTTTAAAATGTGTAAGTTTGTATATAGTATATGTGTATAATTACTACATATAATTAATTTATTATAAAAAAATTTTAAAAAAATTATATAAATATATTAATTATATTTGTATTGGTGTGTGATAATGCAATTAAGTTTGTGTTTTAAAACGTAAGTTCCTTTAAAAATAAAACTATTTCTAAAGGGCCACAAAACCTTTTGTAAAAAAAAAATTTAGATTTCATTTTAAAAAACGATTAAATTTCTTCTCGTTCCCCTTTCCCTCTTTCCCTTTAAAAGCCTCTTTTTTTACCCTCAATCTTTCTTCTCGTCCTTTCTTCATCCTCTCTCTTCCGTTCCTTCTTCCTTCTCCTTCCTCCCTCCCCGCCTATTTTTCATTTCATATTTTCTCTCCACTCCTCCTCTCCTTCCTCCTTTCGTTTCCCGTCATCGCCTTCCCTTTTCCCCTCCTCTCTTTCTCCTCTCCTCGCCCTTCCCCTTTTTCTTTCCTCCTTTCCCAGCACATGCCCCTCCCCCTCCCCATTTTTTTCCCCTCCTTTTTTCCCCCCTCGCTACCTTTCCGGCCCTTCTCCCTCCTCTGACACCCGCTCACCCTCACCATGTTTTTTCGGGGTAAAAAGGGGGTTCTGTTACACGAGCACGCCAAAGACTAAAGAATGCCCCATTTTTCCATAAAATAATTAATTGCAAATATCTTTCTTGTCCAAATAGAGTCACACAACAAATGTAAAAGAAGAAATTTCATTTAATTTGACTAAAACAGGTTATTTTGATATTCATGGGTACGTGCTAGCATATGCTATTATAAGTATTTTTGATGCTGTGTTTTTTGTGTGTTTCATGTCTGTGTCGTGTTTGAGTATTTGTCGTTTTTTGGTGTGTTCGTACAGTTTTTTTTTTGCGCTTATAAGATATTTTCATTCATATTATCCCGGGAGTTTCGCCCAACCGGTGTGTTCGAAGCAAAAACTTTACATAGTTACATTTCCATAATAATTGATATCTGAATCGGCTGGTATACTTTAAAATACTTATACAACACGAAAAGGCCATGTTTTTTGTTTTTGGAAAAAAAAAACGGTTTTTTGGCCCCATCCTCTTTGGTTTGTCCACCGGCCCCGGGAAAGTGAGAAATATGCGATTTCCCGAGAAGCCTTCGAGAACCCCTTTCTGTCACTTCGCTGCGGTTTCCCCTCGCTCTCTCGCTCTCACTTCTACTATATATCTTTTTTTCATTTTTTTCTCTTACCCTCCCCTTTTTTCCCCTTTTCACCACTCTCCTTCACTCTCTCTTTACCTTTTTAATCTTTCTTTCGTTTTTTTTTCACTTTCTCTCTTATCTCACACCCTCTCTCCCCCCCCTCTCTCCTCTCTCTTCTCTTCTCCTCTCTCTCCCTTTTTCTCGTTTCTGATATGTAAATAGGCTCACATAAAAAACAATTTAAAAAAAAGATGAGAAAAAACCTACCAAAACCCCTTTCGCCTGTGGTCGCAGGTATACCTGACGCAGAGCCCCCAACCGACGGTTTGGGTCGCTTTTCCCTTCACCTTTTTTAGACCAACACGGTAAAATATCTCTTCTAAATTTGCATATACATAAATAAATAAATGTACTAAAAATTAATAATATATATAAACATTATATACTATATATAAACTATATATTGTTATAGTTGATGGTTTTTGTTTATTGGTGTGTGTGTGTTGTGTGGTGTGTGTGTGTGTGTGTGTGTGTGTGTGTGTGTTTGTGTGTGTGTGTGTGTTGGTGTGTGTGCTCCTCGCGTCATGTCTGGTCGAACTGCCCGATCTATGATCTCCTAGGTCATTTCATGGGCCTCTTCCCCCCAAGAGCAACGTAAAGGGGCCCACGGTCGTCCACAGGGAAACGAGCTAGGTGCCCATAGAGCCAAAGTTGACTATTCCGGATTAAGCAAGTAACAGGTCCCATGCTGTTCTCACCGGTATAGCCGCCATCAAATGCTCTTGTTGACCGAATTCATGGCTTCTGCTGCCAGACCAATCCATCTACCTGGGCATATAAAGCTCTCTCGGGACTCTTTTCCTCACCACAAGCACATATCGACTTAACGATTCCCCTAAACAGACCCTCAAATCCTGGATCTTGGTCTTAGCCAGGAGACCTCTAACCCCAAGGCTTTGAGTCCGTTGCTGAATACACCAGTCGAGTCGAGGCGGTGACCTTTATCATTGTCCAGTGTTGCTCCATATTTAACAGGTGAATGTTAGCTATAACCATTATCTAGTGTTGAAAAGTGTAGATGCAAGGAGACAGCAATGGCCTCACTCTTGAATTAACAGGAAGAAGCTCGACAAGCCCACAACATTTTCAGTCCCAGTAAATGGCTGGCTTTTAAAACCAATAATCTGTGTTGGAATTCCCGTCTCTGTACCCCCTTTACAACAGTGATGTACCAAGCCTTCTTGAGATGTGGGCTGTGAGCACCCTACAACCAAACTCACGACGGCGTTCCAAGTGACTGCCGCACTTGGGGCATAATCTATTGTGGACAATGCCAAGAGTGATTCCAGATTGCTCTAGTCTCTGGTGCCTCATAGGTGTTCACAAATCCATTTAGAAGAATGTGGGCAAAAACCTTGGCTGGTAACTGAGCAGTATGGATGCCACGGTGGTTGCTACGTTCCATTGATCCCCTTTCCCTTTCCCGAGAGGGATGACCATGCCCTTAAAAGGTCAGGGGATATGGAAGCAATGCCAGATAGCATTCAAGACCATATGAACCTTGTGCCATAGGTTCACCCCAGCATTTAGCAGTTCAGCAGGGATATCACACATGCCTGCAGCTTTCCCCCCTTTAGCTTAGGAATCGCCTCCCTAACCTCAGTTAGGTAGGTTCCTCGCTGATGGGTGGGTCCGTCAAAAGGGATTGTGACACCACTTGCATCCAGACTAACTGCTGGAGGGTCTGCCTGGTACAGCTGTTCACGGGGTTTTGAAGATCTTTGACTAATAATAGCCTTTTCAACCTCAACAAGATTCCTGATGAACTGTTCCTTGCCTCTTCTCAGCAGTGGCTGAGCCCTGCACAACAAGGGCCATTGTGCCATTCAGTTGAGCCATGCAATACGCATCCATGGCCTCCATTGTCTTCAGTGAGAGGGAAATTCGGCCTTGCCTCGAACATGCACCACTGGACTCCTGTACTGCATCAAGTGTTTTGCACTTAAAAGGGACTCCCACAGAGCTAATGGGTCCTTAAGTTTTTTAACTCTGTGAACCGATCAGAAACTGCCGTGGCATCCCTCCAGGCCCCAATCTGTCTGACAAGAATGCTACATATTTTCATTACAAAACACAATTTGGAAGCAAAGAGTCACATTAATATATAGATGCTTTATCACTGTGTGTGTGGTTTGTTGTGTGTGTGTGTGTGTGTGTGTGTGTGTGTGTGTGGTGTGTGTGTGTGTGTGTGTGTGTGTGTGTGTGGGTGTGTGTGTGTGTGTGTGTGTGTGTGTGTGTGTGTGTGTGTGTGTGTGGTGTGTGTGAATACAGAAATACTAAGTCAATATTTGGTGATGAGTAAAGAAACATTTTGTATAATTCGTTCAAAAACGCTAAAATCTCACAACTGATTTATTATTCCAACAAATCCGGGGAGTCGCATCCACATTCGAATCCGAGTGAAAAAATACACGTTTGTTGTTTTCAACTCGAGGAACTACTAGTTGGGTGGTTCCAAAGAGAGGAATGCCAAAAGGCTACGGAGTTACTCCCAATACATGTGCTGTGCGATGTCTAATATATTGAGAAAAGGAAATCTTGTTCATCTGATGAAATGGGCAGTTCATCTCGCGCTCTACTCTCATTTGTCATTTATTAAATTTTATTCCCTTCCCTTTGTTTGTCAATGCACATTCGTTTACAGAATATGCGTAGATGTAGATAAAAGGCATATTGTCATAAATCAAATATTTCATATATTACCTACGTTATTGAATTGGTAAAATGACTGGTTTTCTTTTCGTCTGATCCAAACACTGCTATGTTATCCTTTTAGAACTGAACGCAAAACCGTAGTAGGGCTACAATTACTGCGTTCATGTGCGTGTGTACTGGGTAAATAAAGTTGAAAATTTTATATAGATTCATTGGTTTTATAGTTAATACCCATGTTGAAACCTTCTCGTGCAAAATGGCATAACATATTGTTGACATAAAAAAAATATATATGTAAATGTATACATAAATAAAATATATGCTTATTAATTTTGAAGTTATGTTTACTATCGGTTTATTTGTAAAATAAAATTGTAATATAAGAAAAATCTTATTAAAAACCTGACTAATCCCGGGACAGAGTTTGTGAGGTCTCGGTTTCCTCCGCAATACTCTCCATTCCCTTTTAGCATGTTCTTATATCATTTAAAAGGTTCTTTCATTAGCCGCTTCCCAAATTCTGACAGTATCAGCCTAAACATCTTTAATCGGGTTTGAGTCAATGCCTTGTTTGGCCGCGGAGGGGCTCCTGTGTGGTTTTAGTCATCGAAAACCCCTTTGTAACTGGTCCTTGACGTGTGTATTGGGCAGTTATCTGCACGCATATGGTTGTTTGTGGGAAGGCCAAGCGAAAGCAACATGCTAACGGAGGAACATTTCTTCTAACAATTTCAAAATATCTATTTAAACTGGATCACCCCTTTTTGGAGCGAGATCACCAACACCAAGCATGAAAATCCACCCCACTTATATTGGTCACGTGGCCACTCCTCGCCGTTTCATAGATATGTTGTCTGCCACATCTGAAAAGTATATCTTCATCAAATTTGGAACTAAATCTATGAACAAATTGAAAAATGATAATGATATTTACACCTGTTATTTCTCATCCAGCAATGGAGCTTCCCGTGCGCTCTCCACATACTGGGCGAACTAAAGGCGATGTTGGCAATGTCGTTTGTTGAACCTTTCTTTAATAACATTTGTGATGAGTCCCATCTGCATATAATCGTTTTTCCTCACCTTGCGGCTTGTTAGCGGAAGCTGTAGGCCTTATATAAATTTTTGCTGCCTTGGTGAAGGGGCATCCGGAACGAGGGCGGTCGTTCAGGGTGCCCAACTTTATTCGCCAGTATACCATCGAGCGGGTTAATGGTTAATGGTTAAAAGCAAGAGAAATGTGCTAGACATCTAAGGTCATGTAGCACTATAGTTAATATTAGGGAAGGGTGGTTGAGTTAGTGATTAGTTGTCTAAGCTGGGGAAAGGAATTGGTGAGTGAAAGGGTTAGGGTCGGGTGTGGTAAGGAGTTAGATTAGATGAAGGATATGTATGCGTTTGAGGAAAGAGAATAGGTTGGTGAAGCAGAAAGTGTGGGATGTCTGTAAGGAATTGTCGATAGGTGGAGGTCGGGGATAGGAGGATAGAGTGGGGGAAAGCAGAGTCTAAAGGGAATGTGGGGAAGAGACAAAATGATAATGGGAGTGGATTTGGGGATGTGTAAGAAGGTCTCTTCAGGATACAATAGTATGGGTAGAGTATAGAGGAAAGGATATGAAGAAGGTCAGTCTGTGGGAGCGGAACCGCGGAATATTCCAGGAAGGATGAGTTATATAGGTGATATAGATTGTATTACGTGTTGGAGATTTTGAGGGGGAAGCAGCTATAGGGTGGGATAAGACTGAGAAGGTCTGAGATCGGAGAGGGTGGGAGTTTGGGTCTACTTAGGAGGGGTATAGGAGATGGAGGGTCTGGAAGGGATAGAGGGGATGGTTGGGAGGGTTAATTGTGGGCGGGGTGGGTTTCGGAGTTCGCGGGGGAGGGGCGTGTTGTAGGGGTAGGGGGATAGGGTTGTAGGGGCTATCAAGGAGGAGGTGATATCAGCAGTTACTTGGAGTGTGAAGGAGCAGGCGTTGTAAGATTTGGAGGTTGAGGTCAGTTTCATTAAGTAATCTTGAATATTTTCAAATAGTTCTTCTGAGGGACGTTGGTTGGCGGAGTTGTTGGGTGATAAAGAATGTCTTGTGAGGGGGGGAAGAGTATGACGCCCGTGTGTCTCTAAGTACGGGCAAAGGAAGGTAGGAGGTGATTGTGTGGTAGGGGAAAGAGGGGGAGGTGGAATCGTTGTCTTGTCTGTTACGGTTATAGTGCGAGGAGGGAGAGGGGAAGGTTGGGGTGTAGTGGTGATTGGAGTATCTAGTAGCGATTGGGAGTGTCTGGGTTTAGGATGCAAAGAGTTTGACTTGGAAGGCTAGGAGGTAGAAGAGGGGAGTTAGAGTAGGGGGGGGGGTTAGGAGGAATTGGTAGAATGAGTAGATTATGGAGTAAGGAGTAAGAGAGAAACCGCGTCGACGTGCTCCTGTCTGCTTCACGTAGTGTGAGTCCAAGTTGAATCTGAGAGTGCTACCTCAGACTCAAACTTGTAGGTGGGGCTCAGCCCCCTATAAAAATGCATTAGGGGGCCGCCACAGTTGGTACATATGCGTGATTGTGCAGAGCAGTAGACGGGTGATGGCCAGGTTGGGCACATAGTGGGCATCTGGATGTGGAACGGCAATGTTTGGAGGTGTGTCCTAGACGCCAACATTTGGCACCGACGTTTGGAGGGAGGTTGGTAGGATCGAACAGGGAGGATCTCCTCCTATTTAGACGTTAAAGGGAAGGTCATGAAACGGAAGGTAATTTTGGCTATGTTACGTGGTTCTTTCGATGACCTCTGGGGGGGAATGGAGTAGCCTGTACTGATGTGACTATAGTTGTGCGACAGGAAGTAGGTCTGCTCCACAATCTGACCAATCTGTCATAGATGGGGAATTTGCTGGCGAGATTGAAACTGTTCGGTGTCAAGTATGAGGGTTGGATGGGTTCGCAAGGATGGGGTTACCAATAGTTCAGTAGGTTTTCGTTAAATGCTATAGCTTGGTTTTTCGGAGGTACGTGGACAAGACGGGAGCGTCGGGCTCGGCTACGGAAAGGACTACCTACTTGTTTTTGGAGAATGTGAAGAGAAGGGTGTTGTCAGAGTAGGAGCTGTGGGAGGGATCACGGAAAAATCGGGTTCCCACTTTGGCGGTGCCTAAAGAAGTATCAAGATTGTTTGTAGAGATAGGGTAGTAGAAGGGCGGAGGCGTGACGAAGATGGATTAGTTGAGGGAGGTAAGTGTATGGATGAGGTGGTCAATCAGGCTGGAAGGTATTAATAAGGCGGGATGGGTGGTTGATGTGGGAAGGTGTGGGGGTAGAGGTGTGAAGTTGAGCAGCTGGGAGAGTGGAAAGGTCCTTAAGGGTGTTGATTGTTGGCTACTATAATAGTAGGCATTGACTGAGGGGGTAGGGTAGTGATTGCAGCTCAGAGCGTGGTCAAAGGAGAGCACTGGGCAGGGAATCGGGTGGGTTTCCATCGTTGGGGCTATTGATAAAGGGGCAAGCCTCATTGTCCCCTAAGAGGGGGATAGGTTTCATTAGGGCCATGGGAAGCCTGGATTATGTTGGGGATCAAGAACAGTCCACATAGGGTCCCTGAGGGTAAGCGGCTTAGGTAACTAAATCAGGGAAATACCGTGCCCAGGCTCCGCAGGCCGGTTCAGGACTGCACAAAGTCGCTTATCCTTAAGCACGGCTCTTTACACCTTAGGAGGTGGATAGCAGAAGGGAAGGGTTTGGTGTAGGGGACAAAACGAAAAGGGGAAGAAAAAAAAAAAAAAAGGACCATGCAAAAATAGTTGAGTCGAGGGCTGAGTCCCAAGGTTGGGGAGGTTCCCATCATTGGGTCCCAGTCTCCGCCTCCTAAGCCCCCCCCACGACAACAACAGGCAAGGGATTGGGGGGGTGGCACTGACAGGGAGGTTGATATGGTTGGACAGGGAGACATTAAAGGGAAGGTCATGTCTACAGAAAGTAATTTTGGCAATGTCAGTGGAGTTCTTATGATGACCTCTGGGAGGAATAGAGTAGCACTGTACTGATATCGTATCATAGTCAGTGAGAGTGCGATTAAGTCTTCTCCACAATTACCAATTTTTGTTATAGATAAGGCAGTTTGCTGGTGAGATAGACACAGTTCCGGTGCAAGTATTGAGGGTTGGATGAGGTTCTTCAGACTTTGCTTACTAGTTTTTGGAGACATTGCTGGAAGAGAAGTCTTGTCAGAATTGGGGCTGTGAGAGGGATCATGAAAAATTGGTTCTATTTAGCTGGCTAAATAGAGTATTTAAGATATTTGTAGAGATGAGGGTAGTAGAAGGACGGGGGCATGTGGAAGAGGGCGTAGTGTTTGAAGGAGGTCGGGATATGGAGAGGGGACAATAAAGTTGTAAGTAGTAATAAGGGAGGAGGGTAGTTGAGAAAGAAGATTTTGGGGTTAGAGGTATGAAGTTGAGCATGTTGGATGAGTAGAAGGTCCTCATGGAGATTGAGTGTGACTGGGTGGGATACTCGTACTAGTAGGGCATGAGGATAAGTGTAGCCATGTTAAAGGAGTAGCTGGAGCTTGGGAAATTGGGAGTTTGAATTGGATGGGGATATTTGATGAAGGGGCAAGTCTCATTGCCCCTAATAAGAATATAACATCTTCATTATTGGCCTGGAGTATGTTGAGGAGAAAAACAGTCCACCCCTCAGAGTCCCCTGGAGGGGTAAGGGCTAGACAACTAAAACAGGAATACCATGCCCATGGCTCCATCAGGCCTTTCAGGGACTGGCACAAAGCCTTCAGCCTTTCAGCACGGCTCTCGCACCTTAGGAAATGTATAGTAGAAGGGGTTGGGAAGGGACAGAAAAGAAAAAGCAGGAAGGGAAAAAAGACCATGCAAAATTAGTTGAGTTGAGGGATGACTGGGGGGGGGGGGTATATATTATATATAGAAGCAAAGAATAAGCAACACAGGACTATGCATCTGGAGGATTCTAAATACAAATGATTTTGACGGAAACTTTAAAGCGATTTTTTTCTTCCAAGTGGAAATAAAATAAGATAAAAGAAAATTAACTTGCATGTTTATGTTTTCCATAGATCAACCAATGTAAATACAATATTTCAGATCCAAGAATTTTCAAATTCTTTAAATTTCAAACTGGATTACTTCAATTGACCTATAAAAATTTCTGTACTTCGAATGAGCATACGCTTTCTTTTGTTTCATTTTTTCTTAGTGACTACTTTTAATATGATATAATGGTATTATAAAAGAAAAAAAAAAAAAAAAAAAAAAAAAGCAGTAATTGCGTTTTTCTTATTTGTATTTGCTATATGAATAAATTACTTGATATCATGATTTATGAAAAATTTTCTTTCCTTTTTTTCCTTTGATTTCAGTATTGCTGGACGAAACACACAACCTTGATTATATTTCATGATCCTTATAAGTAATATGAAAATAAAAATTTCCATTGGACACAAGAGTAAATGGGGTTTGGGGTCCTTAATTAGTTTTTGACAGTATCTTTGTATCAAACTAAAGGAAAGAAGAGACAATTTCCTATCATCACTTTATTTGTAACAATATAAATGCATATACATCAACATTGTATGTACACCAGTGAGCAAACACACATATGCTAACTTGTAACTCAAACACACTTACAAGTAGAACCATTGATACCAATGTGTACGAAAACACATCATGATGCATGCATGCTCCCATACATGCAAACAAATGTGTGCACACACATACATGTCACAAACACACCTATGCATGCACATGTGCACACACACACACACACACACACACACACACACACACACACAACACACCACCACACAACACAAAACCACACCAATCACACCAAATCACATACAAACACAACACACCCAAACACAACAAACACACCAGAAAAAAAAAAAAAAAAAAAAAAAAAAAAAAAAAAAAAACTGTACTAAGGCTCATAAGGGTTTCCACACTACTGTTACAGGAGAAATATAGAGAGAAAGAATGAATTAAATTACCTAGTCTCATAAAAAACCTATGGGGTAAAAATTTAAAACATTATATAAAATATAGAGTGAAAAATAACTTTTAAGAACTCCAGTGCTCTGAATTCCTTTACAGAGGGATACTAAATCTTGGAGAGAAAAACCCTCAATAACCAAAAACTTACACATAAAGAGAGAAAGAAAAGACTTGAGAAAAACATCTGATGCAGATCACTATCCAACTTATTATACCAAGAGAGCATATTGAGTATTACTTGGATTCACAAACAATGCCATATGATGCAAAAGAAAACCAACTTGGAAAATGAGGAGGCCTGGCATTACATGCAAATACAAAATCAGATAAATGCAAGGAAAAGATAATGACCATTCAAATTAGGCCTCAAAACAAAATTATGCAAAATGTCACTGATCAGTTTTCTCCAAAAGGTTAACACACAGTGCAGAATGTAAGACACTTCAACCAATAATCAAATGGAGAAGACAGACAACTTGTTAAATCCATTTCAGCACAACAACATGATTAAAACATCATGAGCCTCTTCCCTTTATCTTCTACAGAAAATACAAGATATAATGTGAAAACCAAATATGAAACTCTTAGTAAATTTAAATTCTTCCTTGCAGAGAGAGAAATGGAAAAGGTATATTGATCTGGAAATTTGAATTATGAATATACCAATAAAACAGGCAAACTGCTGTCTTTGTTCAGCAGATGAATGTGATAATCTTTCTATTTGTTCAATAAGTGCAATTTGATGCTTAAAGACAATATGCAATGAATTTTGAAAATTCTTTTGCATATTCTACAACTTAAACAGAGGGAACTCCAATGTGAAAAAGCAAAAACACCACCTGCCTAACCATGACTTTGGCCCACTTCAACACAAAGATACTACTATTCTTAAAAGAACATCATAATAATTTTTAAATTTATTCTATCTTGAGTTTTTAAAACACTGAAATAAAAGAGCAATTCTAACATATCATGACTAGCAACGGGAAACTCTTAAGAGTCCTCCATACATTTTTCTTATACAAAGCAGTGTCTTTCACATTACTAGATCTTACGAGTATTCAAAATAACTAGTATCATCAGCAAGATTCTTTTCTGTGTAAGATTCATATACAAAGAGGAAAAGTTGACCCAAGGCAATAAAGAGAGAATGAAGGAAACAGTCAGAAAATCCTTGAAAGTTGGTTAAGGTCACCCTTACCATAAGACTACTGGAACTTCAAGTCATAACAAACTAATCTCTTCTACTTTTTACCATTTCTAAAGACAGGATCTCAGGTCACCCTGGGTCAACTCTCTTGTTTTCTCTAAACCACATCAGTGATGAACCCAGCCTTGAGCAGTCTAAGGCAATATCTATAGTTTCCTATATGACAGAAAAGACAAAGGGTTTCCTGGTACTTACCTTTAGGCTGACATGGCTGATCCCTTCACTTCTGATATCAAGTTTGTACATGACAGTCAAGGAAACAACAACATGGACATTAACAGTAATGTATAACAGGCCAATGATTTTTCACAAAAAATGTGCCACAGCTAGCTACAAGAAGCATAAATTAACAACTCTATAGGCCTATATCCATCTACTGAATCTTTCTTTGCCATGAAAGTTTTATAATATATATGTTATTTTCTTCATCAATATTTGCAGGACAACAGATTTACACTGCAAGTGACCCATGAAGTGTTTAAACATGGAGATCCTGCATGGGGGACTGATCAAAAAGTGAGAATATGGAAAAAAGGACAATTTTTCATCAATATTGCTATGAGTGTGTATTAACATATATAATGTTTGATACTCAAAACATCCATATATGTACATCATGACAAAATAAAATATGTGAGGCATATATTGTAAATCTCAGGATGGTACTCAACTTTCCTAAAAGGGATTTACAGTCATCCTTTTTGTACATTTTTATGTCCCACATACAGAAAAAAAGCTCATATAAAATGGGTGATATGCAAAAAATCATTGCTGCCCTATCCAAGTACCTGATGCAATATACAAACAAGGGAGGGAGGGAGGGAGGGAGGGAGAAAGAGAGAGAGGGAGATGGAGAGGGAATGAGGAAGGGAGAGAGGGAGAGGGAGAGGGAATGAGGAAGGGAGAGAGGTATAGGGAAAGAGAGAGAGAGAGAGAGAGAGAGAGAGCAACGAGAGAGGAGAGAGTACGCGAGAGAGAGAGAGAGAGAGAGAGAGAGAGAGAGAGAGAGAGAGAGAGAGAGAGAGGTGATACTTTTATATATAAAACATATACTGCATATTTGTCATACAAAGCAAGGGTATTTAAGGGCAATTTGGTACTGCAAGGGAAATGGAAATAAGTTATGCACAATTTTTATCATCTTTGCTAGGAATTGATAAAATCTACATTAATCATCTTCAGCAATTCTGTTTACAATTTTGTAGTTCTTACTGGATGTATGCACTTCCTTTGTTTTTTACGATGGTCATAAAATAACCATTGTCCACAGCTACAAATATATGGCTTTAGCTAAAAGCCTATATTATATATATATATATGCATATAAAAAATCTGAATCATAGTATAGCTTCATACTTTGTGTGTGTGTGGGCACGTGTGTATGAGCACTTGTGTATGTGTGCTTGAGAGAGAGAGAGAGGGAGAGAGAGAGAGAGAGAGAGAAAAGTCGAGATGATGATGAGAGGAGTAGAGGAGACGATAGGAGAGAGAGAGGAGAGATGGTAGAGCGAGGAGAGAGGAGCTGGTAAGCGGAGATGAGATGAGAGACGAGGGAGAAGAGAGAGAGAGAGAGAGAGAGAGTGAGTGAGTGTGTGTGTGTGTGTGTGTGTGTGTGTGTGTCTATGCGCACATGCGTTAGTGCCTGTATATATGATATATGATTTATCATTCCACAAAATAACTTTATCTAATTTTCAACCAACTTTGCGTAATTTACGGAAAGAGAAGTTTATCAGAGCAGCAATATAAACTATATAACGTAGGTGATTGTGAAAATAAAAAGTGAACACTTTGAAAATTATTTTCCTTGAAAGTGGAGAGAGAGAGATAGGGGGGGAAAAAAAAAAAGTGGAAAAAAAGAAAGGGGATTCTCACTATCTTTTGAACCTTTATTACATATTTCCTGAGGAAAAGTGCAAAAGGCCCAAAACATAAAAACATCCTACATGCGACCCAAAGGAATAGGATACTGTAAAAGCTAATTCTTCTAACGCTATGTGGATAACAACACCTTGTCTCCTTTCCATCAAGGTCTGCGTGTGAGTGAGATAACTAACCCAAGAAGGGAGATCTCACTTCAAATGATACTCTATGGAAAGTTTTGGTCCCCTAGATATACAAAGTTAGATGATATCCTGGCAGAAATACCAAAACCTTTAGATTTATTGTTTGTTTTTTTTGTTTTACCGTCTTTAAATGTGTGTATTTTTCCATTGTTAAGAAAGTTGTAGGTTTCTAATACCAATTTCAATATGATATATATCAATTTATATAGAGGCACGCATTCAGGTTCCATAAATAATTAAAGCATTCTTCTCCATAATATGCACCCCTCATGACCCCACAAGGCCTACATCTAAAGTGGGTCTTTTCTTAAGACAATATATAGTAATATCAATCTTCATAATATGTATCACTCATATATGTAGCTACTCAACTCTATGATTTTTTTTTAAATAAATTATATTAATGATGATGATAACACAAAAGGAAAAGAAAAGTATCCTATGCAAAATTTCTTCTAATCAAAAATTTGTATTTACATAGAACTTGAATTGGGAGAAAGGAAGTGAAAGGAAGAAGAAGAAAAAAAAGAAAATGAACAAGGAAAGAGAAATCATGTAATTGCCTCAGAAACACCATAATAATACTGAACAAAAATTGACAGCCAATTGTTCGGAAGATTTCAGCAAAGCACATCGGACATGGTTGCAAGAAAAACAGCATTGCTTCTTTTCTTCCTCCATCTACTGCAGACATGACTGGATCTTTTCAATCCACTCCTGAGCAGCCGCACCATCTGATGCACAGAAGTTATACAGGCGGCGCTTTGTCTGCAGCTGTAATAACATTGGGAACCTTAAGACTTTTTCAGAGAAGCAAGAATGTCAAAGGGAAATATAAGCTGAAAATGAAACTATCATATAAACCAATTATAAATTAGGTTTAAGGCATCACACTATATACATACATATATATGTGTGTGTGTGTGTGTGTGTGTGTGTTTGTGTGTGGTTTGTGTGTGTGTTTGCATTTGTTTTGTCGTGTGGGTGTGGTGGTGTTGGATGGTGGAGTGTGTGTTGTATAATTATTATATATATATATCTATATATATATATGTATATATGTATATATGTATATTGTATATATGTATAATATATAAATAGATATATATATATATATGTAAATATGTATAATATTTATATATATGTATAATTTATATATATGTACTATTTATATATATGTATATAATATATATATAGTATATATTTAAATATATATGTATATATTTATATATATATGTTATATATTTATATATATATGTATATATTTATATATATATGTAATAATTTATATATAGGTATATATTGAATATATATGTATATGTTAGATATATGTATATATCTTATATATAAGATATCTATCATATATATATATAATCTATAGATAGTATATCTCTATATATATGTATAGATCTATATATATGTATATATCTATATATAAGTATACATATATATATGTAACATCTATATGTAACATATATATATGTATACATAATAGTAATACAATAATATACATAGATATATGTATACATATATTGAGCCATATATATGTATACAATATATGTATACATATATATATAATACATATATAGATGGAATACATAATATATGCTCTACATATAATATAGTAACCATCGTATACATATATATAGTATACATATATATAATAATAATATAACACAATTATATATGTGAGACTATAGATATGCTATACATATATATTGTATACATATATATATATATGTATACATATATATATGCATACATATATATATGTATCACATGAGCGCACGCACGCACGCACGCACACTCTTTCATATACATAGACAAAATCTTTAAATGGAATACTTACATCAAAGAAGGCTCTCTCATCAACCTTTTTAGGTGCTCCTTGGGTTGGGCCAGATGGAACCACAGCAACAACATCAGATAATTCTAGAGGTAAAGAAAAAGAATCAGATGTTAATAATAATAATAATAATAATTAAAACCCCTCTTGTATCTAATATATTGAAGGAGAGTCATAATTCAAAGAGAATGACAGACAAGAAGTAACAGTTCTGCAACATACCTATAATGCCCTTGCAGTGTGAGTCTTCCATGCTGTCATAGTATCTCAGTTG
Organism: Penaeus monodon; assembly: GCF_015228065.2. Classification (NCBI taxonomy): domain Eukaryota; kingdom Metazoa; phylum Arthropoda; class Malacostraca; order Decapoda; family Penaeidae; genus Penaeus; species Penaeus monodon. The sequence continues at coordinate 37,913,640 of NC_051401.1, read as the reverse complement.
ATGCTTCATGCTATCGAGTACAAACCAACGCTGTTTCCAGTTTTTGAGAAGTGAACCACGTTTCCATAAGTAACCCTCATGTGTGCGGTTTTCAGCAACATTAGAAGAAAACTGTTCATAGTACTGATGAGATGTAGTTTGCAATGAAGTAACCCCTGAAATTAAATATTCATGTAGAAAACACTTTACAGAATATATTTTGGTAAATCATTTCTTTCTGTAATATACAGTGTGTCCAGAGGAACAACTTTAGTACTGTAAGAGTTGGTACTAGATGTTTGACCTAAATTAATCAGATGATTGGAAGATCTACTATCCTGGCGTGGGAACTTTTCAGTCGTTTCTTTCAGGACAGAATAAAATGATATAATATATACACATGTTTTCAACACACAGAAGCAGTGATATAGCTGCTCTAATTCTGAAAGATATTCCATACCTGATCCCACTGAAGTGTTGTCTAAGCTGGTCGGTTTTGTGCTTGTTTGGATACTCACTCCTGATTCCCTCACACTCTTAAACCTGGTGCAGTTCTTTGGTACAGACTCTATACACTTCTCATGGCAGTTATAACCACAGTCCATACATCGCATGCCAGTCTGTTGAGGATTTAGACATTTTTTATCATTAAAGAGAATAGATTATTCTACACATGATGTTACAATAAGGGGGGAAGGGGGAGGGGGAGGGGGAGGGAGGGAGGAGGGATGGAGAGTGGAGAGGGAGAGGGACGGAGAGCGAGAGGAGGGGGAGGGAGGGAGGGAGGGAGGGAGGGGGGAGGGAGGGGGGAGGGCAGAGAGAGAGGAGAGAAGAGAGAGAGGAGAGAGGAGAGAGAGAGGGAGAGAGAGAGAGCCGGAGAGAGAGAGAGAGAGAGAGAGAGAGAGAGAGAGAGAGAGAGAGATTGCCACCATTCCAAAGCACCTCACCTTCAAGGGGCCCCACAAGAGAGATGAACAATGGTCGCAATACGAAGGCGTGGTGTAGTTGTATTTCTCAAAGCGGTGAGGATGGGAGTAGCAGCCCTGTGGTGTGTCACCTCCTCCACCTGCACTGCTGCTGGTCTTGCCTCTGATTAATATCTCAATGGTGCTGCGTTTGTGCACACTTCGCCCATGGTGCCGAACCATCTGTGTGGTCATAGACACTTGACGCTGAGGAAACAGGAGAGGAATTTGTCAGTGAAAGTAGAGCATACACAAAACATTCATCTCTAATACATATACCATATAAATATATGAATAGTTTTAAGGCAAAATGTGACATAATTTTGTTTATTTGAATATTTGTCTTCTTCCTATAGTGATTACTGCCTGCAATTAATTCAAAAGTTTCAGTACTGTTGATTTCTTCCCTCCTGGCATTTCAAAGTCTATATTGATGAAAATGTGATATATTTAGATCTTCAGTAATAATTATCTATTCATTAAGTTACAAACTTTTTTTTTCAGAGTCGTCATCAGCCTACCGACTTTTCATATATACTTGTATAAATAAGCATTTCACCAGCTTTAGTGATTTCCAGTTCTGCCTATCAAGTTTTATGAAGGATATGTGATAAAATAATAATCCCTCTTAATCCCTACAAACAACAAATCTATCGTATATTTTCAAATTTCACTATGTCAAATTTTGGTTTATGGCATTTGAATTCATTGTCCTACGTTTCCAATATCCACGCTCATGATCATGACTAAGAATAATTCACTAAATCTCCTCCCTACCCATAATTACTGTACTCATCATCAAACATCTTATGTTGCCTTCCCCATGTTATTCTCAGCCCGACAGTGGTGCTACTTGGCCTTAAAGTTAGATTTCCATTCCTTCACAGATTCAAGGCTAAACATCCTAACATAATAATACTAAAAGAGGACAGACACATCTTGAGCATCACAAACTTATCCAGCATTTATTGTTTCTTGTTAACTCTTTTTGGGGGCTTTTACCTGACACATATGTATTTATATTTGTAACTACAATGACAATAATTGAGATGATACCGTTTTGTTATCAGAGCTGAGATACTGTTATACTTTTCTCTTTCCAAGGCGTTTGGCTAGATGTAAACATGTAAGTGTGGTAATCTATGATCAAGGAACCTCAGTCTGTAATACCTTAAACTCATACCTCGAATATTAGTTTAAATACGGTACATTGTTAATCTGGAATCTATTCATATTACCCGTCCTTGTCACAGGTCCAATCCTTGTGCAGGCCTGGTTATTGTTTGGAGCTCATACTTATTTTCAACGTAAATCATGTTTTATTAAATTCTGTCCTATTGTCCAAAAAGAACTTTTGAGAAAGGCTAAGTATACACACAAATGGTACATATGATGATCTGTAAATACTGTATTTTGCTTTATATTAATTTTTATATTACAGATTTTTGCTATAAATATTTTTCAAATGGAGGGTAAGAAGGATTTTAAAAACTAAGCAAATGGGTCTGGTAAATATCAGGGCACCTCTGGTCATCATCAGGAAGTGCCTGTTTATAATATGGGGTGCCTTTTGGATTTGGGGGCCTTAGGTAACTTTGTCGTTCTCTCTAAGCATCAAAAATATGAACTCTGAGCCCTACATTAACCTTCTGGAAAAGAATCTGAGTGCTTTGCTAAGACTGGAGCTGAGATCATTCAGTAGGACAATAACCCTTGCCACACCTTTCCTGTCTACCTGCCTGACAGTCAGGTGGAGTTCACAGAGACTTGGCCAGGAAGGGTATTGATGCATCCCCATTGGAAACCTCTGGGGGCTTTGGTAGTCATACTTCTAAAGGAAGACATCTTTACCATCTTGGAGCAGGAGGAAGCTATTGACAATTTTGGCAAGAAATACCCACCTTTCACAATTAACACCTACCTGTTTCTATGTCTCAGAGTCTGAAAAATCATTCAGGCCAACAAATACCACAGAATGTAAAAGTTTAATGATCTTAAAGAATTCCTTGTTTTTTCTTTCGCCCTCATTTGAACTGCCCTAACAAGACAGACAGACACTGACACAGATACACACACACACACACACACACACACACACACACACACACACACACACACACACACACACACACACACACACACATCTCTATATATATCTCTATCAACACAAACACAGTTACAGACAGACAGAGGGGCGCACACGCACGCATGCACACAGAGAGAGAGAGGTGTATAAAAAAGACACCTACTGTCAGCTGTTCAGGTGGAGGCAATTCCAGCTTATCCCAGTGCACATTCCACTTCTGGGGGAGGTGTCCCAGTTCCAGCTCCAAATGACGCAACTCCTCCAGCTGTGCTGTGAAGGTATCTGCCTGGACTCCCCATACACAATCATATCTTTTTGAAGAAAAAATTGTCAATATTTAAAACCAGATTATTCTACAAACTAATGTAAATATTGCTATGCCAGTTTTAGGTGAGCAATATAATATTATAACTAGAATTTATCTATTTAAAAAACATGTTAACTTAAAACAGTCTAGCAATATTTATCTTTACTGCTGCAAATAAGAAGAGGATTATTCACTCATCAGACTTTATAGACGATCACCATTATACACATTACACATTACCCTCTATAACTTTAACTTATTTTTCCTGCAAAAGAGAGACGAGAGAGATGAAGAGAGAGAGAGAGAGAGAGAGAGGAGAGAGAGAGAGAGAGCGAGAGAAGAGATGGAGCGAGGAGAGGAGAGAGAGAGGGCGAGAGAGAGAGAAGCAGAGGAGATAAGTGAGAGAGCAAAAAATAAATTGGAGGAGAGAGAGAGAGGGAAAGTGATGGGGAGTGAGTGAGATGAGAGAGAGAATACAAGCGAGAGAGAAGAAAGAGAGAGAGAGAGAGAGAGGGACGAGAGAGAGAGAGAGGAGAAGAGAGGAGAGGAGATGGAGAGAGAGAGGGAGGAGAGAGAGAGAGATGCGAGAGAGAAAGGTAAGAGAGCAAAGAATAAATGAGGAGAGAGAGAGAGAAAGTGAGTGAGTGAAGTGATGTGAGAGAGAGAGAGAAAACACATGAGAGAGAGAGGAGAAAGAGAGAGAGAGAGAGAGAGAGATGAGGAGAAGAGAGGGAGAGGAGAGAGAGGAGGAGAGAGAGAGAAGGGAGAGGGAGAGAGACGAGAGAGAGAGAGAGAGAGATGAGAGAGAGAGAGAGAGAGAAGAGGAGAGAGAGAGAGAGAGACGAGAGAACTGAGGATATATATATATAATATATATATATATATATATATTATATATATATATATATATATATATAATATATATACTTATAATATATATATATATATATATATTATTATGTATGTATATATTATACATATATATATGTATATATATATATCATATTATAACATATATATATATATAATTATATATATATTATATTTTATAAAATATAATATATATATTATATATATTATATATATATATGTACACACACACACACACACACACACACACACACACACACACACACACACACACACACACACACACACACACACACACACACACACACACACACACACACACACATCTAAATCTATATTACTTACCCACTAATAACAATCCTGCGTTGGGAAGTGGTGGTTGTGCCATCTGCGGCTTCTGCCTCCTCCTCTTGCTGTCGGTCTAGGCTGCGTACCTCAGGATCATAAGAAGGGCCATGGCGTAGTTCCTCCCCAATCAAGTAACTCCACAGCTGAAGTGCACTCAACTCCTTCACTGGCCTCAATACCTTTAAAGAATGAAAATCAGTGTTTGGTACTTTTGAGTAAAAATTATTGCAGTAGGCCTAAACTAAACTTTAATTTCAACATTAGCTTCACTCATATTTAGTATATGCACTGTCCACTTTACCTCATGAATCTCTTTTACACACAAATGGTTATAAAATCCCATAGTCCCTAGGAAGTCAATTATTAGGCCTACCTGATCTTACCTGTTTATCCCATTCTTTGAATTTTTAAGAAGAAAGTTTTCCTTTCTATTATCATTATTATTGTTATTATAATCTTTATAACAGCAATCGTTATTATCATTATCCACCTCATACCAAATGATGTTCTATGATATCAAGGTGAAACCATCACTCATTATAAGTGATGTCCTATCACAGTTGTTTGCTTATTTGGTTCCGGCGAGAGTCTTCAAGGAGAGACGGAAGTAGGATTACAGCCTCTCTTTAGCTTCATTTCCTAATCAACATTTATACTCTAGTCAAGAGCACAGACAGTGGGTCACTCATATTTACTGTGCTTCTAATTTCTCATTCAAGCAGCTGGCTCAGATCTCTGGCATGCAGGGTGTTAGTTTGGTGCCAGGAAATACCATGCAAATGGGGTTAGAAATGATGCCAATTAATAATAATACAGTTAAAAACTTTCTTCCTGTAAATTCAACAAAAGGGGACAAAAAGCAAAACCAAGTAAAGGGTTGTGTACATGGTGCAGCTTTTATTTGCTTTGGACAAGCTTCTTAATTTGCAAGTGAATATGCTGGTGAAAGCATTTAAAGGTGAGTCAAATTTTATATGCTAATGACTAAAATTATGAATTTGCAGTCTGTTTCATGCTGTGATAAAGTTAACTATGTTCAACTTTACTGCTTGCATCTAGTGTTTCAGTAGGGAATATATGATTAGTCCAAATGATGAGGGCAGGGTATGATGGTGCATAGTCTATATATTATTATTTTCATTATTATTATTTTTTTTTTTAACCAGAATAAAAGAAAATTAAATATTCACTCTCCTTGAAATTATTGAAACTATCCCATCATATGGAACATTAAATCAAATTAAATGCTTAAAATTAAATTTAAATGATTTTTTTTTTCACTTCAGTGAAACACTGCTTAAAAATGATACTGTTTATGCATGCAATATCCCTAGTACAAAGGCAATATCCCTCATAATATTAATTACATTCCACTTTGTGAGCAGGAAAACTTGTCATAATATTAATTACATTCCACTTTGTGAGCAGGAAAACTTGTCATACCATTGGGAGGTGTACTTGAGCCAACTATGCCATGACTGTGGTATTATTTACAACTACTTTCTCTCTCATTAGTTGTTAGAATAATAATGATATCAAATAACTAACTGCTGGTATCTTCAAATTTTTAGGCTAATTGAATAAATGTATAAATGCACAACACATTAAAATACATACTGCAGAATCACTAATTCTGTCTCCAACATAAAGGAAATTGTAAAAGCTGGAGTGTCGACCGCTGTGCTTCTCTATGTAGTCAAATACAGATGTGCCTAAGTGTCCTGAAGAACCTGGTGATGATACTCTCCCTCCTGGAATAGGTATAAATATTGATCTTCTTATAAAATACAAAACAGAAAAAGAGGTTCTCACATACCCATGTTCTATTTCTTAGTTCTTCAACTTTGAATGTCACAACTCTATCAGCTTATACCCAGTGCAACCTACAGACCTCCTGGATAAATGTCATCATCCTGCGATGCTTCTAAGCCTTTGTGGTGTCTTGACAAGGAACCTCGCTTGTCTTCCTCTGTCATGATGCCTAACTCTGCTCTCTCTAGCTCTGAATCACTCAAGAATGTGCGGAAACGAGCTGACACATAGTGGTAAGCCAAAAAACGGAGGTAGTATTCATTGAATTCAAAAGACAAGGGAAACTGCCGCTGGATCTGAGGAAAAAAAAATTGCTCTGAAAAAACAGCACTGAATGCCATTCATAAAGTAATGTCTCATGAAAAGCATACTACCAAACAGCACAGACTGGCACTCACATACACAAACTAACCCATATAATTTTATAACAAGATAAATTTCAACAATGACATCAATATCAAAGGCAATGTTGAATATTCATAATATTAACAGTATACATGATATCAGCCAAAAGAAATTTTTACCTGATGGACAGCATCTAGAAACTGAAGGAATATAGGAGCAAAGCCACTAGCTTGGGATCCCTGGAGGAGATTTGAGCGATGATTGAATCGATGACCAAATGCAAGCCACTCTTTCTCAATCAGGACTCTAAACCCTTCAATCGTGCGGTAGTATGGATCCAAGCAGAGTTGAGCAATGCTGGTTACCTGAAAGATTTTTTAAAACAAATAACACCTGATCATAATCACAGTATGACTTCATGTAAGAGAATTTACAGCTATTGCCTATTCTTCACTAAGGAGTACTGTCTGTAAATATCAAAAAGGACAAATTACTTTGGTAATATTTTGATGACAATCACCATTTCAGCTGAATTTTGAATGACATACATCTCAATCCTCAAGAAAAGCCAGTCAATTACCTGAGCAGTGAAGTCCCATCCATCCTCTAGGAGAAGCATAACTGATGCTCCCAACAAATCAATCAGGTCAACAATGGCCCCTGCTACCTGCAGGAGGGTTTCCAGCTGATTCAACCATTCACTGTTCTCAATTGCTCTGTGGAGGAAAATTTTCAAAATTATTTAATGATGCAGGAAGGGGTGGGGGGGGGGGGACTTGAACCAGGATAACATTGTTAAGGGGACCGTCCCTAGAAAAGCCTACCTTGCTCCACTCATATGATCATAAAAAAAGTTTTAGATAACAAGTTGATTTCTTTTGCATGTTATAGAGTATAAAATTATGATTTGTCTCATAAACACACGCACATAAGATTAACTATTTTAATCATCCTCATTTAATAGTATGACCATTTTTACATAAAGAAAAAATATTAGGTGCCCCAGATAAAATCATTCTCTTTTATCAAAAAAAAAAAAAAAAAAAAAAAAAAAAAAAAAAAAAAAAAAAAAAAAAAAAAAAAAAATATATATATATATATATATATATATATATATATATATATATATATATATATATATATATTATATATATATATATATATATATATAATAAATAGATAAATACAAAAATAACTACAGGTATTATAGTGATCTTTTACTGTTTACCAAATGTTATCTTGAGGTGTTATCAGTTTGTGGGTTAGATGTCAAGTGCTGGCACATGGTAGGAAAATGTGTTTTGTCTACTGGGCCACAAAAGGAGACCAGGCCTCCAATACATTCAGATTTGCAAACTTGGCTGATCTTCAGAGGAATAATGACATATTCAGATTCATTTGACAATTTTCTTACAAATCAATTAAAAGGTCTATCATAACTTGATACCATCCACGCTAATTGGTTTGATGAGCTATATGCCTTCATGAGTCATTTACAAGTTCTGACAATAATGGAGACTAAGATAATTTACACAGTACTTTACAGAACAAATGATGCCCAGGAAAGGGAGACCTACCTGAAGAAGGACTGTTCTTGTTCAGCAGCTGGAGAGGAGGGTACACAGGCTCTCATCAGTTTCTTGAAAGAGGACTTGATTTGGCGCACCTCTGTGTATTCAACGGGGATGAACTCTGTCTTGTGGTAAGCATCTGTTTTGATGCCCTGATAAACAAACATTGAGCTTATGAAACATCATTCTTAGCCGTGTACTGGTATCAGTGTATATGTGTATTAATCTAATTCTAAACTGCATTGTTTTTTTTAATCTTAAAAAATCAGAAATAAATAATGAAAACTGACAACAGGCATAGCATGAAATCAGTTAATATGGGATTCCCATTATCTGTTATTTCACTCCTTTGTCACTGATATTTAGTGGACACACTGTTATTCGCATTCCACTCTTTTGTTTAAACCTCAAAAGAAACAATAAATACAAGAAGCTACAAAGTAAAATCAAATGAAAATGAAATGAGAACACAAATTCCAGAAAAGGTATACATGCACAAATATTCAAAGTTTTTGTGTATTACTCAGGAGAACTACAATATACTTCAACAACACATCTGATCCCAAGCTACCAAAAAAAAAAAAAAAAAAAAAAAAAAAAAAAAAAAAAAAAAAAAAAAAAAAAAAAAAAAAAAAAAAAAAAAAAAAAAAAAAAAAAAAAAAAAAAAAAACAGCCTGATCAGATTCCTAAAGCAATTGTTCTTACTCTTTCGGATATTTTTCTCTCTCTCTCTCACTCACAGGAACTCAGGTGCACAAGGATACATACAGGGTGCCATTGTAATAAACCTATTTCCTAATTATATCCTCTTGGCAGGAGCTGATTTGGTCCTTGGTGTCCTGGGTGACCTTCCACCTCTTTATTTCAAGATCAATTTTCAATGATTTCTCATACACACCCCTCTATTCTATCCACTACCACCTCTTAAATCTCTAGTTTGTTCTAAACTGGTCAAATAGTGTAGGAATTATGGTAAAAAACTGGAAAAAAAGAGCAGTAGTAATTAACTAAGTTGGGCCAAAAAGCTCACTGATTCTTGTTTTCTTTGATATAATACTATATTGGATATTTGATATTCTCAAAAACTAGAAACAGGTCAAAAAGAGTATAATAGGCATAAGGCAACACCTACTAACTGCTTGTTAGATTATTTTATCATAAGCTACTTTTGCTTTCTGTGTCAAATAATTGGCCAAGAGTTTCTCAATATGATATTCCCCAATCCTTCATGAGGGTTTCACTGAAATTATTATAAAAAAGGAAATTTGCTGAGTATAGCATCAATTAACTGGGAGGAAGTGGTTGATATGACTTCATTATTACTTTCTCATGTTATTTCTATACCTAGGGCTAACTGATAATGTAGTGCCGAGTAATAAAAACACACACACACACACACAAATGTCAATTTGCCCTTTCCTTCACTCTGATGCACATATAGTGGGGCAGATAAGTGAAACAATCATTCATTTGATGATACAAGTATGAAATTTGGCATAATTATTTATTTTGTATTATATTTTGAGAAAAAAAAGTGCTAGCCATCTGAAATTCCAATATGGCGGTCGTTTTCCAAGATGGCCGCCATATGGTCCTTTTTAAGACAAAATATTGCAGTACAACGTGCAAATAAAGTTTTTACTAAGATACTTGATGAGTTCCCTTTGCCTGAGTTTGATGTGGGACCACCACTAATCATTCTGAGGGTCCAATTAGGCAGCTATTTTACAAGATAGCCGCCAAATGACATATACTACATACTGGTGGACACACAATGTCATCTTCCATGTATTGATTTACAACAGTTTCCCCTAACTGGCCTGATATTTACAACACTCTGTCATAGGATATGCTGATTTCATTCTCGTGAAGCTTGTCAATCAGCTCCCTTTTCCTTGTCTTAGCAAACACTTTCATCCCGACATATACAGAAAATGGTGTTTCTTGGTCTTTTGAATGTCTATGTGCTTTCGATCCCTCCTTAAACTTCGAGTAGCAGTTGTATTGCAGCAGTTGTGCAATAGCTAAATCTGATTTTACTACTCTATGTGTCAGATGTGATCTGATGTCTACACCACGTTCAATGCTACACACAAATTGTAGTAGAGATTTAGGAACAGCTTCTTCCACAGACTGGTCAGTGAACTCTTTGCTGAATTTAGTCTTGTGGTCAAGCATTTCTCGACGGATGATATTTGCTGCTTTAGCCAGGTGAATAGCTTCACTATATTTGCTAGTATCTGAGAAAACTGTGCTTACGTCTTCTTTGAATGCTAAAAGGACATCACGCCCTTTCTTGTGAGCTACAAGATCAGGAATTCTTCCGAGTAGTTGCTCCTTAACCTGGTCGAGTTGACATCTGGTGAGTCCACACCCAATTGCTCTAATCGGCTCTTGTATAGTGCAGCTAGATCAGCCAGCCTAAATACAACTGGTGTTGCTTCTATATTGGTCACTTTGCTATCCATTATGTAGATGACAAGTTCTGAGAATGCTACAGGATATGATTCGTTTCCTCGTCTGTTGCCTTTCTCCTCTTGCTTGATTGCATTGAGGTATGCTCTCTCCAAATTGTATAACTCCATCAAGCATCGTGGGTGATACTTCATCTCTTGAGCAACGACGTCACTGGCACTTAACTTTGCAAGGAGCTTTCCATGGTTTAGTGTCTTGGCACATTGGTTCAGTCTTTCATTTAGTTGCATCGTCATCGCTCGTCTTAAATTCAATATTTGATCTTCTTCTTCACATATGAAGCACTGTACTTTAGGAGGGTCTGGGGTCCTCTGTCTCTTACCACAGGACTCACCTGCACCACCTGATGTGCTTGGGGGTAATCTTCCTCCTCTTCTGTGCTCTTTCTAGTTTAGTGTTATTGAATAACAGTCTACAGCTATTGTGATACATTGCTTTATTTTGTATCAGCGTGGCTTCTATGCCATCACCTTCATCCAGCCTTGCTGGACTAAACAATATTGGCATATCGTTGATGGCATGAAACTGTGGTACATTTTGTGCGATGTTAGTGTATCCAGCACAGTCTTGTTTCCTTTGGAATGTACTAAGTGGTGAAATAAGTGTTTCATTGCTTATGTCTTCCTGACAAAGGCAACATTTACTCCAGTCAGTCTTCCGCCTGGAATCTGCATCCATCATATAAACTTCAAATTGGCAATAGGCCGAGGGTTTATCCTTTTACCACCTCTTGTCCACTTTGCTGTATGGGATACAGTTAGGTTCATGCTACTGCCCTACACCTAACCCGATCGAGGGTTTATCCTTTTACCAACTCTTGTCCACTTTGCTGTATGGGATACAGTTAGGTTCGTGCTACTGCCCTACACCTAACCCGATCGTTCATCCAATATCATTAGTCCCGTCTGATCTATACACCATCCGGATAACACTGAATGCCCCTGCTATCCTTGGCTCGGCTCTCCCACGCTGGCACAGCCTGACAATTCAGGTGCGGCTATCTAATGTCTCTAGGGCTTTATTAGATAGCATTTGGGATACTAAACCCAGAGTTTTAGCTGATATTGAACCCCATGCTGAGTTGCACAGCAGTGTCTGTCACCAGTGTGCCCTGGTAGTGTGCGACATACACTCTTTTACTTGACTTGCCACCATTAATTTGCTAGGTTTATTTTCGGAGTTTTCCTTCTCTTAGATGAATTGCCTTTTCCCGGCTTTTGAGCTTCATCTACCCAGCGCTAAATGTTTTTTAGGCGCCATCACCCGCCTTACGCACCACCACTATCTGCAATATCACTTCTGCCGCGAGAAGGCTAGGGTGGGACTTGACTGTCAGAGGCTTTGTGGTACGCAGGCCGTTGGGGTACTTTTTAGATAAAAAGGAGCTCATCCTTTTTACCACCCCGGCATTAGCAGTCCTTTTAAGGGGCAACAATGAATTATTCATCTACTATTTATTTTACTCATTTATTATTTTTACTAACATTTATTAATCTACTACTGTGTTTATTTACTGAGGACTTTTAGGCAGACAGCAATGGTATTTATGACTGTCCTTGATGCTATGAGGGTATAAATAGTATTTATTTGTGCAGGAAACCTACCTAATGCACCAGAGATACTCCAAAGAAGGCAAATACGTCAATAATTTTACACCAAGATGTAAAACATTGAGCGCTTTTATGGTTTACCATTGTTTTTCCATTAACCGGTGGCCATCTTGGAAATAATGGCCGCCATATTGGAATTTTTGAAGGCTAGCACTTTTTTCTCAAAACATGACCTACATAGCACATTCACACCAAATTTCATGCTGGTATCACCAACTGAATGATTCTAGTTCAAAATCACACGTGGCTGCTCCACTAATACAAGTACATGCATGCATATCTATGAACATACAAGCAAATCAATGTACAAAAACAAGTACATCTACATGTTCATCCATGTAGATATTGTACATCCATTTACACAAATGCATATCCATATTCACATATGTATCCATGTATCAACCTACACAGCTGGACACAAGTGAAGAATCAGTATCACTTTCAGCACAGGCTCTGACAAGTATCCTTTACACCTGGTAACAATGTATTACTGTCAATACATAATTACATAAAATAATATTTGATACACAAGTAGCCAATGAAAGAACCAACATAGGAATCTGAACTACATAATTCAAGACAAACTCAGCATTTGCTTAAAAGAGGAAGTGTAACAATATCTAAATAACTGTTCAGTTGTGATCTCTAGACACCTGCATAGCAGGCATCCATAGAGTAAAATATAATAAAAATTTCACTAAATATCTAATGTATAGTTGAAAGTAATTACTTGTTTAAATGATTTCCATGTTGACAATATACTTTTACCATATCACCTCTAATATAGCAATGCTGGTTCTGTACCCAAGCATGTGTAAAACAGTTTTGACCATGGCTTACTTTCTTCATGCCGACCTTGAGCTCCCTCCCCCCACCCTCCCTGCCCTATTCCCATATACTTTTAATATCATTCTTAAAAGAATGGTATTCAAAATATTTTATGAAAATTTCATTTATGAAAAATCTACATAATTTCTTGTGTGTGTGTGTGTGTGTGTGTGTGTATATATATATATATATATATATATATATATATATATATATATATATATATATATATATATATATATATATATATATATATATATATATATATATATAACATCAATAGACTCTATTATCACATTATTTTCTTCATTTATATTATCACTGTCAGCATCATTATTACCATTTTGGTTGTTATTATTTTCAAAAATATTTTCCTCATAGTAACTATTACTACTCTCATCATAATTATAATCATCATTATCGTAAATATCATAACTATCATCATGGTTATAAAACTCACTGTTACTACAACATAAATGTTGATTATTCTTAACATTACCTTCATAAAGATTATAAGAATGATAACAACATTTAAATGCAGACTGAGTTTTGTGTTTTTAAGAAAGGGATTCCAAGATGTCAAATTGCTGTTATTCAAAAATGGAAATAAAATATTACCTTATGAATGATCAAATAATGGCATTTTTGGAAAAGTATATATGAAGTGTTATAAAATATGCTATCAGAAAAAATATAGCAACATGTAATTAATATACTGTACATAACACAACATATCTGCAAGGTATAAGGTATGAGCCACTGAAAGTTAGTCCTACTGAAACTATCGAAGAGCAAAACTGGTGTTTCACTAGCTCAAATACAGATTTCTTGAAAGCAACCCTTTTACACTTTCTATAAACAATCAAAATTACTGCATAATATTAGTGCTTATGTAGTCCATTTTCAATAATTATGATCTCTATTGTAGTTATCCTTTTTATTACCATTATTATTACTGCTATATATGATCATTATCATAATAATTACCATTAACACCAGTATGATGATGATGATGACTAACTCTATTATCATCATTATCAGTAATATTCCTATTATTATCATTATCATCATTATCATTCTTATTCTTATTATTCAGTAGCTTCTTTCTTAATATTATCATATATAACTATTATCATTATTTGCTACTGATATTTCTATTGCTATGACCACTGTTATTAAAATCATCATCAATATAACTTTTGTCTCTCATAGTGTTGCTATATTAGCACATTAATGATGATTGTATTTATTGTTATATGTAGTATATTGTACAGTACCAAACCTCTAGACACCCACCTTAATTTGTGTCTTTTCTCCAAACACATAGAGAGCAGCTTTGTGGAAGGATTGAACGGCTTCTGTTCCCATATCCGTTGAGTCCACGGAGAGCCTTGGCCCCGTGTTGATGCTGGAACGAAGGGCAGGGGTGGATGTGGGGTGGTGGCGGAGGGTCCCTAAGGTCCCTCCTACACCCCCACTGGACGGCACACCTGGTCGTGCTCCACGCAGGGAGCCCCACCGACCCATCCTGCCAGTACCCTTGCCCCCGCTTGTCCTGATGAAATGGGCAGGTGGGTGGGTCAGTAAGAACAACAGCAGGCCATTGTGAGACCTGACTGAGTGACTGGCTGCCCGGAGGTAAGGAGGAGGGGGTGGTGGGTGGGGAGTGAGGAGCGGCAAAACATGCTAGCAAAACTATGTTGTGGACACAAGGGCACAGGATAAACAAGAGAAGGACAAGCACTTTTGTGGCATAGGTATCATAAGTTTTTAAGAGGAGAGACAGATGGAGGGAAAAAAAGGAAATGTATGTAAAAACATTAACAGAATTTATTGTCATACCCCAAATCTTTAGCTGAAGTACATGTATCATCCTGATTAAATATTTTCCTCATTTTTATGATAAGACTTTTTCTTCTATGAAGTAAAAATGAAAGACCAAAGAGCTAAACTATGGGAAAAACAAGATTAATCTGTAATGATATGTATGTTTTCTTCATTCAAAAAAACTGCAATCATATATATATATATATATATATATATATATATATATATATATATATGTATATATATATATATATATATATATATATATATATATATATATATATATATATATATATATATATATATATATATATATATATATATATATGCACATCATCAAAAATAAAATTAATTAAAAATGTAAATATATTAGTTTGGAATTTATACTTAGACAGTACATCCCTCTAAAACTCCCCAAACTACTGAAACCAGTAATGAACTCAAAACAGAAAAGAAAAATAAGAAGCATGTAAACTTGGAAAAGATATAAAAGATACTCCAAGATATATCTCTTAATCAAATTCTATTAATAAATTGTTGAATAGAAGTAACGTGAACTAAAATTATCTAGAACTCCGTGATCCCTTTCGTAAAAGTGTAAACATGAACAAACAAGACACAAGAGAAGAGGATGGTACAAAGGAATGCTTAGTAAATGCTTGACAGTTAAACAGCCACCAGAAATAGGTACTTTAGTCACTCCCAAGGTTTTAGTGATGGAAAAAATAATAAATAAATAAATAAAAATAAAAACTAAATTTTCATTAAATAAATTAGAAGAAATCCATGATCAAGCAGTCACTGACAAGAGGACTTGACATATATGCACAAGGACTAAACAGTACTGGTGCTAGAAACATACGGCAAAACCTTGCTTTAAATAAACACTTACTGCATGTACTATTATCATTATCATAACTAGTTTAACACAATCAAATGTTGTCTTTTAATTTAGACCTTTTATTTACAAGAAAACAATTTCATTTTAAGTAATTCAACAGAAATTTCCAAATATTCATCACACACAATTAAGAAGGGAACACACAAAAAAGCATATGCAGGGAAAATGCATAAACAAAAGCAATGTACGCACTTCACTATGCAAGGTTCTACTGATATGTTTATCTCACATCCTTCATGCTATAGCTGAGCTTCAGATAACCACACTGAAGGCCTTCTACACCAAAACAGGTTTCATGCTCTATAGGTACAGTACTGTAAAAATATCCTCTATTTACTAGCACTGAGCCTTTTGTGTGTCTTACATAGTGTATTTACAAATTAGTTCAGTGACTGAATTTAGAACTACTGAAATGTTCTGTGTTATGTGGATAGTGCAAAAAAAGCTCTTGTTGAAGCCTGTGCTATATATTCAAGATTTAGCAAAAGCTGCAAAAATAGCTTCAATAAAATAAGCATGAAATGAAAAAGAAAACTTCAAAGAAAGTGTCAGCAAAAGATAAAGCACACAGTTTGAAACTATGTAATGAATCAATGCCTTAAGAGTCACTCTTGTATGAGAGAATCTTTGGTCACATGATTCAAGGACATACTCCAAAGCTATGGCCTTTTTCACTTTAGCAACAGCAAATTTGCTAGTGTCCGCAATGCCAATACTCAGTCAAGTGCTCTAAAATACCGTTAGGCTAAATAATTCTACAATTATCTGCATGTTATAAGTAAATGCAATCTGATCCAGTGCTAGCATATAACTGTTACATTACACCACTACAACAATGAAATACATTGATCAGCCATTTTTTTACAACATATATAAGCTTTCATATTAGACATGTCAGTGAAGGTGTTAAAACGGCAAAACAATATACTACCTACATGCAGCATGCTCATTTCATTAATGTGACTATATCAAATACTCTTGGATATATCCTGTCTATAATTAGGAAAATAACTGATGTCTACTTGGAATACTCAAAATGATATAGTCATATTTTTCAATCAATGAATGAAAAATTACTTCTGTTCTTTCACTAAAATTTATATAGATGAATTTGAATTCCTGATAAAAATTAACAAAATATAACTATTAATTTTAAAAGTGAAATTAATACTAGTCTATACTGAACTATGTAAAACCCAAGAATTTATAATGAAATCTATTTAAAATGTTCATGACACAATTTCACCTAGTAAATAATAATTAAGGAAAAAAAATCACACTGTGTTTGCTTCAGGTTATATTAGTTCAGGTTAAGTTTCTAAATTACACACTTACTCTGTCGCGTTGAGGAGAAGAAGCAGACGTGTTATGGCGACACTACACGAGCATGTATGGGCCAGAGTCCACACATGTCCCATGGGGGTTAAACAAGTCCATATGTACCCACGGCTTTCCCACCAAAACCTGTTGGTCACTTACCGTAATGTGTTCATAGCCTTCGATAAGGGATTTGACTTGCGTCCCACTTCTGGTGTGAGTGTGGGATAAGTGGGATGGTAGGGGGGGACTTCCAAGGTTGCACCCCCTGCGGCCAGCACCAAGGAGTTGATTGAAGGTGAAGAGCCTGTGAGTCGCCAAGTGGACCCTTCTCTCAGGACGGACAGAGGGGTTGCCTGTACAACTGCTGCAAGGTACTTCTCTTGCTCTACTGAATATGATACCTCACTTGTTGTGCCTGCAAGACAAAAAGGAAATAAATGAGACCATGAAACAGGTATTTAGTTTAGTCTGGAATAAAAGTTACTTTTACTTGCTTACCTCTATCATATGCAAATTTATTATAAAGTCATTCTTTATTGTGAGACTTCTTCAAATCTATATTTTTCCTTCTTTCAGAACAAATAATATGAAATTTCAAATACAGTAGTAAAAACGCCAAAAGGAATAATCGTACCTGTTGTTGTTGGCGGTCCCTTTAGCATGCTCATCACACCTTTGCCATGGAAGCTAGCACCCCTCAGGAGTAGAGCCTTGTTACGTGG